>NC_137922.1:32164984-32416667 GCF_963457725.1 Sprattus sprattus | reverse complement strand
GTGTACCTGGAAAGAAGTAGTGGTCAAGTGCATGAAATAATAATGACGAGAGAAAGGAGGAGAAGAATGGTCGTTAAAAAATGATGTGGCCATTCCACCATGACAGTATCATACCTCTCAAGAAACTGGACTGACACCCCATGTCACATGATGAAAGAGCCATCAGCTTCTTTTGGCCGATTGTATAATATAAGGCCTTTATCTCTCAGTCTGCTGCTTTTTTTCTTTATTTCAAAATGATGACAAGGAATAAACTCTTATTTCTTGTATGTCATCTGAGTGTTAAGGTTTGGCCAGTTGATGTTATTGCATGAAGTCCTCATTAATTTAGGCTTCACAATAACTGTTCTTCATGAGAGGTGTTATACAACAGTATTATAACAGTATTATTACAAATTGCCACTAGGTAATACGCCAGCACAGAAGGTCAGTAAATAAAATGAATTGAATTAGCACAGGTTCGTTCAAACTTGTGGCTGGTTAAAACACACACAATAGGCAAGAGTATAATAAATTGCATATCACAGTAGAAGCAGATACAAAAATACCAACAAGGGACAGTGGGCAGTCCACTAGCCCCCAATAAATAGGTAAAGACAATAAATAGTATAAATAACAGCTGTTGTTTTAAATAGCAGCTAAAACACAATGTCTGGCAACCATCGATACTGTCTATTAGGGCTGGGCGATATGGAAAAAAACATATATCACGATATGGATTATTTTATATCACGATAGCGATATATATCACGATATGCCCTCTTGCTTTACTGGATAGGGGTGTACTTAAAAGTGTGATCCATCACGACCTGTACCACAATTACGCAGATTGTACTGAACGTTTCCATTGAATCTTTAAATAGTAAGATTAAAACAAAGTGCATGACATTTAGTCCAGTGCTTGTGACTTTTAGTGGTTCTTTAATGTAGGCCTACTTTCAGAAGATAAATCAAGTTTAATTTAATTAAAAAACTTTCTTTTCAATGTTTGTTCATATGCTATAGCAATAATGATGAGAAAAACATTTTCTTATATGGCCACGTATAAAAATAAGAAAATTAAGAAGTTGGCCATTACACATACGCCCCATTGACCGCTTCAGCCCGTTGGTGCAACAGTGAAGATGGTCCTGTAAACAAACGCAAGTAAACGATGGAGCTGCGTTTTATCTGGATAAAAAGCATATTAGCGTTTACATTTCCCAACCAATTTCATTTTTTATCTTCAAGGGTTTATGATCTAGGTGGAGTACCAAAAAAAACCTCCATGCTACTTAGAATCTAGATAGTTAAGCTATAAACGCCAAAGACATATACACATATGCTATGTCTATGATAATCGCTGCTAGATGCTCACTGTTCTTGTGCTCCCACAGCTCCTTCACTTTTGAAATACTGAAAAGAAATCTAAACTAACGAAATAGTGCATCTTAAACTACAACTATTTGACCATCATTGAGAAAAATGGAACAGAATCTGCTAATAAATGGCTGCACTTGTATTATACTCGTATTATACGGCTCTCCAAAATGTTCAAAAAAGTTCCGTTGATTTGAATGGGCCACCCCAGCATTTGCACGTCTGTAATGTCTTGATTTTCACTGCTGCAATAAAGTAATGACGCTGTCATTAGCAATGGGTGTCGATGCCCAATTGTATAACAGCGGCTGTGGTAACAGTTACACCTTCCTGCAGCGCGTCCATTATTCATTTTTTTTTTAAACCAGAATTAAATTTCGTGGGCTCTCACCGTCAATCATGTCGCAAGCGTATGATGCAAAGCAGCGTAATGTAAAGCGGTGTCGTGTCGCAAAACCATGTTCTCTAAAATGTATCTTAATATTCTTTTTTTTACAGTTGTATAAACTTAGAGTTTGCATAATAAGAAAAGCAAAATGTTATATTAGGATGTGAAATTATATTAAAATGTATATTAGCTGTAATAGTGAAAAAATAAGTTTATCACGATAGAAACGATAGAGGAGAAAGGTCACGATAGACACGTTTCTATCGTCCTCACGATATATATCGTCATATCGCCCAGCCCTACTGTCTATGTGACTAACGAGGATCGGTCACAAACCTGGCAACCACACAGGCTACTCACGGAAACAAACCGGCAGCGTCAATGACGTCAAATTAACAATAGCTAGGCCGGTTCCGATGCCCAGTTACCTATACAAAATAAAGCAATACCTTGCACAGGAACAGGAACCTTGCGTGCCTGACGGAGAAACTCACCAGGCAGAAACATGCCTGTGCAGAGCTGGCTTGGATCGTTTGTACACACAATCACAGCACTCTTTTATTATGCCACTACAAAACCGTTTACATCCACAACACTCGTGATTAATGCACACGTTAAGTTTACACGTTAAGGTTTACAAGGGCTACCCATTACATATGTATGTACTGTATGTACTGTATGTACTGTATGTACTGTCTGTCTGTCTGTCTGTCTGTCTGTCTGTGTGTGTCTGTCTGTACGTGTGTGTGTGTGTGTGTGTGTGTGTGTGTGTGTGTGTACTGTCTGTATGTATGTATGTATGTATGTATGTATGTATGTATGTATGTATGTATGACATGCATATTGCTACACTGCTCATTTAGGATCTTTATATGGATCATGTGCCAGCCATTAACACCTTACTAATACAGGTCTGTATTAGTGCACCATTAGGTCTGTGTGCTCATTGCCATTGACCAAGTTTCCACTTTAGAACAGGGACCCCGTCTCCTAGTTGTAGAGTTGTATGCTACTAGCAGTCTAGCATAACACATTTTTGGCCTTAAGGTTCTGTCAGGAATAGATGACCTATTCAATAGGAATATGAAATTAGTGAATACATTCCTCAAAAATGATTAATGATGCTTAACTCAGACCTTGTTGGCCACTAATATAGATAAAGTGACGTGTTACAGTTTTTTACAATTGCTAAAACACATTCTTGAAACAGTCACTCATTTTCTCTAAACTCTAAACACAAAACCTCATCTTCAAGCACTATTTACAAAACCTCTGTATCCTCTTGCAAAATGAAACTTTCGCCTCAAAACAGTTTTACCTGTGCTCAAAACCAAACACTGCTGTCAAATCATAAACAAAGTGTTCAAAATGATATACACTTTCAAGCAGTCAGTAAACAATACACCAAAAAATAGAAAACACACTGTTCAAAACATATAGTTCTCAGGGAGAATTACATTTTTTTTTTTACCTCCAAACTAATTTCATATTTATCTATCATTGACTTTTGATGAATGAAAACATGTTCTCTCATAGTAGCTATATTATACCCTGCATCTCACTACTCACAACTCACTCTTGTTCTTTGTTGATATGAACCTGCAACCAGTCAAAATCTATTGAGCAATCAGTACTGTAACTGTACCAAATAGAAAGCACAATGTTCAGGGCCATACAACTTGTTTACCTATTCTCCTTATACAGCCTACAATGCACTGTAGGCCTACTACAATATACACTACCACAGTAAAAGAGACACAAATCAAAGGAGTCAACCTGGTGTTTACTTGTCCTCCTCCCCTCACATTGTTTCTTCTATTCATTCTCAGACTTTCTCCTTCCCACCTTCAACAACCTGTTTGCTCCCTAAACTGGCTCATATTGGTTGTGTCACATCATTTGATACAAGTTAAATCCATTTTGAGTGGTTGTGTTCAATCAATGACATTTGTTCTCTATTTGTATTTGATTGTTGCCACTTGTGTTTACCAGTATGGATGACATGTGAATTAGAGTGCAGAATGTGTTTTAAGACTGAGAATGTGTTTAGAGTTTTGCTGAAAAGTCTAAGTGAGACCTGCAAATTGTGTTTTACCATGAGAAATAGTTTAAGGTATTGACAACAGACTGCACAATTAGCTTCATGAGTTCAGGCAACTGAGAACTTTGTTCAGCCAGTGGGTTTTAGTGTTTTAGCAATTGTAAAAAACTGTAATGGCTTATACACATGATCCACAGAATGAAGTGAAAGTCAATTAGGTATAAATGAGTACTTCTGCTTTAACGCAATGTACTCTTTAATCTTTAATCAAGTCAGGACTTTTTTTTAATGTTTAGTTCTTTGTGCTTCAGAGGATTCCACTGGCTTGCTCACCTGTGCGTTTGCCTACTGCAGGCTTCTTCATTTCAAACATTGTCTTTCAGTGGTTTCTACCACAAGACAATATGTCCTGAGAAATCAAATGTTCTAAGCCAGTCTGATAAACATGTAATTTTGACGATCATTGTGTTCTATAAAGGACAGACCGGAGGAGCATTCTGTTTTCTGCGTTGTGTTCCATGACATTGGCAACAAAAATATCAAGTGTTTGTTTCTTAGTGAGTGGGCAAGTGATGTGAGACAGTACATAGAGAGGAAAAAAATAATGAGACCAATTTACACTACCAGAACCCCTGTCATCATCTGTTCATCTGTAACAATCTTGCCTTGTTTGATAAAAAAGACCCAAATTAGAGAGAGAGAGAGAGAGAGAGAGAGAGAGAGCGAGAGAGAGAGAGAGAGAGAGAGAGAGAGAGAGAGAGAGAGAGAGAGAGAGAGAGAGAGAGAGAGAGCAATGCATAGACAGCATCCATAAAGGTCTTGTCTCTAAGTTGAGCTCATAAAATAAAAATGTAATATAAAAATAAAATAGCTGGTGTATTTTCTGGTAATATGTAAATAGCACATTTAATGTTGTACATTTTCTTTAATAATTATATTTGTTAAACATGTAAAGTTTTATTTCAGGCATCTACTTATGCAATTCTGGGAACAGCCACAAAAAAAGGATGGATATTTTTGAACACGTCAAACATTTTTCAGGGAAAGCAAAAGCTATAAAATGGTGTTTCACTTGAGAGAATATTTGGGTCATGCCACAGTATCTACCACATAGTAAACACAAACACTGTGAGAGAGCCAGAGAAAAGTCCAACATTACACAGACCAGTGCAGCAGTTTAGAGCGAGTGTTTCACAGATGCAGAATAGCGTTTTGTCACCATATTGATAACATTAAGACATCAAAGCATATATCATTTTGATCAAATCTGTACCCAAAGAATGAAATGCTGCCTGGTGCCTTTGGGGAGATATGAGGTGTGTCAGGCTCCCTTATGAATATTGTCTGACATCTGTGCTGAAGCAGAACTCAGTGAATGCCTGTCAGATTGCTATCTGTGTGTGGCTATAGAGTCTCACTGAAGAGTTGATCTTCTGAAGTTCCAGTGGCACAGGGACAAGACATCTAAAAGACGATGATGTACTCTGTTTTTCACTGAGCTATTAGTTACATGGAGTCCATACTGACCATATAGAGACAAATAGTCTTTTAAATGCAGTCAAAGAGCAGGGACAAACCAGCATATCACCATTCATCTCATTCATGCTTGCCTGCATTTTGCAGTCCTCCCAATGAATTGTGGCTCCCTTCAAGATTTATGACTCATGCTGGGATGTGAATGTAGCCTTTTAAAACGTGAATTATTTTTAATTTGCAGTGTCATCACACGCATAAATTGGTTGAATGCACTTTGAATTAACAGTGCATCAACATTCGCCTCAGGGATCTTCACTGTCATAAAGTACTGCCTTTCCCCTGACGGCATGTTTGCATCTCCCAGTCTATTAACCTTCCCTGCTCTTACCTCCGTGACACACTCCCAGTGTGCATGCCTAAATATGCTACAAAGTACTCATGCTTCTTAAGTGCAGTTTATTGTTATATACATTCCATGCCGTAAATGGAATGTATGTGACAGGGATTTCCCTCCCTGGAGTTTTAGACGAGGAGGAAGAGGAGGGTCTGAAGACTCTCATATCCCTGCCTCTCTCCCAGAAAAAAGCTCTGTGATGGTTGGATTGATTTGAGAGATGTTAAGAGCAGTAGTGTGGTGGAAATGATTACCGGCCACAAGATGAACCGCTTCCATCCAGAGCAATGGCAGTACAATGAGCACAGAACAGGATGCTGTTATTTCAAAACATAATGAATAGTTATCAGTGGGTGCAGAAGGGTGGCGAGTTGCAGATGAAAGATTTAGATTTTTCGGAGGAGAAATGAGCATTCAATTTTATATACCGAAAATAAATAATCTTACAACACACTGACTCGCATCAGAAAACACTAGAAATCACACAGTTCAGGCCCAGATATCTACAGAGTAAGGCACTTTAGCCACCAGATCTTGTGACTGACGGGAGCGGAGGTGCCAGTATTTACTCCATATATCAACAGCAGTACGACAAAATAACAAACAATGATTCAAAGGCACTCTTATTGAGCCAGTGTACGAACTCAATTTCACAGTTCAGTTGGAACGATTGTATGCGTATGTGGATACAGATACACTCTCAGTGGAAGCCATAAACCATGATCACACTTGACATATGCCATATTCTTCACATGTGCAGGGACTAAGCGACATGAGTGGGAGCTGTTGATTGACTAAAGCAGAAGTAAAACATATGGAATAGAGGGGGTGGAGGGGTGGACTGTATCAGACCCGGGAAGCAAACATATGGAATTTGTTGCTTTTCTATTTATACTGTATAGTGCCCACATCATTCATACCTGGCAGCTGGCTCTCTTTCTGCTGGAGTTCCCACCTCTCCAGTATCAGCATTCTCTGTCCCCTCTCTCTCCTGTCAAGCTGTTCGTTCACGTTCTTCCCATAGGTCTGCCAGGTGGTCCTTTCTTCTGGGCGTAGGCGCATGCTACACATAAATCAGTGCAAACTCTTTGTATGAATTAGCAGATATCAAGAGCTTGTGTTTCTGTAGGTGCTATGAAGCATCTCTTAGCTTTATGTTCTGCCCAAGCCTGTAGTTTTCCCATATCAGCCGCTATTATTCCCTGGATATCCTCAAGACTTACTGAGGGAACTAAGTTTGTGAGAGGGCATTTTTCCTGGCAAAAGCGATTTTGTGTTTCAGTCCTGAAATGGTGACAGACATCCTGTCAGAGCTTTTCGGTTGTGTGAGCAGAGTATTGAGGCCAATGTTTCAGCTTAGTGGCTCACAGGTCCAGACAACAGCATGGCCACATGAGCACAAGAGACCACAGAGCCACATCAGCTCCCAGCCGATCGGAGAAGACATTCATTGAAAACGAAAAGCCAGGTAGCAGAAAGCAGCCAAAACAATGTACCTTCAAATAATGACAGAAAAGCCATCAGCATTTTAACAGAACGGATCACCCTCAACAGAGTCAATAACCACGGCAACTCTCTGTTTATATTCCTGCTTCAAATCTGAGTTCACAATGTTAAGACATGTGTAATGGACTGGGGATGTTTTTGAGGTCCCGTACGCCTACATGTATTTTCCCCTGGCCTCACGTATCGGCTGTATGAGGCAGTGATTATGTTATTACCTCAGCTTTTAAGTGTGACTCAACCCTCTCTAATGAAGGTCCCCAGAGTCGCCCCTCATTAGGCCTAAGGTCAGATCTCTTTGAAGTGGCTCCCAAACAACTTCAGCGTGCGTCTCCTTTCCGCTCTCTCAGTGGCTCTTTAGCATGCTTTTAGAGATATCTGAGGGAGGGTCGAAAGCAAGGCAAAGAGAGATGGCAAAATCATACTACTTTGATCAATTAAGAGCATTTACAAATTATATGCTTGTTGTTTCTTACAGGCTTTTTAGTTTTTGTTGTTTTTTTGGCCTCCAGTTGATTGCTTTTCCTGAAGTGTCAGACACATAGAAATATCCTAAAATATTTTCAGTATGTCTCCCTTTATTCTTCTGGGATAAAGTCATCCCTAACATGACTGTTAGATAGCAGTCATATCACAATGTCATTGTGGTTATGGACATTGTTGAATATGATGTCTTGTTCAATTAGGCATAGCCAATCTAGTCACTCAGAGGAATCTGCACTGGCGTCATGTTTTTTCGTTTGCAGCACTGGGTGACAGCGTACCAATGAATGACATCCTTCTGTCATCTCTTATCAAACAGCACGGCCATTTTTTGGTTTGTATTCTTCCAACCTCCTTTGATGGTGACCGCGAACATGAGAACCACTGTGACAAATTATGGGAACCATGGCAGGGGAAAATACTCTTGGATGGGCAAACCATAACATAACATTTGTCTGCAATCCCTGCCACCCATCAAAGCTACCTTAAACATGAATGAAAAATTGTGGTCTCACAGAAGAAAAATACAACTCTTGAAGCCCAAAGAGGGGGATAATTGGCAGCAGGAAATTGATGGTGAAAGCATACCTCTCCAGCGCTGTCACCCAAAAAGCATTTGGCTTGGCCTCATCCATATGCGATGTGGGTTCCTCCACTGTTTTGATGCGTGTGATATTTATCTTTCTAAAGCGTGTTGTGTCTCTTAGATATTCATTATATTCAGTTCACAAAGAGATAGCATCGACGGCACCCGTGTTCCATTTGAAATCACAGCAGTCTGTTCAGACAATGCTTTCATATCTTTTCCTCCTCGTGAGACAGTGGCAAAATACTTCATGTGTACAATGCAAAGGTGGTGTTGTCTCTAAAGCTGGTGTTTTGCAGAGTATTTCAAACCATTACCCACTGCTTAGGCATTTACTGGAGAAAATGGCAGTGACCGTGACTATCTGCCAATGATAAAGGATGTGTGGAAAAACATTCCCTGTCTAGAAATGGCCATTGAAATAAACAAATAACTTGCATAATACATTCTAGCCAAGTGGACGTTTTGAGGCCTCCATTGGTGCTGACGATGATTGGTGTAATTTGAAATCCATAGCATCACAACAAAGCCACACAATATTATCAAAACACACAAACAAAAACAAACAAAAAACAATGCAATTCAATTTGCACTGATTTAGAGGGCCGATGCCATCCTTTACCCAAGTGACAAAGCGTGAAATTTGACAGGTGATTTCAGCTGATTGAAGAGGGTGTGTGGTAGCAGCACATCTGTGAGCGATGTTGGGTCTAATTGAAAGGGTTGGACTGGCATCACATCAGCCTGTGGGCTCCCGTTCTGTCTGTGTGGGAGAGTGGGGTGCTAGGGAGGATCCATCTGGCCTGGCATTAGAGTGGCGAGCTGTGGTCTGAATGTGGAATCGCATGCGCTTTCTGCTCAGCGAACTGATAAAAAAAACAAAGAGAGAAAAAAAAGGAGTCTGGACTCATCTCTGTTTTTCAGCAGACACCTACACAGTGGCATGTCAGTGTGTGTGTGTGCTTTTGGCACTGCAGATCGCAGGATGCAGAGAAGGGGGAATGTGCTGGCAGTGCATCGAATCAGAACGCTATGTGCTTTAAAGAGATGATTGTAGAGGAACCGGCAGTCGACTCAGTCCTTCTTACTCAGGAGAAGCTCTGTGCCGTCTCCACCCCCAGGCCATGCTCACAGACAGACTGCTGAGAAAGCTCCATGCTTTGGGTCCTCCACCCGCAAAGCATTGGGAACAGTTCTAGGAACAGGCCCCACGTGTGCAGAAAGAATCTATAAAGATTTGGCTGGCATTCTGATACTCTTGCTTAATTCCTCCTAAGGGGCATTAGTTATTTTAATTAAATTGCCATTGTAATACGAGCTTCTTCAAACACACCTCCTTCACTTTTTTACTCTTCCCACCTCCTGCTTACTGTTAATCCTTCATGCAAGGCACACATAACAATGAGAAGGGAAGAGAGAGAGAACACTTTCCTTCTCTGTTGTATCCTTGTATTTGTCTAAACTCTGGTTAAAACACATTTATGCTGGAGATGTGGCTGACTTTGAATTCTCTAAAAGCAGACTTGGCGGTAAACAAGTGTCGTGTTTATAAAATAAGGTAGCATGTATTGAAGCAGAGGAGTTCAGACACAGAGGACCTTTACTGCCTCCTTCACATCAATATCAACCAGATAATAATGATTATATTAAAACACATCCAGAGTGCTTAGAGCTCTCTAAATACAGACGCCTGTGGATGCGCTGACTGACAATTTGGTTATGGCCTGTTGCCGAGGTATTTTTCACATCAGCAATGGCACAATAGTAGCCTGTCTTTTACTCACAGAGAGCGAGAGAGAGAGAGAGAGAGATTGCTTTTAGCTCTGCGTCGGCCACTGCGTCTGGGGAGTTCACCACTGAAGTCTGTGGCCTTCCTCACCGATTGAACTCAAACAAAGTCGGACAGGGCATGCAAGGGCATTCCCATTGTGTGAGTCTCAGAGCACTGCGTTACAGTTGATATCCGTGGCAGACTCTGACCCTCTCCGTCCCACTGACCCAAGACACCAGCAGCACCAGCACCAGCAGCAGCAGCACCAGCAGCAACAACAGCTCCAGCGCTCATTCCCAGATCCCTCCAGAGTTATTGCTTTTAAGTGATGGATGAGAGACAGGTGAATTGCGCCACGCTGTCCAGTTCTGTGGCAGGACATAAATAAGGAGGGGTGTTTGTTGCTTGTTTTGGTGAGCCTTTACAAGCTCATATTTTTCTCTCAATGCAATAGGCAGAATAATGTATTTTTCATACGCCAGTATGCAAGAGGCTTCTCAACTCGCCAGACATGAGAGAGACAAATGATGGAAAAAGCTGCATAAAAATTGCTGTGATTTGTATTCCTGTCTATGATTGGATGGGTATTAAAAGAGATGGCGCACAAGGTGACCTGTTTTTGACAGAGTAAAAGTTTGAGGTGTTCTTTGAAGCTGCTGCCGTGAAAAGTGCCCATAATTAGGTGTGAAGTAAATGACTTGCAATGTGAAAGGGGTAGATCAAAGCCTCTGTAGATATTAGAGGAGAGACAACCAGAAGAAGCATGAAATGATGGATCTCACTCTGGTCATGCTGGGTGCGGGATGTATTTTGACAGACCTTTCGGATTAACTGCCAGGCCAGGTAGCATTCAAAATCTCCAAAACTCTCATTGGCACAAAAGATTTTATTTTCAGGAAAGCCGTCTGTGACTGAAATTCTTGTCACAAACACAAATGGCCTCCCTTTTTTCGTGAACATGGGATCCCAGCAACGTCTCCCTAGGGGCATATTAGTTTTCTGCCTCTTATAGATTTGATCAGATAACAGAATGTGACAGTTTGTGACTGTGACGTTACGAACGGTGAAGTGAGACATCACCACCTCCTGGGCTCCTCACCTCTCATTGTGTATGAGCGTTTGCCTATTTCTACCTGTAACGAAGGTTTCTAAATATGGGGAAGATTTCTACAAATACAACACACTGTAAAAGTTTTGTAATTTTCTTTAGTAAGCTTTTGTCTGGCTGTTCGTCTTAGACCCTTGTTGGTAACTTCATCCATAGCTGTGGTACTGAGAAGACCCATGGCTCTACTCTCCTCCCAAAACCTGCATCTTTACTCAGATCAGCACACCAAGCAAAACACCCCGATACAGTGTTTGTAAAATGCTGCATTCTCTTATCTGCAAAAGACCACTCTTATGAGATGGAATGGTTGATGTTTGCTTGATGATTTGTTCTTTCTCTCATCCTTGGTATATGCAACAGAAAGCTTTGCTCCCATTTCACACAGGCTTTTTTCTATCCTTTGTTCCAAACCAGGTCAGCTCCTTTTTGAGGAGCCAGCTGTATTCAAGGTTTATGCGTTATGTACATCTTGCCGCCACTGCTTCAGAATTTGATGAAATGGCATGAATGTCGATGACGGCTACAGAAGTTGAGATGTGTGGTGATTTAACTAGATGATGTAAGAGAGTTCAAATAAACATTCACAATGTATTCTCTATAGAGATGTGGCAGTTGATGTCACAAACTATATCAGGGCCATATTGGCAGGAAAATGTTCAGTGGAACACCAGCCTGTCAGCTTGAGCTAACTAGTTAGCAAGACTATGTTGTAAAAATGGTAGGTAAATACTGTGCCCTGGAATGCAAAAAAACACCTATACGACAATGGAGTCATTTTACCGTCTTCCTAGAGATTCTCAAAGAAGAAATCAGTGGATTCAGCTGCGGTTCATTGATTTAATTTATTAATTTATTGCGGCCTACCTGTTGTAGCGGGTAAATCATTAATTTAGTTAGAATATATGCGCTGCAAATAAAAAACGGCAGTTAAACTGCTCTCTTCAACAGCTGGCCCGAATGTTTTTAGCCAAAAATACTAATCACACTGCAGTATTGGATACCAGACACAGACCCTGATTTGGTCCATTTGTAAGCCTCTTTTATAAGCCCTTAAAGAGCTGCCAGTGTTGATAGAGGGGTGCTTAAACAAAGAGTTGAATCTGAATACTGGAGAACTTCATGTCGGGAACTGAAATGTGAAATGGTTTGAAAAGAATACCAAGAAGGTTGTCTTGCAGTTTATCTTTCGAGTTTTTTTTAGAATACGTTAATTTAAAATGGTGGGTAGCCTACAGGTTATATACTGCATATATGATGGGCTACCGTTCGGACAGCCGTTTGTCCTGCTAGTGGTTTTCTACTTTGTGCCATAACCACTACATCTCTGTTGATGTTCATGGCCAACAAATGATTGGTCCAATAATGGCCTAACTAATGTTGGCTGGCTTCAGGGGGACCATCTGGTATTGTGTATGTGTGTATGTAAGGTGAAGGAGACTGATGGAGGAGACTGAAAAATAAAAAAATTAAATAAAACTTGAAAAAGTGCTCTCAGCAAGGCTGTAAACTTTGCAACTGAGGCAAAAATACAGGCCTACTCCCTGCTGTAAGTAGTAGGTCAAAGATGCATTATTTATTCATAAATAGATGTCAATAAATATGTTCTAAAGTTTGTTTTGCAGTGAAGTGTTACTTTATTTCGTACTTTTTAATTACCTATTGGCATTCACTCTGACCACCGGCGTACTACACGCACTCACTGTTCAGGTCGAACAAAACCCTTCCCCCCCGTCCAGATAACAGTCTTAGTGAAAACACTGACCAACCTGCCGAATGTACACATTCTTGGCCAAGGTAAGTAAGACTTTATTTATAAGGTGCCGATTTCGCCAAATTACTCGACTTTTCTGCAGTGCTTTTCATGTTGTAGATTTTAAAATCCAGCCCATGTGCTCCATTTCTCTCGTATGCTCGTGTTCAACTCATTCTTGTCTCGGCTTCCCAATTTGTAAAAATTACACAGATTTTATGAGGTTTGAAATGAACTGATCTTTTCTGTCCAAATATTCATCATCATATCTTTTCAAGTATTGTTTTCATTAAATTAAATTGACTTATGGTCAAAATGAGATATTTTTATAAAAAGGGAAATGCAGGAGTTGTTTTCTGGTGTATGCCTGCAAGCCTTTTATTTGCCAATGCGTTTGATGTCGAGTCCACATCTGAATTACCAACCCCTCAAGTTAATCTAATTCTTGGAAGGTGCTGAACAGATCAAAGTATGATGAATCAGCCAAAATTGCATGGATAACTTCAGGCTGTGAAAAGTGAAGTAATGTATTACTCTAACGTTTTGCCAACACATCAATGCAAGACATGAAATGAATTCTCGCTGTTGACTGGAGAACTGTTTCATGGATCAGTTCGTGAAAAACATCTGTGTCTATATGATTATCTGCCTATTCATCAACCCCAAGTGGCAGTTATTTCCTGACTGTGAACTTTACCAACACATGAAAAAAGAAAAACTAGAAAACCAGGAGTCCAAATCATCGTCCTCTGGAGAAGTAAAGAGTTTTACACCATCAATGAGGTGGAACTTATTGAATATCAAGTTTGGAATTCCACATGGATCATTTTAATATTTAATCACCGATGGTTCTTCTTTGAACTTTATAGGTTTCAAAGACACTAGAAAACTACAGCCAGATGAAACTGTACTGGAGATGCTATGATGTATTCTTTAGAAATGATTTTGGTCAAGGGGAGAGTATAATAAGAGTAGGATATACCGATTTAAATAAAATTGAATTGAATGGTGATCAGCCAATTTGTTCTATTTCTAATTAGAGAGCAAAGTCTATCAGAAATATCAGCAGCCAAATCCTTTTCTAGGTTTATTTGATGTGGTGGCTAGGTGCATGCTAGCAACCATAAGTAGGGTAAGTAGTGTAAGAGCAATTCACTTCACTTCACTTCAATGTTTGCCCAAACCATGTTTTACTGATGTTAACAAATAAATACGTTTATGGGTTTAATTTTCTTCTCGTAGTACCATTGCATTGATAAGAATCTTTTTTTTGTTATAGGCTATAACTTCCAGCATAGGCCTATGGGTTAAGAAAGAAATATGGTCTTTAGCTAGCAACTGCAAAATGCATTTCTGTGGACCTTTCCTTCCTAGAATGCTTTAAAGTGTGTTTTTCAAAGCATGGTTATCTTCATCTTGGCTAAACTTCAGTTAATTAGGATCACCTGTACATAAGGGCTGCTGTGTGATATGTCTTTAAAAAAGTATAATGTTTAAGTATAAAAAAACATGTGAGAATTGTAGGCCTACACACTGCATACATGGTAAAGCTGTAAGGTCAAATATGAAAGTGAAAGTCCAGACAGTGGCAGAGAGAGACGTCTGATATTGTTACCACCAGGCATGAGAATCACTCACCTTTCAGCGAAATTCGCCGTTTTGAAAACAAAATAGGTGACCTACGTGAATCGTGTAGATTCGATGAGTTTTGTTTTTGTGGGGGGGGGGGGGGGGGTTTGGACATATTTTTCATATTCAGATGACATGTAGCCTACATTTGTAAGCAACTAGTGCTGGCGGCGGCAAGGTGCTCAGTGTTGCCAGATTGTAAATTGCGTATCATATCAAAGGCTCAAAATGATCGTATTTGGAGGATAATGAATTATATCTGTCAACACTGGGAAAGTTTGACCAATGACAGAGCTCGCGCAAGAAGGTGGAACGTAAGTGATACCCTTTCCAAAACGTGTAAAGACGTAATAACTCATTTGTGAAAGACCCAGAGAAACAATAATATCTGACGAGAAAAAAATCCCGGACAATTTTGGAATCCGTGCAGGACGCATTTTTTTTGTGTGACCGTAATGTTAGCATATAAAACGTTAAAACATGTGTTCGGTAACTTAACCGGATGATTCATTTCAAGGGGTATAACCTTCAGATACAAGTATGAAAAAGTTAGCAATGATGTGATTAGCCTGGTTACGAGACGGCTACGGTGTGAATAACTGATGGAGTAAGATCATTTAGCTACATTAACTCAAACGCCACGGAGACTCCATGTTCTAACTTTGAATCGCTCTGTTGGGGCAAAGTGACCATTGCAAAGGTGTTTGACTACAGACTGTTAACGTAGCAAATAATTCCTACTATTGCAGCCAGTCAACCTACAAGCCTTGCAGGTAAAACAAATCATGACGTCAGATGACCATTTTCAGTCTCGTTACCATAAACCAGACCCAATACAGAGCAACCCTGAGCACTGACATGATAAGCACTTTGGTGACAAGAAAGGTGAGCATGGCTGCAAAGGGGACTCTTTGTCACATGGAAGGCTTCAGTGATGCTCTGCTCAAAAAGGCCAAGTCGCCAAGCTATGAGGCAAAGCAGTCAAGAGCAAGTGCCACTGGAAGTAGATAGATGGATACTTTAATAGGAGCTTAACATATATTTATATATATATATCCAGTTATTCAACATAATAAATCAGCGGCGAAAAAAACAATAGAATCATATTTTCTTGACAATAATTCCATAAATGAAAAGAGATCCTTACATTTTGCATCTTTTAGTACTTCTAAAGAGTATATGATTGTATTGTTTTTTTCGCCGCTGATTTATTATGTTGAATAACTGGGATGATGCGAGTGCATGGAAATATTAACGTGAAGGGCCTCGCCAATAACATGTATTGAAATCTGAATTACATAACATTGTATTGGCTGTCAATCATGATGGAAGAGTAGACAAGTTAAGTTACGGCATCTCTCGTGGGGGCTATGCATTAAGCCATTTGTGATGCCCTTACCACATTGTGCCTCATATACTGTAAATGATAGACCCAATGACAGGCTGGCATGAAATGGCTTGCATAATACTAAGCAAGGAGGCCAAAATATTTTTTGACTCATGGCTGAAGCTAAGTTTCTCCAGCTCTCCCCAGGTTGGAAAAAAAAGCATCTCAAACTGCATCAGATTGACGCTTTAAAATATGGAATATTTAAATTTTACTTACCTAGAGGGGTAATATCCTCCTCACCTTTTTCACCCCTTACCCGTTTTCATGCCTGTACCACCAAAGGGGGTAAAAATTATATAAAATGATATTGTCTTAGCATCCAGGCCCTGCATGTCTGCCACTGGGGTGACCTTATTATGATCATGTTACACAAACTTTTACAGAATTTGGCATCAAATTAAATCAAAATGAATCCATGGACCCAACCTGTCTTGTGTCGACAGTCCAGGCTGTTGACAGAGGTGTGGGAAATGTTTTCTTGGCACACTACTAATCACGGCTTGAATGCTTCAGGCTGTTTGAGTATTGTTGCTGACCATGTGCATCCCTTCATGACCACAACTTACCCCTCCTTTAATGGCTACTTCCAGCATACTAATGCAGCATGGCACAAAGCAGAAGGGGTTTCATGAACATGACGATGAGTTCAGTGTTCTTCAGTGGCCTTCCCACTCACCAGTCCTGGATCCAATAGAACACCTTTGGGATGTGTTAGAACGGGAGATTCACAACACACACATCTGCAGAAATTGCCTGATGCAATGATGGACATGGACCAGAACCTCAAAGGAATTCGTCTGGAATCCATGCCATGAAGGATTGAGGCTGTTTTGAGAGCAAAGGTCATATTTAATAAACACGTTTATCCAAAGCAACACAAAATGATCGGGTAGTGAGCTAACCACTGCACCACCACCCTCTATAACCCTGGTTAATTCATATAAATATATATTTAAAAAAAATAATAATAAAAAAACACACACATACACACACATGGCTTTATATGGAACTTGCACTTTCTGCTGTGAAAAAAAGCAATTCTGTGATGGAATATTTTGGACAGCAGTAGAACAGATGCTACAGTTTGTACAGTCAAAGCATTACCTTAAATATTTTTGGGACTGAAGTAATGATCATTAGTATATCAAATCTAGCTAGCACTTGAGGGGAATAGAATGTAGCCAAGTTTATTTTTATAGGCATTTGCAAATGGGATTTGTGAGCTGCTGGATTTTAATGAGATGCATAGTTAAAGCACCTTCATGGTGGGTACACAGTGTGTTGTGGTGTTCAGACAGGAATTCTATCCTAAGGAACTGTGACATGTTTAAAACACAATAATGTTCATTACCAGGCATCAGATGCAGATACCGTGTACTTTGGTGTAGAATATGTCATTGTTTTTCACTTCCCCATTAATAAACTGTCATTTTGTGGCACGCTCATGGTTACCCTGTCTACGCTGGATTTCAAGAAGTGTGTTCTTTTTCCTTCCTGAATTCACATTCATGTCTAATTGTTCCTTTTTTCAAGTTAATTGCTTAAGCCACATCATATCATTTTGACTGCTGTTGTGCAGCAAGCATGGTGTGGGCGATAAGTGGACCTTGTGAGGCAATGTAAACTCGAATCATTTGTGGTAAAGAACAGTTAGTGAAACAGGACCACTGTGAGCCAAGGGAGCACACGAGGAACATGTTTAATTAACATCCTGGTACACATAAATCTAGGCTCAGCTCAACTCTGTTTCACATCATTAAATCTGAGTGGCACCCAAATTGGAGGCCTTCATTTAATCTTTTGTATTTCTGTTTTGACTAGAGTTGAATGTTTCTCTGTGATATTAGAGACCCAGGTACCAGTGGGACTGGCTGAACTGGTGAACACATTTCCTTCTTGCTAATGGTTCCCAATGGTAATAATCTAATAGGTTAGAGCTTGCAGGCAACCGTGATGCAGAAATCCCATGTCAGCATAAAATGAAACGAAATGCTCAAAAACATTTGTTATTAAATGACATTGCACATTACTCAAGTGGTAGCCATTTGGCGTTATGGGATAGGAAGTAATTTATCAATACAGTCAGGTGCCTCCTAACCTTTGCTTTGTTCAATTTTGAAGGAGGATGAGAACATTTATTCCAGCCTTCCAAAGGCATTCATTTTTAACTGCTGTGGTGACAAAGTCTATGCCAACAGGTAATTGCCTATTAAAAATAGTCAATACAGACACAAACACTATCACAGCCTTTGATTACAGTTGAAAGGAAAGTGGAAAATATTAAAAGTCTATTTGGGGATTACATGAAGTATCACACCCAAGGCATCATCATTTGGAAACTGCTGCTTCAGTGATTGCATACATTCTTGCATGCTCTCTCGTTTTCCCTCTGCGCAAGTTTGTGTGTGCGCAACACAAACAAACAAACAAACACACACACACACACACACACACACACACACACACACACACTTTACATAAAAGCATGACAATAATACAGAAGTTGAGCAAAGAAACGTGGTGTTTAATGAGTCTTTCTTTAAGAAGGACAGTAGTCACAGGTGTGCAAGGCTCCATCCTCTGTCAAAGAACCAGGAAGAGCAGGGTCTAGGTAAAACTCAGAGCAAGGAGCCTCCGAACAACCAATCCATCCATTCACTTAAAGCCGCACTATGCAACAGTGTGACACTTTTTGAGGAATGGTTTTATAGGCAACTAGTTTTGGTACCATCTTCGAATTCATTGTGATAGCATATGGTCGTGTGATGGACAGATAAACACCTATGTCTTTCCCACTAGTCATCCAGGATATGCTCTATGTAGTTTTGTGTTCTGGGCTGAAACACCCTGCAAATTGAAAGAAAAGCTTTCACAGCATGACATTGCCAGCTATACTGCCAAAAGACACCAGGTAGTGTGTTGGAAAGCTTCTATCAGTGTCAACTGGGCTGTTGGTGGTGTTTGCAAGGTTTTGCATGCCTTTTAGGTTGTTAGCTTGCTAGTTTTAATTTCAGATGCATACTAGAGACACTACACCTCTGCCTGGTGTTGGAAGTCTCAATGAGGCAACACTGAAACAAGTACAATTATACTGTTAAAGTGACAATAATTTGGTGTTTGAAATCATACTAGCACATAAATGAAACATAGCAATATAAACCAGAGTGGATGCGAGGTCACAGAGTTTAAAGCTTATTAGAGTAGAGTGGTTTGGAGCTCTTGCCATATCTCATAATAGCACAGCTTCTCGTGGTGTAATAGAGCAGCAGCTGCGAGTGGTTGTTTACAAACAGACTTACCTTTTGTCTGCACTAAATGGAATCTTTCAGGGGGAACAAGGCAGGGGTTTGAGATCCTGCCCTGGAGCCCTTATTTTAACTCTGCAGTTAAAATGTGCAGTCCTAGATGAAGGAATTCAGTACAAGATGGGTTTTCTGATGTCATGTCTTGAAAGTGAAACAAATGTGTGAGAATGGTGTAGTTTAACAGAATTTACATTAATTTAGATTATTCTTTGATTATTCTATATGGTATATATACAGCCGCTGCAAAAATTAAGAAAAACACTTCAAAATTATCAGTTTCTTTGGTTTTACTTTTTATTGGTATGTGTTAAATTAAAATTAACATTTTGTTGTATTCTTTAAACTACTGACAACATTCCTACCAAATTTCAAATAAAAATATTGTCATTTAGAGCATTTATTTGCAGAAAAATGACAATTTGTCAAAATAGCAAAAATATCTCTGTTTTCAGATCTTGAATAATGCAAAGAAAACAAGTTATTATTCATTTTTAAACAACACAATACTAATGTTTTAATATAGGAAGAGTTCAGAAATCAATATTTGGTGGAATAACCTTGATTTACAATCACAGCTTTCATGTGTCTTGGCATGCCCGCCACCATTCTTGCCATTGGGTAAATTTATACTACTCCTGCTGCAAAAATTCAAGCAGCTCGGCTTTGTTTGATGGCTTGTGACCATATATCTTCCTCTTGATCACTATCCAGAGGTTTTAAATGGGATTCAGGTCTGGGAATTGGGCTTGCCATGACAGGGTCCTGATCTGGTGGTCCTTCATCCACACCTTCACTTACCTGGCTGTGTGGCATGGAGCATTGTTCTGCTGGAATAAACACTCCTCAGAGTTGGGGAACATTGTCAGAGAAAAAGGAAGCAAGTTTTTCTTCCAGGAAATAGTAAAACCAGAGAAACTGATCATTTTCAAGTTCATTTTTTCCGCGGCTGTATATATGAACATACTACCCTCAAAAGCAAGTCAAGGGCAGAATATGCGTAAATGGTGTTTACGTTGTGGAGCCCAAATGACAAACGTGAGTCGAGGGTAGAGTACGCCTAAGCTGAAAACGGTGTAGCTTGTTGCTTCTTTTTACTAAAGCGCATGGGAGAATCGTGCCCTCAACAAATTGTCATTTCAGTACCTTTTAATAATCTTTCAATGTACTAATTAAATGGCTGGAGGATGCATCCCAGTCTGAATTGTGAAAGACGAAATTATACGAATGACGATGATGACTAAAATACTAAAATAAAAGAAAGTTTATTCCAAAGCTTGTCAAAATAGTTAACATACATACATACGTACATACGTACATACGTACATACGTACATACATACATACATACATACATACATACATACATACAAACATACATACATACATACATACATACATACATACATACATACATACATACATACATACATACATACATACATACATACATACATTACATACACATACATACATACATACTTACATACATACAGACATACAGACAGAGCAGTGGTGGTCCGTCAGGGCCTTCAAGGCCTTCTCTGCTGGCCTAAACATCATCAGAAAATAAATGTAATAAAATCAATTTAATTTTAATATTTTCTTTTCATAAAAATGAATTAAATTATTCCCCATAGTCCATTGTCTTCATTTCATAGCTTCCAGCGTTGTTAATTCATGTTAGAGCTTTCATCCAATCATATTTCAGCTATCATGTGTTGCCACGCTCCAAGAGATCTTCCCCGAGAACAGAAATCTTCCCTGAGGCCTTCGGAATTCACATTGAAGGCCCGTGTACATCTGATTGGTTATCACAACTGGCTGTTTCAGTTCATTTAAGTTGAATGAACTGAAACAGACAGTTGTGACAACCAATCAGATTTCGAGTTGGCGACATTGGGCCTTCTAGAAGGCCCGGAAGATTTCTTTACCTCGCGTTGAACGTGACACGTAAACGTCCTTTGATTGGATACTGAGGCAGACCGGTGCAGTGCTTCAGTGCTCAGTTTAGCTGGCTAATGCGAAAACGACGTACATCGGTTTCAATGCTTATTATGCTAGTTGTTTCAATTGGTAAGACTAAATATAATTACATTAACCAGCTCAAATAAACTAGTTTACACCAACTTGATAATTCCAGTTTTTGATACAATTACAACGCCATTTTCAAGACGGAACTTTCAAGAAAAACTGGATATCGTGAGGATGGGAAGTTTATTGAAACTGCTTTGCAGGTGGGACAATGCAATGTTTAGTGGACAAACTTGTTAAAGCTCACATAGGCTACTTTCGGTGGACTTAATAAAACTTTGTAGACTAATCCCTGAAAATCGCCTTTTATTTTTAAGTTGTGACAGTAATGTCCAAGCGATCATATAACTGAGAGTTTACTACTCTTAATGTATTGTTAATACGGGTGTATTGATTTTAAATGCTCCGGAAATATTAATAAAGTCTGTTGTACTCGACTATGTTAAGGTGATGCAATGCTCACTTATACTGCCTTTCTGTATAAATATAATGGTTCGAGAGCCATGGCGTCGTAATGATGGTATTAGGAGGTGGATTCACTCAGTTTAACATCGTGTAGGACATCGCTGAAGGCCTAGTCGTGAAATGCACGGACCGCCACTGAGACAGAGTGACTACATTGCTTTTCAATTCAGTTATTTTATCAAACCTTACAATCATCAACTGATAACCAAAATGGAATAATTAAACAATCAGTAGGCTACTATTTCAAAATGGGCACTCTCAGGGCCTGATTTACTAACATGCGACCGCTGCTTAATCTGCGCTCGCACATTAACGCACGATGTTTTTGCGCATTTTACTTGGTATTTATCAAACCAGATCGCGCTGGGCAATCTGTGTTTACTCCGCCCTATATAGGGCCTGATTTACTAACACTGCGACCGCTGCTTAAACTGCTGTCGCACATTAACGCACGGTGTTTTTGCGCATTTTCCCTGGTATTTATTTAGGAAGAGAAAATTAAGGTTCAGCGAGGTGGAGATATATATATATTGGTTCACGTTCGCTTAATCACTGAACCTGATTCAATGTGTGCGCTGCTATATTGTTGTTCTGCCCGCCATCACCTACAGCGAGATGTTTAAAAGAACACGATTATAAAGAATATGCTATTGGTGGCATTAATGCATAAACTGTCTATTATAACAATATAGATGTGTACATGGCGAGATTAATAATTTCTACAAGAGGCATGGGTTCACAACAATATATATGGACGTGGGTGCAATCAATGGTTCCGATTACGTTCGGAAAGTTTGCGATTTCCAAGTCCACAACTGCATTCAGAGCCGAACTCGCGCCATTGTATGGGTAGCTAGCGATAGTCATGGCTCTGTGTGTGTGTGGGTGTGTGTGTGTGCGTGAGTTCAATGCCTCTCTCTCTCTCTCGCTCCTGCAGGCAACGAGAGTGAAGTGTCTTTCTCCCGTGTCTGCGGGGCAACGTCAGTTATAAGTCAATGTTAATGTTGACGGTGGAAAGGGGAATTCACTGTTCCACAAACTGGTTGAAATTATCCAGAGGCCAATATTTGCAAATTAGTTTTAACAACTGATGGAATGGAATGTGATCGCTGGGTGGAGGGTTGGATGTCTCTCTGATCTGGTCCAGTAATTGAAGTATTGCGTGGCTGGTTAACCTGTACCGTCTAATGATTTGTGGTTCGCTTAACTGAAAATGTGTTATACGAGTTGAAAAAATATTTCTGTGCGCTGTCTCTGTCTTCTTTCTTCGCCTTGCTGTTATCACTGCTTCCATATCAACGTTTTTAGACTCAATGGAAATGCGCTTGGTTAAGACGTGCTTTTATGAGGCGGAGAATTAGCGCGCAAATCGGAGTCGTGCGCTCGCCAGGCAGTTTATTAAATACCACGCAATACATCATTAGGCGCACTCCTCCCATTAAAGTGCGCTTCACGCCTACGTTACCACCCACGTCTCCGTGCACACCCTCAAAGCGTTAATAATTAATATGCGACTCTACTCAAATGCGCCCCCTTAGTAAATACCGTTTTATGTTTACGACCGCTATTTTACGCCAGAAATGGGCGCAATCCTGTAAGTAAATCAGGCCCTCAGTATTTTACCACACCCCACAATAAATTATAAAGAAATAATAGAACTATTTCAGATGCGACCATCCTCTGTGTTATGTTAACCTCTGCTGGTGCAGTAATTACAAATCAAAGAGTCATTGAATCTCATTCACAAAGGCTTGATCAGCACTTCAGCTCAACACGAGCCAAAAAAGTAAAATAAACTGGCCACTTCACTCAATGAGCTCAGAGGAGAAAAATCATCCTGTACCTTATCCACTGTACCTTACCTGATGAGAGGAAATATTCAGAAAATGCTCTCTGCTCAGCTAGCTGATCTGAAGTAGAGCTCTCTACATAACATATTGAGAATTTGTTACCTAGTTTGCATGGTGTCTTTGTTCTATTCAAAAAATATTTTGAATTGTTGAATTATGTCTCACGCTAAAACAGTGTTCATTGCTGACTTTCTCTCCCAATAAAGACTCTAAATAGAGGCCAACACTTTCCCCCTACTTTTAGAATTCAGCTCAAACTGATTTGTGTAACCATGTAAAATGTCATTAAATGTATAATATTGAGAAATATAGAAATGAAAGAGATTTACAATGGTCAAACACTGGATGACTTGAAACCCCTACCTTTCAGCCTCCCTAGAGCTATTCCATTAACATCAGAGAACAATTCTACAAACAGTTGTAATCTTCCAGTAGAGGACAATACTTTGTGAATATTATAAAGTTTTTTTTTTTGCATAACTGTTAGATTAATGATTAGAATTATGATGCCCCCCACCCTTAGGGGAATGCTTATGTCATTATTTCTAAAGAAAAATCCTAAATGATCAACATTAACCCTTTAGAAAGATTTTTGTTATTCTGCCTCTTTTTTATCTCTAAAAACTTCAGTACGTCTGTGTTATCTTCTCTCTTTTTTTAGGTCCAAATAAAAAATCATACATGTTCTCCATGTTGAGTATATTATGTTTGTTGTCTAACTTTTCCCCAAAAGAATATTTTTTCTAAATATCAGAATATCCCATTGACTGGATTTATGATGATGGGTTACCCTTGTCATTTTTGTCTGATCGATTAAACTCAATCAATCTTTTAACCTTATCACTGCGTGAGAAATATGACAAAAAGATTACACTTGTGCAGATTGTAAATGGATTAATTCAAAAATGAAACCTGTGAGATTTTCTCACTTGACTGTGCCAGGTCGTTCACATTCATATTTACATTCAAATGACTATTCAAGCCTTTTTAAAAATCCTCTCAGTAAATGTTTGCCCAAATAGCACACATACAGTCAATATTTGGAGAAGAGTTATCCCAAATGTTCCCTTGTGATAAGGAGTAATTGTTGAAAAGCTCAGGGCCTGTTTCATGAAACATTTATATTATACTTACACAAACATCGGAGTCAATTAAACAATGCTCATATCATCGTGTCCAAGACACTGTTTTGAATAACTGAAACGCTCCAACCACAGCTTAGCATTCAAGACCAGGCTTTTCAAGCAGCGATGAATGCAAACAGCACTCCATAAAAATGCCATATTTTCTCCGTTGCATCTGTTTCTCCATGCAGCTATATCTCTTTTGTGCGCAGCCCGACTGCCGACTGTGAGCACCTGTCAACTCATCCACACCTGCAAACCCACACCTTCAGCCAGGTTGTCTATTCTAGTGCGAAGAATCTATTGAAGTTTGGTCCACAAGACACAGCAAGGATGTGTTTCCCACTGCCAGCAGCACTGACCTAAGCCCTCCACCCCTGCTGGGCTCCTGATGGGTCTCCTGATGAGGCCTCTGTGGCGTCTCGTCCCTCCGTCTGCCGGTGGTCAGGCTCTGAGAC
This sequence comes from Sprattus sprattus, assembly GCF_963457725.1. Lineage (NCBI taxonomy): Eukaryota > Metazoa > Chordata > Actinopteri > Clupeiformes > Clupeidae > Sprattus > Sprattus sprattus. The sequence goes on along the minus strand of NC_137922.1, from coordinate 32,391,557 downwards.
AGTGAGGGAAAATGGACTGGGCTTCAGTAGCCAGAGAGCTAGTCTGATGGAGCCCCGCTGGATCAACATCACTTCAGTGATTTTTTTCCATTCATGACCTGGTGCAGTGTCCTTGCAGCTGTCTGCCAACCTCAGAGCCACACGGGAGCTTTAGAAACGTCTGAATCTGAAAGGTGAGGCCCCACTAATCTCCACTTGTCACCTAATTAGCCAACTGATTCTCATCATTTCGCTGCTTAAATGGCGCTGTGTTTCTGTCTGCCTCAATTAAATGAAGGACTAGCAGGCTGATGTGAGTATGACTGAGAGAACTGACATGAAAAATAAAATTAATTGGTTAAGCAGATCAATTGAGTAACCAGTATTTAAACTCTTAGATGGGGCTGTTTGAAAGTCACACAGTGAAAGCCAAATGACAAAACTTGTCTCAAAATAGCCTGAGATACCTACTTGGTAGAAGTGTATTCATGGATTGGCTTGAGGATGGGAAGGAAGCATCCAATTGCTATTTTCCTAATTAATCTACAAACTCAACCGTGATTGTATCTAAGGGTGGGTATATTTCAGAAAATGGTTCTTTAATGGTGTCCTTAAGCTCTTTTCTCTTTCATGTGCACTTGAAATGCACAAATTATCTGCACAACAAGGCATTCTTGGCCATCTTGTCATTACTGATGCCAATTAGCGTCATAAATGGACAAGCTGCAGGGAATTCATCTGTGTGTTTAAGGGGTTTCTAGGAGCCTAAACCGAGACTGATTTCTTTCTAAAATTTCAGAAATGCCATTTTCTCTAATGACATAATGCCCATAACACCATCATGCTTAACATGTTCAATGTCAACAATCCCAGCATAACCAGATTTAATATCGTATATTTTAATACATTCCTTATTCAAATAATGTACATAATTGTGCTCATAGTGTTCCGTCTTGTGTTATCTTTTTGTGGTATCTCTCTTTGGAGCACCATAAAGAAAGTGCAGGTGATCAGAGCTCGCCACACGTGAAGGTCAGAACATAGTGGAGCCCCTCATTGGGACCTGCCAACATCATTATGAGCTTGGAATGGCTAACACAGTCCCACTTCTGTGAGTGGCCAAGAACCTCCTCTACAGTAATTATAATCATCCATACAAATTCCATCACACTCACCTGGCTGCTGGACTCACACCACGTTCACAATGATGGCACTCACTGTGCGCTAACACACACCGCGGGTGCTCTGCCTTCCCCTGGCTAGCATGACTGAGAGAGAAGTGGAAAGTCTGCAGGCCTGTGTATGGGGTCGTTATGGAGGAAAGCCTAATGGATCATGTGGATGTAGCTTTGAGGACATTTCTCAGTCTTTCACAGTGTGTGTTCATTTGAGCGTGCGTGTGTATTTTTCGGAACATTTTTTTGGAGGAAAATTGTTTCATCAGATGGGCTAGAATGAGTCGCCATTATTCTTTTTAATTCTCAAGTATCCTTGGCAACCCAATTTAATTTTTTTCTTCACAACTGGCATAAGGGAAGAAGTGGGACCTCGACTAAGACGGAATATATCACTGTCATTAAGGTCTCCAATGCAGGCAAATGGAATCGCCGAAGCAAGCACCAGTGGAGAAGGCATATCAGACTCAGCAGGGCTGAGCAGTATCAGCATTCACCGTCTGACCTGCTTCAGGTGTAATGAATCACTGCTGTGGCCCACCGCATCCCCGAGCTCTCTCCTCTTCACACCTGATACTCAGCGCCTTGACCCATATTTAAGGGTCTATCTAAAATGGAGAAGTGGTTTAAGACCAGGGAAGAATTCTGCATAGGAGGGAATGAGCAGCAAAGAGGCACAGTAGAGAATGGCATTCTTGCATAACATAATCTCATTTGAATTTAGAGCCTCCGGTCCAAAAATACATCAAAACTCACACGGCTCCTGATCAGTCTTTGGGGGTGTTGCGTCACTTTGTGACTGCGGTCCACTTTGTTTGAGAGTGGTCGGCTCTTTGAGTTTGGCAAGATTAATCAGACGTCTGCTCTGAGGAATCGTGCTTGACAGACTCTAAGAGGAAGGTAAGGGCTGATTAGATCTGAACTATAGTGACATTTAGCTGTGCCAAGCCCATCTTGTCAATTCAATAAAAGCTCCCTCTCACACACACCATCTAATGTGAGGGAGGTCTTTTGCGGTTGCATGGGTAATTACCAGTGTAATGGACTATAGTAATTCATGGCAGAATACACTGAAGTTGTCTGGGGGGTTAGAACAGAAAAGGGACCATATGATGGAGAGGTTCTCAGAGGTCTTTCTTGTGTATTCAAGAAGTCAAACAATGGCCAATATAGACTGACCTCATATAACCCAACAGGAAACCTGCAAGGGCGCCTATGAGATGTGTGTCCCCTACAGCTGTGTCCTAGAGCCACCACTATGTCCTTATAAGCATTTGTCTTTGGTGATTACAACTCATCACGTTTTTACCATCATTCCTTCAGGAATGTGTGAGCATCTGTTCTGCTCCCTGATTCACTTAACCGTTTACTACAAAGGGGCTGGGTACATTTTTATGAAAGCCCATAAAAAACACCTCAGGATATTCAGGACTAGGCTGAGGTAAGTTTACGGCCACACAGTACACAATTTAAACAGGATGCACCCAAAGGAGTTCATAAGACTTCACACTGCATTTTTAGAGGGTGCCCTTTGGGAGTACTCTCAGCATCACTTACCTCAGCAGAAGAGTCTATCAACTGGAAGCTCCACTCATTTCATGTGTTATGTTGACAACATAAACTAGTTTCTCCTCAAGGAGAGAGTTCACATCAAGCCTTCTTGACCCCACAGTATGGGAGACTATAATAATGTATTCAATGTCAGTCCATTAGTACAAAGGAGAAAAGATTTTCTCAGCAGAGAGTGTGCAAATGTGATTGACACGGTGTGCTAAAAATCATTTGAATTGAATTAGGATTGCGTATTTGGTTTAGTGTTGGAGTGCAGGGTGCCAGACTACCTGTCAAGGGCAGGCTCGACGTGCCAATTTCATAAAAAAACATAAAATCTGGCATAGTATATGGTTCCTAGTTTCCCTGAGATGTGACAGGAAGGTAGTCAGATGAACAGAAAGGTAAACAGAAAATCAGAAGATAGACATATGAATTTCCCAAGTGAACACTTACCATTGAAGTAATTATATTCAATTGTAATGAAAATATTTTGGTAAAATGATGATTCTAAATTACATTGAGAGAAGCCATGGCAACCCATTCATTTATTCCTTATGTCCCCGTCCAGCTCAAAAGACAGGCACAAGCCACCAGAAGCCACCTGTTCATTAAGCTTCTCACCAATTACTCTTGAAAAAGCTCCAACATAAAAGAATAATTATTCATTGAGGAAATGAATGCCATCTCCAGAGAGTCCAAATTATGGGTTGTGCATAGAATGTTGTACTAAAAAAAACTGTATTTCCCTGAGTGGTATTTAATGTAGCAACAATTCATCTGTTATCGTTTATCCCAACCAAAAGTGGCACTAAGAGTACGAGCTTCTGATTTTACAAAACACAGAGAATCATAACACTATAACTTCCTGGGATCATCAAAGGTTAAAAGTGGTTTAATCATTGTGTTCCCATCAGATAGCTAATCAGGGTGTTCTGCGTGAGAAATGTTGGATTGTGAGCAGGTCCATCTTAATGTTACTAAAATGGATGATTATTACGTGTCATGACCTCACAGCAGGTGTTTTTTCTTTCTGAACAAGTAAAGCAGATAAGATCCCCCACGGTCATTCAGGATCTGATGTCAGGATCTCAGACCCTCTGCAACGGACGGAATTAAAACCTACAGGTATTTGTTCAATACCATGTTAAGGCTTCCATGAGAAAGCGACCAACCATAAACAAGATTTGTCAAATTCCAACTGAAAACCTTTCCCTTGCTAACTGGCTTCAATTTCACAATCTCAACATATTTTATTTGGATTCCTCATTGTAATATGTTTAGCTCTACTATAACCTATTTGAGTCTTACAAAACGACTTGTAAGTAGAATGCCAATGGAACTAACGACTGGCAGGCATAGACAGAAATGAATAGAGATTCTGCTTAGCAACCATGCTTCATGCTTTTAGTATTTGACTCAGTATTTCCAATCATGCCGAGCTGGAAAGGGTTAATCGTGCAATAGGCAACCCGTCTGTTCCAGCTTCCACATCAGGCAATCAGAGGAGCCCATCAAGCAGGAAAACATTCTTTAATTACAAATCCAGATCCATTTTACAGGGCACCAACACAACAGCCTTGGGAATAATATCACATAGTCAGGGAAACTGAAATCCAGAAATATTAAATATCTGACTTGAGAGGATATTCGAAACCGCAACAAATGTGTTATCTCCGTGAAGGGATAGACGAATATCAGAACTATTTATAAAACTCTCAAGTGTAAGGTTTAAACACCATTATAAACTATTCAAATATTTAATCAATCTGCAGGCATCTGCAGTTATTCAGACGTAATAGAAAATAAGATTGTGCAGTTACATGAAGTGATTGAAAATGGGATTTGCTCCAGATTATGAATATGAGATGAGCTCTACTATAGGCAGAATAGTGACAAGGTATCTAAATATGAAGCTTATTACTAATGCACAGACACTTAGCTGGAAAGCATTGTGTATTGTAGGCCTACGGGGTCTGTGTTTTGTTTTGAAAAAAAAAAGACACAGTTTCCCAGAACAATGATCTAGTTGATATCCTTTATGGGCTAGTTTTACATTGTAGTAAATCTTAAAAACTTAAAAAAAGAAGAATATGTAGCCTAGGTTCAATAGTTTTAAAACATGTCAAAATAATCCCATATGTTTTGCATGCTTGTCTCTGAAGGATTCTATATTTCTAATATAGTCTATATTGTATCTATTCTTTGATAGCTATTATTACCCTGTGATGACTCTTGGTGAACAGTGATATCGCAGACATAACCTTCATAGTGAAAGGAAGCAGTTTCACCCCTTCCCCCTAGTGGCAAATATAAAAAATATTGTTTACCCAAATAGCATAAATTATTTGACTTCTAAGGACAACACACGCCATCCATTCACACAAGTATTTAATTCAAGTCTGGCATTGACAAGCTATGAAGCCTATTGCTGCCCTAAGACTGATTTTATCTACACAAGAAAAGCATTTCAATGCAACATGAAAGTCCTGTCACTTTCGTGTTTGAAGCGTAAGACATTTCGTTCATAGGTAGAGCCCAATTGTACCTGCGCTGGTGGCGCTCTCAGTTCACACGCAGTTGGGCCCCTGACGTACCTGTGCACTCTGGTTAGCACGCACGCTTTGCGTAACAGTTATGCACTCGCGCCGAGCTCAAGTCATCCAGCTGCACTGGCACAGGGATGTGAGGTTGTGCTCTTTTGCAGGTGGAGCGCTTGCATGCCCTTATAAGCATAATTCAATATCACCAAGACAGTGAGCAAGTTTTCCTTCTTTGGGTACCGAAATGTTAACGAGGGGACAGTGAGAATCTACCGCATTTGTCACTAATGCTGGCTTTACTGCAGGGAGGAGGCTGTAACATAGCGCAAGATAATCTGTGACAGTCAATATATTTGCATGATTCCCACTGAGGTCCTCTCATAAACGCCAGACTTCGGAGAGAACGACAGCTGCGTTTACGGGTTTCATCGGAGACGCGTGTCGATGGACGGGGCGAGTTTTCTCATCATACGAGTGCAGAACAATTCGGAACATTTGTATCACATCATTGTTGAAATCACTCTTGGATATTGACACAAACTGTAGCCTTTACTGTTCTCATTTGGAATCAGGAATACACACAATGGATAACTAAGGATCGGTAACATAAGGTGTTCATCAATAACATTTGGGTAAGTTTCACATAAATAACGTTTTAATCACATCCAGATTTAATAGGTTGTTTTCCTCTGTGTTGAGAATATGTTTTAGCAGGTTACAATAATTAAAGTGTTTCATCAACTTCGATTAAATTGGACAAAGAGGACATTGCTTGTGATCAGCGTATGTTGACAGCATGCATATGCTGCAGAGCAGAGCAGATATGTATTACATTTTGACTGCATAGAGGTAAATGTTTTGGAACTCAGATATTTGTGAATTCCCGTAACATCCTGTAATAATCAAAACAATTGTATTCTTCCCGGTTACATCTTCCCCAAATGAGATTCTAAGTAGTTTACACAATTTGACAAAAGTAGCACTGTCCATATTTTATATAAGCTTTTAGAGACCTAACATGTTGCAGATCACCTTACGCGATTTTGTTTGGCTATTACAGATATGTAATTTACTTGTCAGTATTTGACATAAATTTGCCTCTTTTGCAAAACATTGATAATTATTTGCATGTAAGCAGAGTTGTTTCACTTCTGTCGGTGATATAGTTTTTCCCTGCTGTTTTCAACACGTGGAGTAGCGTGAAGATATGTGTGGGCTGGCTCCCACGTAGTTCAACCTGCTTTCTGATGTATCTCCTGTTCTCCCTCAACTCCCATTAAGGACACGGACACAGCAGACTCCGTCGGGTGTAGGATGTAGGGATGATCCCTGTTCCGCGCTTTAAGGGTCAGCCGCAGCTGTGGCAGATGAATGCAGAGCCGCCTCCTTGGGTATGGATGATCCCCAGCAGCTCGGGATTGTGCCGGGTGGGTGCCGTTGTTCCCGCTCCGCTCTTGCTCTCAGCTCGCCCACCTCCGCTGCTGCAGGGTCTCTCTAGCTGGCAGCTGTCCTGTGATCCGTTCATTCCCTTCATAAGAATACCCCCAGCTACAGAGCCAGCCATCAATCAGTTTCCACTTCCAAATGTCCAGGTATTGCTGCTGTCTTGATTATGAAAATTTCACCAATACAAAATAAGTTTGTCACCGTCTTCATAGTTATCTCTTCATACACCATAATAAGTCACGATGCATCTTCCATTCATGCTTTAGGCTACTCTAGATAAGTCTGCTGATGACATATTTTTTAGTAGCTTACTTTATTCCATAAGGATTCCACACATTTTATAAAACAAATACATAAAATCATTATGTAAAAAAAAAAGACGCAACCACACAGTGAAGGTAACATTCTGGTGGAGATTGTAATGGAGTGGACATTGGAAAGTGTTTAAACACATATTCTGGCATAGCCTTGCACTAAGCTTGACTTCGTGTTTTACACTGAGGGCACATTGGTGCGGTGTTTGAGGGTATATTTGTATGCACTGTGTGCCTTGCAGTGTCTTCCCAGGTCCACAAGAGGTGCTTTTTTTCGCACCAAGAGCTGAGAAGAACCATTTCCATGCGAGCACGAGGGCATGCAGAAGGGGCTTGATCAGGCTTCACAGGCATATTGATAATGTAGACCTTGACTTTTCATTGCACTAAGCAACATGTGCAGGCCCCGGATTTACGCTGTTGTGAGGGTAGGAGGGTTATTTAAGCAGAAGAGAAAATGAAGGGCGATGATGCAGCACTTGTGTTTTTTTTTTTTTTTTTTGCATCGCAAAGCTTTTTTTCCCTCGAGTTTTCTGATAGATTTTCTAATGTGGCAACCGCATGACTCAGTAAGCATAGCGAGTATCTCTTCCAGCTGCACTTGTTATGGCCGTAAGTGTTTTTATCCCAGGCTTTTGGAAATAGACAAGAGCCGTTGCTATCATCACAATTTTAAACGTTAGTCTGTGCTGGCCAAATATTGCCGTTAGTGAAAGTGATAGAACTGTTTAAGAAGAAAATTGAATCAATGCGTATAGTTAACTTCACTCAAATGTTTTCTACACTGGCAATGTTTCTTTCACACATATGACTAATTTAATCAGTTTGTTGTGATACATATATATATATATATCTTATCTCCTATAACTCCTAGCGCCTGCTCAGATTACCCGTGTAAGTGGAGAATAACAAACAAACAAACAAACAAGCGCAAGTGGCTGGAAGGTCCTAAAATTGCCTGATGTGTGAAAGTAACCTAAAGTACAACTCATTTTATCAGTGTATGAACAAATTGTCATTTAATTTCTTTAATAATTACCAGTTGTAATTGGCTAAATATTCCATATGTAGTACATGTGTCATGTCCATGTTATAATCTCTCTTATGATATTTGTGCAATATTACAGTTCGATCTACCATCAAGGCACCATGTTATGGGATTCCAGCCATCCAGAAGTGTGGAGTTGGTGCCCATCTTTCCCCGTGTGTACCGATCGGTGCTTCCTCCTCATTTTAGAAAGGGCTGGGTTGAAAAGAGGGTCCCGGAATATAAGGTAACCCATTCCACCATACATTGACCGATATGGTCAGGGATTGAACAGTAGTGCTTGGGTGTTTTCTTTACAAGCATGACTTTAACATGTTGCCTTACTGTTACAGGTTTACCTAAACAACACCCTCGCTCTGGAGACCACCTGGTTAGGTCCCGAAGAAATAGGAATTTTCCGGAGGCAGGAGAAACCACTGCTGGTGACAAATCAAATGGCAATGAGCAGATCTAGGCCAGCTTCTGCCTCCAGGAATTTCCACACTCTGCTGTTGTCACCGCGCCGTATATCAGGTTGGTGTGGAAATGTATTACCTGCACCCTCTTTACCAGCCTGACCACCTAACTGACAACGTTTTTGTTTTGAGGTGTTTTCAGTGCCATGCTTTCAGGTCCAACTGATTAGATTTTTTTTTTAAATGTATTTCTGTTCCTGCACAGGCTTAATCTTTCCTTTCAACCATTCTTAGTAGAGAGGAGATAATGTCAGTCCACTTTTAACAGTCTCCTATAAACCATAAGAATTACTGGGCCATCTGTGCATGCGTTGTGTGTGGGAGTTGGGGAAAGTTCGTCCGGACTGCATTAAATGTTGATGGAATAGGACAGGCTGTATCTCTGAACTGCTGAAGTGCTGTTTATTGCAATGTGTTTGGAGCAAGGGCAGACACATTTCCATATTTACAGAGCAGGTCATTATTATATAAACAAAGTCATGTACACTGACACCATCCGACAGAACATGCCAATTGGTGAGCAAGAAAAATACCTTCCAAAAGCAAGGATTTGGACATAACCGAAGAACCTTTGCACACACACAGTGCTTCCCTGCTGTACATAAACAATTCCACTATTTGCAGATGATTCAAATTTGAATGTAAGGTCTGAGTTCAAGATAGAAATCTTGTCATTCACTGTTGTACTTTTTCCTAGTTGTGGGAATGTGAAAGAACGCTTGTGTTATTGACCATTATAATGCATTGCGGTTTGTACACAATTCACACGAGGAGGTGAAACAAGAATGCTTTCTTAGCAATAGGTCAAAGCTAGACTGATTGAAGGACGTTGATCTGTTTACTCTCATTGGCTTTCACACAACATTCAGTCCAGACACTATTGTACTCTCACTTCAAATGGCCAAGGATCATTCTTTTTTTAAGCATGTGAAGGCTTGCTTATGGACAAAGACAGAGAAAAAAAGCTGTATCCATCAGGCTCTACTGTATTTAGATGATGATTTGGACAACAGATCATTTCACCCAGGTGAAGAGTAGCTAATGCCTGAGTCAAAACCTTGCTTACTTGGCGAGAAACATTGCCCCTTAGTGCATTAACTGCATGGGTTTTGCTAAAGTGATGCCCAAGGCCAAAAACACATTCACATACAGTCATGTCAGAGCACATTAGCTTCTCCTTGAAACACTGAAACACTTCCCCGGTTAAGACCTCACCGCTGAAAGCCTGGGGGTAGAGCTGTGCTGGAGAGGGAGGGTGATTGTCCAACAAGAAGGTGGGCATGTATTGCAGTCCTCGTCGTAATTAAACAATCAATTACTTGTCCGGCGTGATTGAGAGCTTGTCTGTGTGCGGTGTGGGCTACTTCACATGCTGCAAGGGAGGATCCTTCAGTGTAATGACCTCATGTGTCTGGCTGCTGTCCGGTGACCGCCCTCCTGTCCCGGTCACTTCAGCATCCACTGAGTACTCATTGAGAGGCTTGGTCAGCACGGATGGGGCATCTGATTGATTCTCCCCCATGGATAACCATGGCTACATCCACAGTTGTATGTCCCTGGGATCATTAGCGGTCCAGCTGAACAGTAATCAGTTTCCAGAGCTTATTCATTTACTTTGAAGCTCCACATACAGTTGTCTGCGGTCTTCTATTACTGGTGCTTCAGTGATTTTACAGATGGATTTGATGTGATGTGGTGAGATGATTGTTTGTTTCTGATTGGTTTTCATCTTTCCCTCTTTAGTTTGCCCACTGGGCTTGATTACTGTAAGCTCAGGTAAATAGCGTACATGCTGTGCACGGAAATAGGTGAACATTCAAATGAAGTCATTACAATGGCTGTCCTAATAATCGAGGCAGCCTGGTCTCACAGAAGTGTGTGCACTCGATGGGAATCATGCATTTTTTAAAACAAGAGAGCCATTACACCCTCAGAGAGTCATCTGTTTTAAACTACCAACAAACCCTGGGAAGTGTTCAAGCCCTGGCAGGATTGCTACCAGAGATGGTGATTATGTATGATTATGCATCACTAGGTCATGAGAGAAGAGGGTAGGAAAGTTCCCCGGCAAGTAACACATATGTAAAGCATCTAAAAGTAGCAATCAATATTTCATGCACGTCATTTTCAGTCCATTTTCCCCCCATGTATCTGTTCGTAAGCCATCAGGAGCCACAGTGCAGAACCAGAGGCGTGTGAGCACGAGTGCAGTGTGTGCTTAGAGGTAGTTACGCATTCATGGCAATGAGGACACACTGAGACCAGCAGAGTGAGCAAACTTTACTCGTCTGCTTATTCGTCTGAATATTTCATCAAATGGAAATGTATGTTTTGCTCGCTAGTTCACAACATGCAAACATACCAAAACACACAGTGCAGTTAGTTGCCTGTCTGTCATGGAAATAGAAAATCATGCAACCATATTGAAGACATGCTCCGTAAGAGCATTTCCTATTTCAAACCTGTTTCCCATTCCTGTGCATTAAAAAATATATTATATTCCAGAGTATCAGCTCATGTGTGTCTCAGATGCATTTGGCTGTGATATCTTTCCCTGGGAAAGGGGCCTACATTAGAAGCATGCAAGAAACAGTCATTTTGAATGATACAACCTTGAATGAATAAAATATTGTTATTTTACAGGAACAACAATTTAAGTATTTCCTGCTGTAAATGGGAGGAATCCTCTTTCAGATACCTTCTGTTTTCCCCAGATATGTTCTTTGCATAGTATGAAATGTATAATCTTCTGTTTTGACATTAAGATGTCTCAACACTCAGAGAATGAATGTAAAAGAGATTTGTATACTGTCATGGTTTCTTTAGTCAGTGCAAGTGGATTTTCTATAATAGACTGTGGCAGGCCAAATCACCCCAGCTTATAGAACTACAAGAAAATAATGAAGTTTGTAATATGATAATGGAGAGACTAAAGAAAATGATACAGAGAAAAAAGGACCAAATACCAGTTATCTTACGTGTTATTCTTCTCATAATTATTCAGTAATTTATAAAATGCATCACTCTAATTTGGAAGTCATTGCACTACAATTGCCAAGGTAACCTTTTTATAGTCTTTAAGCGGAACGCATATTGATCCTGTTTTTGCACCACTGACTCCTTCAAGTGAATATGGAGGACATTTAGCCAAGATAACCTGTGATGTTTCACACTGAAAATAGTCCAGTCCCTGCCATTTCTGGTTGGGGCCTCAGTCTGGCATTTAATAAAGAATTCTGTAAACAAATGAGTCTGGGCAGATTGAATGCCCATTTTCAGCTTTGATAGGCCAGTTTCTCTCAAGGCTATTGGGGGCTCATCTGAGATTGGCCATGTTTTAAAGCATATTATCTCATCACACACTCAGACATTCCGTGGCAACCTTTACTAGCCAAAGCATTCCAAGCTTGTGTTGTGCAAACAGCATGTCCTTGCTAGCGTGAGGTGCTCCATGTTTATGGGAAGTACTTTGTGGTTCTATTCAGATCCTTTGCCAGCTGATATGTGTGATCGTCCTGATTATTCTATGCATGAGGAACACGCCTTACAAACACAATATGCAAACAACAGCGATCAAACCCTATTGTATAATTCAGATAGAGCATCCTGCCTAAAAGCAAATTCTATGAATAGCGGTTATAATGGAATACATTATTTATGGCCCTCTGAATTTTTTGCTGTTTTTGCTTCTCCCCTAAACACAAGGCTTGGAATTTAAAATAAATAAAAATGCAAGGCTTTCAGTGGCACTCGATCCTGGGTTGTGGCTACTGAAAAACATTTACCTTAAGTTACCATGCTGGAAAACCTGATACAAAACTCAAGGCATCTAATCTACTGTTAAATTGGGTAAAAGTATGTTAGTCTTGGATAGTCAGACTGGCTGCTTTCAGGAAAGGGTATCTGTCTCAGTTTTCTATCCCAATTACTGCCTTAAAACAATCAAGGTGTTTAAGTTGGAACCCACCTTGTGCTTTTCGAAGCTCAAAAAATCTAAGTGTCCTCTATAGGCCATCTCCTGTAGATGGCTGCCCCCCAGAACTGCCCCTAAACTCATATTTCTCATCTCACTGCGTTTGCAACCCCTGGTTATTGACGGAGCCTAATGAAATGTGAAAAGTCACTCTGAAGCTCTTGTCAAGAAATTGCAGGTGCTGGAAAATTGATACGAAAGTTGATTGGTCGATTTAGGATGAACCAGTGAAGCGTTGTGCAGAAATACAGCAGTGTGTCTCTTGAAGGAGGGCTTAGGAGACTCCAAAGGCCCATCTACTGGAGCTGGCTCCTGGGTGTGCTCTTATGGAGCCAGTTCATGCTCCCATTTTCTCACTTAGAAAACTCAGTATCCAAAATGAAAATATCAAAAGTAGATTAAATTCATCACAGCTAAAAGAAGTCAATTCATGGCTTCAAGCTTATTCACCAGTGCAAAAGAAACAAGGGGTTGGTAGACACACAGACAGACAGACGGTAGGAACAGATCTCTACTAGAAACGTACTCTGGGTGAAAGTGACACCTTAAAAAGCGAGGTACAACACAATGCAACATCAAGCCTTTCTTCAGTCTTCACATCAGCACAGTCATAAATATTTCTGTTTACTTCGGCTGATCTGAGAATGTTAAGTAGAGCATGTCACCCTGAAGTGATTTACCGCATTTCAACCAGGCTATCGCCTCACATATGGTGAACACCGGTTCAAACAGAATCTGTTTCCGAATCAGCAGAAAAGTGTTAATTAGTAGCCGGCTGACTTTGAAGCCCATTGTGTGCGCTTCATTGATCGTAACGCCGGCGCCTGCCCTTCCGAGGAAAACTCATATTTCCTGCTGCTGGAGAGAGCGGTGCAGTGTGGCTTCCTTCTGATGAACCGGGTGCAGGCAGTGTAATCTGCTCCTTCAGTGAGGTGGGGCACCCCTACCCCCAGCCCCACTCCCCCCTCACTCCTCCTTGAAGGGCCTGGCTCTTAGCTGTCTCATAGATTAGTGTGGGAAAGCACATCCAGGAATAGGTTGTGCTGATCCATTTTTCAGAGCAAAGGCCCTTGGCTTTGTTTAGCAAAACATATTTTATTACTAGTTGGGGTGGAGTGGGGGGGTTGCAAGAGTACAATAGAATATAAAGACTATGAGAGAATAAAGAATGAATTAAACGCTAAGATTTCCCCACAGAGACCACGGGAAAGCATAGGTTCAGTTGCCAGTTCATTATAGAGGCTATGCAAGGGGGACCTGAGCACGGAAACAGTGCAGAGGCAGTCTCAGGGCCATGCTGATGGATGGAGTACGGAGAGCGCTGTTTCAGGACCACACATAATGGACAGCTCCCTCGTGTCTCATGCTTCTCTGGATCTGCTTACTGTCAGCAATAGTGTGGGCTAACATTATCAGCAGAAATACCACAAAGAGAGCACAAAAATAACACTGCAAGTCCCTACTTCGACTGTTTGGACAATTTACAGTCTGCTGTATGTAAAGAAAGCTTTTATTGAAATATCAGACAAAGGCTCTGTTTAAGAGGCTAATAAAGACTTATTTTCTTGGGTTTGCCTGAGACAGGACTGGGAATTTAAAGTATTGGGGAGCGGTAATTGCCACCCCAGAGAGAAAAATAGAGTGGGAGAGGGAGAGAGATAGGGAGAGGGAGAGAGAGAGAGAGAGAGAGAGAGAGGGAGAGGCGCAGGCACAGGCACAGGCACAGGCACAGGCACAGGCACAGGCACAGGCACAGGCAGAGGGAGAGGGAGAGGGAGAGGAAGAGGGAAAGGGAGAGAGAGAGAGAGAGAGAGGGAGAGGGAGAGGGAGAGAGAGAGAGCGGGAGAGAGAGAGAGAGAGAGAGAGAGAGAGAGAGTGGCTCCTCTCTGCTAGAGTCATTTAAATGGCACAGACAGAGATGCTGTTTAGTTTCTCTTCTGTTCTCCTCTGTTTCACTCAAGTAGTGCATATCACCAATCAGAAGAAGGTTACGACAGATACACTCAAATACAAAATAAATACCAAACAATCCCAACTCTCCTGGACTCTCATCAAGTTCTGCCTGGGCGTCTTGTTTATCTTGCTTTTGGTTGAGGCGCTATCAGATGTGTATACATAATTCACAATTCTCATTGCAAAAGGTGTCCACTGTGGGGTTTGTCCAAATAATAGGGGTGTCATGCTATTTGTCAAGTATCCACAGCATCCACTGTGTCATGTCTTGTGGTGAGGTGTTAAGCTGAAGTTGTTCTGTTTTAATTTTTCATCACTTGGAGGGTGAGTGGTTTGCAGTGGAGTTTTCCCCCAGTCCCCGTTTCTCCTTAATCTGGTGACAGGACATGTCCCTCATCTGTTACTCCTCTTTTGAAAAACATCTGTCTCTGCAGTCACTCTGCAGTGGCTTTGGATCGGGCTCCGTGCAAGTTATCCCTGGTGGCCTCATTTTAGTGGCACGCTCTTGAATGCTAACCACACTCCCTCAGATCTTCCCACTCGCCCCCATTAGATAAAGTGCTGCTCGTTTTTGGAGGGGGTTGTGTGTGGGGTGAGTGTGGAGAAGCCACATTGTGATTGTAATTGTTTTAGGATGTCACCACCACTCTGTCTCTCTCTCTCTCCCTTTTTCTTTCTCTCTCTCTTTTTCTCAGTTGCCTTTTCCTCTGGCTGTGTCAGGCATCAGAGGGAATAGAGGGAATGTGAGGAGCGTTCGAGATCTCTGTTTGTCAGAGGGTTTATGTTGCCAATTGCCATTATCAAAAGTGTATCCTTAGGACTGGATAATTTTATGGGGATACGATAGAATACACACACATAAGCAGCACGTCTGCTACAAGTTATGTGAAAATATACTTTTCAAACAAACCTTTGTTCCAGGCCTGGAATTTTCAAAGTCTGTTTTATTCTAGCAGTAGTGTACAAAAACACCAGTTCTATTCAAGCAGTTCTGCACAAGCTATGTTTCCAAACTCCACCTTTGTCTCCCATTCCTGCTGTAAAGTGCACCGTTAAGAATGCTCACAGAAGAAATGTTTCATGCTGCAGTCACATGTTCAGGACTGTAATCCAATTAGGAAATAGTTTGTATTCCTTTATCAATATATTCTTGTGAGTGCATTGTGTTTGCCACATTTGCTTACAGAGATCCCCATTTGTGGTCTCATGATTATAGTCTCATCTCTGGCTCTGTGATAGATGACTTCAGTCTAATAGACCCATCATTGAACTGAAGCAGGAAGATGAAATGATAGGTTAAATTCTATGAAAGCATTGTTGACAGCTATTTAATTGAGCAACAAAAGGGAGGGAACACTACACTGAGCAGGAAAAAAACAAAAAACAAAACAAAACAAATGATTTGCAGCCATTCGGTTGATAAAAGAGCAGTTCTGTTTTCCACGACTCTCATGTTGACTTTAGCCACTTTCACTTTGGGCTGTCATTTGTGGGCCATGCAGGCTTAAAAGCTGCTTTCCACATCAGATGCAGTAGTGAGAAGCGAGTTCTCGTCTGTTTGATATGCAGGTGCTCACCAGGCTGCTAGCTCACCAACCACTGACTCATTACGCTTTTTTTTTCTTTTTTTTTTGCGAGGGGTGCCATCCACACCCGTTGCCAAGTTCTTCCTTTCCTCCTTATCAGAAGCTTTGGCTCCTGTCGGTAAAAGCCTCCTCATTACCGTCCCCTATTACAGGCGTCCTCTCCATCAGAGGGACCAGCCAGGAGAGGGCGGTGGTGGGGGGTGGGGGGGTTGGTGGGGGGGGGGCTGTCAGGCTTAATTGGTACTCAAGAGTTTGGGTTTAAAAGCATTTGCAGCAGCTGCGGACTGATGTCATTACACATTCTCCCCCTTGGAGGCTGGCGACTGCTCAGTCAATCATCTGTGCACCCCAGTTGCAATCCTGAAAGTCATCAGCGGTTAGTGTTGAAACAACCCACTGTACAGCTGCATGTAGCCTGAGTGCAGTCATGATTACATTGAAATGGCGGCATTTATTGATTCCAATGTCAAAGTAGTCTGAGTGAAATGAAACAGTGATACTGTCTGCAGCCATAGAACTCTCTTCTATGGCCAGTTTACAATAGATAAGATCATTGTTAGAACGCATAGATCTGTGTTAATGACTGCATCATTGAAACAAGTCCAAACCGCGAGACAATGGAAAAGCTATACAATCCAGCACAGATAAGATACAGTATAGGACATTTTTCTGAGTGGGTGAATATCACAGCGTGCAGACATGCTGTTAAGAAGGTTGACTCTGGCCTCTGTCAAGAGTAGACACGAACATGGGAAAGTCATTTCTCTACCTGTAAAACAAAAGAGTTCCCATCCCCGATCACAAAAAGCACTTTGCCCCACAGCCACTGTCTGTCTCTCTTTTAGTCGTAGTAAAGATACCCAGGGAGCCCCCTGTGAATTCTATCTGTATTTCTTTGCCAGGCTGTCCGGTGGCTATTAAGCGAGTGCGCAGCAACAAGAGGATAGCTCTGGCGGCGGCGGCCATGATGGCCATGGAATCCGAGGTGGCCCGTGGGCCCTCAGCCTCCTCAGCCCACCCCCTCCACCTCCTCTCCCTGCCCATCAAGATCCCCTTCCTCTCTCCACACAGCCCAGGTAAGCCCTTCCTTTCTCTCCTGCTTTGGCGGTACATCCTGACCTGATTGGGAAGATTGCGGAGACTATAATTAGCATGGGGTCGCTTTTTTCCCCCCCTGTTAAGGTTGGATATTCTAATTGGTCGATTGTACTTGCAAATGCTTTGGGTTATGCAAATGACGCATTGAGCAGCTAATGTTTGTTTTTATTTTCGAGGCGGTACAGCTGCAGGTTTTTACCCCTCCATGGTATCAGGTTGAGCTCAGATACAACAGTGAGTTGGTTTAATGAGAGCTGGTATCTCCAGGTGACTGGTATATCGCAGCGCGGCATACGTCGCTGTGGCCAACCTCAAAGCAGTGAACTCTCTCACAGCTTGTTGACTTGCTTTTTTCACACAAGTAAACGACACAAGCTGAAGGACCGTCACAAGCTGAAGGGCCATCTTGTTGTAAGTGTGTGTTCTGGAGCCCGGGCCTTTGGGCACACTGACCCTGCTGCTTCTTCCCAGCTGAAAGATAAGAGGTGGGAATTTCTCTCAACTGAAGTGGACGCGTTTAAATCAAGGGTCAGCGTGTAATGACTGAATGAAGAGAAAGGATTGAGTGGGATGGTTCCTTCGCCAGAGGAGTCAGTCAGGCCATGGCTGTGTCGCTCTCATTTCCACCCTTTGTTCCCTCCCTCCCTCTTTCATTCTGTTCTCTCCTCTCATACAAATGGATAAGGATACTTTTCTATTTTTACTTTCCACCTCAGCTTTTGTATGTGTGTTCCTGATTCATCATACGAATAGATGGCCACTGATTCACCATACAAATAGATGGCCGCTGAACCTAGACTGCAGACTGTGGTGAAAACAGAAAAAGGAGAAAAGGCGAAAGTAGAAAAATTTGGGGGTAGAGAAAGATAGATAGAGAAGGAGAGAGAAAGAGAAGAACAAAAGATTAAGAGAGCATGCGATGTAATTACACTTCAGGCAATTCCCTTTCATACATCTCTGCTGAGACATTGATTGGCTTAATGTTACCTTGAGTATGGACAGAAGAGTGACAAAGCTGTCTCCTCTCACATTATTTTGACTCGACCTTTAAGATTTCTTTCCCCCGAGAGACAGCATTCAAACTCCACAACAATTTGTCTGCGAAGTCCCATTTGGGAGAAAAGCCTTTTCATCGTTTAAGCCTGTCTGTAGTGTTGGGGGCTGTAAGTTATTCTAATTGTTGCAGGATAAGTTACATTACTTTACAGTTATCATTCCATCCATTACATTAAACACGCCAGGCAGGTCTGACTGAGCTCACTGAGCTGCATTGCAATGCAGTCTGGGTGCCCTCTCCTGTGACTCACTTACAACCTCTCATAAAAGCATAGGCAGCTTAATGGAAGACCCACACAGACATTCACCTGGAGTCATATTGATTAATTGATGGATTTGATTAATTGATGTTATTGCATCAGATTAAGTCTGTATTTTAAGGCGGCGCTTCCGTGCAAAAAGCAATTTAACAGACATTTATATCTCTCTGTATCTACATACTTTAAGTACTCTCTCTCCTTGGCTATTTCTGTGTGAGTGTGTGTGTGTGTGTGTGTGTGGGGGGGGGGGGGGGTCTGCACACACTCTGTGTGGGGCATTTCATATTGGCTGGCTTTTCAGTCCCTGCTGGAAAAAGTTGTGAATATTCCAGTGTGAAATATACTCAGTGTGAAATTCTAAAGCATGGTGATTTTAGAAGTTTTTGATCCAGGACTTGTAAAAGGATGTTTACACGTTTCTGCTGTCATTGTGTAGTTCATCATGCGGACTTCTTCATGTTTGATTCCTTTTCATGTCTCTGCCGCTCACCACAGTGGGATTGTCTCTTAATGGTTATTTTCAAGTGCTTTGTGTTTCCATGGATTTCTCCAGAAAACTCAGGCCCTTGAAAAAAAAAACAAAGAATAGAACCCATTTTGAATATGAGCCCTGTTGATGGAACATAAAACAAACATTGCTGAAAACTGCGCTGGCTATGGAATTGGATACTGGCAAAGTGTGGCATTTGGCAGACTCATTCATCTTTGTCTTAATGATCCAGTGTAATTGTACTCATGGCAAAGGACAGATTTGTCATTAACTCAGAAAGAAAATCTGATCCTGCTCCTTATGAAGGAGGTTTCTGTGGGGGATGACGTGGGGATGTAAGTGTCTGCCTCGAGTGTGCTGTTCCGTCCTAGCAAAGAGCGGCCTTTCTGAAGTCTGATGAGGGTTGTGTAGGACAGACTCAGAAGGATGCCTTTGTAGTCTCTCCGAGGTAGAGGGATTCATTAAGGCCCGCTGGTAATAAGGTTGCAGCCCACTCCACCGCCTCAAGAGCGCGCGGCACACAGCTGGGGCCGAGGACATGAAGATTGATGAAGCGCACGGCGCTCATCAATTTGTCATCATATCGCCGTGATCACGGTGATGAGTATATTTTCATATCGGATCAGGAGATAGAGTTTGACTTCCATTAGGACCCGCTCTGCATGGCCAAGCACTTAGATATCGCCCAACTCTACCTTTAGAGGAGACGGTGCTGTAAAGATGCCCGGGCTGCTTATGAGAGAAGGGGAGCTGCAGACACCCTTGACATTTCCCAGCCTTGAAAAAAGACAGCCAATACAGAGTAGTCGATAAGCAGCAGAGTATATTTTACCTTTTGCTAAGATTACATACATGATTAAAGAGTTGAAAGATTAATGCGATGCAAGGTGCATTTCAAATGCAAATTAATTATGCATTGACTTTGGCCCTTTTGCTGTCTGAGCTCAAACATCTAATTAGCGTCTATTCAAGGCTCTGTGCATACACTGGTAGGTGTTAAAGCAAATTGGGTTCTCAGTTCCCCTCAATATGTAGTTAAGATATGTAAATTATTCGGGAACACTGGGCAGATAACCTCCAAATGAAATAAACAAATTAAAGTTGAACAGCGGCTCGCAGTGTTATGTGAAGTTCATTTAGGGCTTTGGGAGGTAGTATTGTTTTGGGGGGCACTGGAATTGAGGCTTTGCCAATGCGCTGATGAAACACATGAACCCGGTTAAAAAATGAAAATCTGAAGATAATTAAATAATCCAGCAGAAGTGATGGCAGCCGAGTGACAGGAAGAAGGACACATGCTGTTGAGTTAACTCTCTAACTCAATTTCTCCTATCTGCCACTTATCGCTGCTCAGGAAGTAGGTCACTGGAGGTGAGCGTCCCCCATTATGTGTCCTGCATATCATCCGATTATCATTAATCCTCCATTTCCACACTTCATTGTCTCTAAGGAGACAGGGCCCAGGCCTCTAATCAGCTTTGGGACCTTCTCACCACCCAGCGGCCCCGCTCCAACGGCTAACACTGCCTCTGTGCATGGGACCAATTTCAGAGGCAAGCCCACTCAAGCACTAACTTTGTGAAAGGTCAGCAGGATGCTCTTTCCAGAAAGATCAGAAGAAGAGAACAAGAAGACTATGGAGAGAGAAAGAGGGAGAGAAAGAGGGAGAGAGAGAGAAAAAGAGAGAGAGAGAGAAAGAAAGGGAGGCAGGAAAAAGATGATTGGACTCGAAATATGTCTCTTGCCATGCTGTTCCATGAATCAAGCAGAATTGAGTTTGGCCTTGACCCATCCAAAAGATCTGTACAGTCTGTCAGTTCCAGTGGTAAGGTCCAGACTGTGTTCCTTTTCTGAAGGGGTATATGGGATGAGTTCTGGCTGTGTTGATGCAAAGTTTTGAGCTGCTCTGCCCAGGCAATATTGATCTTCATTAAAATGGTTTGACAGATGTTGATGCAGCAGACTAAAACTGGTTTGCAGGATGCTCCCGTCCATGACTGGACACCATGACTCACTCTCTTGCTCGCACACACACAAGCATGCACGCACGTACGCACGTACGCACATACACACACACACACACACACTCACACACACACATACACACACACACACATAAACACCAAGACTTGTTAACAAAGTTTCACACAGGCACACACACACACACACACAGAGAGACTGGCTGAAACTGAAGTTTATCTACTGTATGTTACAGCATAGCCCAATTTTTGAGTCCCTCAAGTAACTCAGATAATTCAAATGTCACATGTCTAATTCACTGAGCCATCTTCTGAACACCTTTTTGACATACTATAATGCATTGATTAAGCTTGTAGCATAATTTCACACTCATGACTTTTAGTGACAGATGACTGCAGAAAGAGAGTATGCATATGTGTATGTGTGTGTGTGTGTGTGTGTGTGTGTGTGTGTGTGTGTGTGTGTGTGTGTGTGTGTGTGTGTGTGTGTGTGTGTGTGTGTGTGTGTGTGTGTCTGTGTGTGTCTGTGTGTGTGTATCACTATGTGGGTATTTCTCTCTCTTTGACTGTGTGTGTGTGAGAGTGTGTGTGTAAGTGTGTGTGTGTGTGTGTGTGTGTGTGTGTGTGTGTGTGTATGTGTGAGAGAGGGGGGGGGGGGTAGAGAGAGAAATGGTTGATCTGTCAGAGGCACAGCTGAGAATAGAGTGAGGAAAGCACTTTAGAATTTCTATATGCAATCCAGGGTCAGAGTGTATTTTCAGAGAGAAACAGCCTGACTGCACACTAAAAGCCATTAAAGACTTCTGGCAAACAATAGCTTCTTATTGTGTCATCATGACGCAGAAGCTTTGAAAGTTCCTTTCTTTTACCCTGACAAGCTTTCTCTCTTCTCCTGGCAGTCTCTTCCCTCATGTCATTGTGTTGTCTTTACTCACCTGACGGTGTATTTATATCAGCTCAGCACACAGGAAGCCATATTATGACCTTTTTTATGTCAGCCCAACTCAAAAAGAGGTCTTACAGACTGAATAAAGAGTATGATGCCAAAATAATGCCAAAAATAGACGGACCGGCCTCATTATTGTAATCACCAACACTATAAAATTTATAGGACAGTAATTATGAGAGAAAATATGAAGAGAGGTGGCTGACTCATGTTGGGAAGTTGTTTTATGAAACGTGAAAATGAAGCTCAGGATTGTTTGGTGTTCTAGCTGAATTTCATTTTATAAAATGTAATAATAACAGGATCATTAGCTTAGCATATTTAGACACATGTGGTGAGTGTTTGTGTGCGGAATAATTCTCTCCAGCATCTAACGTTTTCATGCATTCTGGTACAGTTTAGCTTCAGTGTAAAGCTGCTTTAAACAAAGAGCTGAGCTTTGCGTACTGCTATCAGACCTAGCCTTTAAAATAACCTATCCTCCGTTCAATATGGTAAGCACATGTGAAACAATTGGCAAAGCTTTGAGCGTTCCTGATTCTCCAATACATTTTGACCAAGTTGAAAATAGTGTTGCTGATTACAGAGCCCTAGAGAGACCAAGTTTTTGGGTTTGTTAAAGCATGTTCTCTACTGATAGCTTTTAATAATACTGGACACAAAGCACTCCAAAAGAGTATTGTACCCAGCATCATTAATGGGTGCCTCACTGAGTGTGGTAATATCAGTGGTAGTGTTGACTCCAGTATGGTGGCATTTCACCTCCCATCCACCCAGCTCCTCAGAGCTTTGTTCCCCTATAAAGCTGACAAGACAACACCCTGCTGTCACATTGAGACACATCATGGAGTAGGCCAGCCTCACAGTCAAGACTTGCTGCAGGAATCTTCTTTCAAAGCCACCTTTTCACAGGTATTTGAGAGAACTTGGGAAGGAATTGTTCTCTTGTCCTTAAGGGTACCTGACCTCTGTTTGCCCCTTTCTTTGATACTCTCTCTGCCTGTCTACAATCTCACATTAATATTCTCTTTCAAATTTTAATCAGGAAAAAAATCTTCTTGGGTCCCGATCCACTGTCAGAACAGATAAAACCATGTTCCTTGTTGGTAAAAAATATAGTTCTATTCCCTTTCATTCAAAACTTTGTTCTGAAATTCTAGATTTTGTTGCAAGGTCTGCCTCTGCCACTCTCTCTCTCTCTCACTCAGCTTTTCTCTCTATCCCTCCCTCCCCCTTGTGCTCTTTTCCCTTGTTCTCTCTCTCTCTTATACCCACACACACCCACACACACCCACACCCACACCCACACCCACACCCACACACACACACACACACACACACACACACACACACACACACACACACACACACACACACACACACACACACACACACACACACACACACACACACACACACAGACTCATACGCCAATGCATGTCAACTTTCTTGTACCAAGCTTAGCTGAAAGATGTAATTCAAGTGAAATATTGCCCGTCTTATTTAAATGTAAATTATTAGTAAGAAAAATGCCTACTTTCATTTTCCATGTTAAAGCAATATTCCTTAGTTGAATTATGACTGTGTTTCATGTCATGGTATTTCAGAAGCCACTGCACAGAACACATGGATTGATGTGGAGTTTTGGGAGTTATTGCTAATGAAATATGTAAGCTTCCCATTGCTGCATAATCTTTACATTTCCAGTGAAACACATTATTCAAATGGAATAGAGAGGACAGTTGTGATAGAGGTAGAGGCCAATAATATATTTAGTTTGTGTGCTCATATATATATCTATATGGATAAAGCACATAGATCACATGCATGTGACATTTAAGTGCTTTACAGAGGCATATACATATGCATTTATCCTCCCTATAATCATTGATGGTAGGAAGTACAGCAGTAATTATCATCCATCATTATCATTTATTGGCTTTGAGCATCGATACCCCGCCCCCTCTCTCTGTCTGTGTATGTGTGTGTATAGTGTGCATGAATGTCTCTGAGTTAATTAAGGTCCTTTCTTGACTGTGAGATACAGTCACCAACACACCCTTTACAATGATGTGACTGTTCTCAAGGGATCATACCCCATCAGGCAGGGGGTTATCTACATGCTCCGTTGCCTTCAACCAGAGGCATTCTCATTCTAATGGCATAAGTCTCTGTTCTCACAAGCCAGCTTCCTTCCTGGCCAGCCCTGTTCAAATAGAGGCAACTGATCTAGCACCGTCATTCAGCCTGATGTATAATTTAAACTGCAGCCCTCAATGACGATGCCACTTAGAACCAAGAACTGTATATCTGCTAGGACGACCGTCTTGTGTGCCTCATGCACTGTCCCAGATTTACAGTCCCAATAAAGGGAGAGTCTGTACATTAAAGCGGGGCGTTGGGGTTGCAGAGCAGATTTCTGCAAGATGTGTATTGGTTTAGGATTTGAGATTAATTGCATTTTCTACGCCAGGATGGATATTTACTGCCCTGTGTTAGTACACAGACATTCATGAAACAATGAACAAGCTCTGTTGCAGAACATTGCACCCCTGCACAAAGACATACATCATTTTTCTTCTTGCTGCACTTGATATGTGTTGTGGATGCCACCATATAGCTTGATTTGTATCGTGACTGTATGCTGTTTTCAGGAAAACAGCCCGACAGGTCCGCTTTCAGACTCGCAATCTTAACGGCTCAGTGGGCCTTTTTGTTTTTATCCTCGCAGACAGGGAACTGTGAGTCCAGTGAGCGAAACAACCCAGAGAGCCGATGAGGTATTTCTGGCCAGACACACAAGTAAATCTCCTGACTCTAAGGCAAAGGGGTTCAAGTGTGGTTAGCTTTTTTTCAAAATAAAAGGATGTAGAATCACAGACCCACGGAAGAAAAGATGGTAGATAGTAATGGTCACCATGCAACCTGGAGTGAAATATAAAAACAATTGAGCTCACACACACAAACACACACACACACACACACACACACACACACACACACACACACAGACACACACACACACACACACACACACACACACACACACACACACACTCAGAACTCAATTTTCTGCCTTTTCCTTTCACACTCAGAAAACATCCTGATCCTTTTTTACACCTCTCTATCCACCCTGGAGGTCTAAACCACTTGACGAAAATGAAATCAAACTGGGCTCTCCTTTCTTCAACATAAGCAAATGGAATCTAGAGCAGGGAGACACGGCCAGCAGCCTGTTCGTGATGCTCAGTGTCTGTGGGCGTGTGTGTGCGCTGTGCCATCGCTCCGTGCCAGCGGTCCTCATGGTTGAGCTCCAAGGTATGTTTCAGAGATCAGCTTATGGCTGTCCGAATGCAACACATTATATGCCTATATCCTCACATCGCCTTTAAGCTCATTGTATCTTCTTGCTTCAGACTGTTCTATGTGTCATGTTTTTTTATCACAGTTTTTTTTTTTTTAACTTGGAATGATCTATCCATTTAGAAACTGGTGTTGTAACGCACTTAAGTGCTACTCCCTGTATTTTATGAGATGCGAGCCCAAACAAAGATAAGTGATACAGAATAACATCCAGTAAGGCATCGTTACAAGGGAGCTGTAATCTGTTTGTTCTGAAACCCTAATGGTTTGGTTTATGCAGAACAACAGTAAAAGATAAATATAACCTATATAACACCTTTTAGTTTGTGTCATTCATTTTTATTGAAGCATATGATTGTTATTATGATGGCTGCTTTCAAAAGGCATTATGAAAATGTATGCAAAATACTTTGCACTTGTACCGCAATAGAAGAGGTTTGCCTCAGGCACACTAATCAGGTAAATCAAGAGGACTACTCATACATTCCTTCTCATACACACACACACACACACACACACACACACACACACACACACACACACACACACACACACACACACACACACACACACACACACACACTCACCAGACACACACACACTCTCTTCCTAAATAGCCTCCTTCCATCTCTCCCTGACTTGGACCTGTATATGAAACTGAGGCTGGCAGAGGGAAAGTGCCAGGGTAGGTGGGCCTTTGGGGGGAACCTTCCCTGTATCTTTGCAGCTGTCGTTTATATAGAGGTAATCGTCCATGAATTACTTAAAGGTTGGTTTAAGGCCAGACTGAAATGTATCATCAGGGAAAGGCTTTCTGCCCTTCAATGGTTTCTGCCCTTCAATTGTTTTATGTCTTACATTTTTTGCCATTTTCCTGATCCATGCCCATGCTGAGCAGATTAAATTTGCTGCCCCATAATTTAAGCAAATCGCACAGGATTTGAGTGGGAGATGCAATTAGCGTGTGGCATTGCTTTATGAAGACTTTAAACGGAACCTGCCCAGCCAACCTGTCTGTATGTCAGGGGAGCTTGTTGAGAGACAGGTGAAAAAGGTTATTGCATAATATGACAAATAGAATTGACTTGGATGACATCAGTCCTCATATATAGTGTCAGAGCTGTCTCTGTTCAACACTAGATCCTTCATGCCAACCCTATTCTGCTCTGAATTATTAAAGCCTGCAAAGATTGTTTTTGGAACATATTCCTGGGTGTTTTTGTAATATCATTTTGATGTGGTGTTGAGGCTAAATTGCATTTCGGTTACCTGTCACTGCGATGCTCTGTAGTAATAACCACAAACCTCAATTTGCATGGCATATTTATTTTATTTCCCAACAATGGTGGCTGCTCTGCAATCTGTTCCACTCAACATTACATCTTCACACTACACAGACTAACTGGAGAGCAATTTGTGAGAGTTCCCTGTGCATTAACAAAGGGGAAATGGTGGTGTTCACATAGTTAAAGATAATAGTGTGTATGTACATACTGTCCATAATGAGGTTTTACCTTACAGTGTAGCTAATGAGCTACTGGAATAACAGCACATTGATCCTTTGTAAATACCTACATTTCAGGGTTTACAGGTTGGAGTTAGAATTACAGTTAGTTTTGTATAATCACGGGGTATCGGTGGGGTGTTAACATTGATAATTGGTGGATTGCACTGTGCATACTGGTATAAGTATAATAATGGAGCAAAGGTTATGTGACAGAGTCTCCCAAATAGGGATTTGCAGTTCGTAGGGTTTGTAGTTTTTTTTTTGTATGTACTGCAACTAAACAAACATGAAATATATTTGAAAGTATATTCACTGATGCAGATCTAGAATTTCGATTTTTTTTTTCTGTTCTGTTCTGTTTGGTCACAGTCATTTGGGGGTTTTCCAGGAGAGATCCACATCTCACACTCAGTGTGTGTCTATTGAATGATATGCCTGCTGAGTGTAAAGAAAGGAACTCCATTGAAATTCATCAGTGAAAGTTGACCTAGAGGGAAGCTCACTTCTGCCTCTTGATGGGCAAGCAGAACACAGCATAGCAGAGCAGAATGAGATAGCGGGCTGCAGAATATGGCAGTTACCTCTGTTGTGTGGTGTGTGGAAATTTTATGATGTCTGTAGGATATCTATATGCTGTATCCGTCATATAAGGCAGACGTCTTTTTGGCCAAACCTACTATACTCTTGTCTAACACAGATATTCTCCCATTTATTTAATAATTTAAATGTTAAAGAATATACATAGAAAATGCATCTTCAGAATATTTCATATTATATAAATATATTTAACAAAATTAGGAATGACACTTTCCATTGAATAGAATTTGTCTCAGAGCCAATTTTGACTTTAGCAGATGGCGAGTACAATAACACAACACCACAAGAACGACGTGTTCAATTTCCTTATAAAACATTTCAACATTCAAGTTCCAGCTCCACCTTCCTTAGAAAATGTTTTAGTTAACCATCTAATTGTTCCCACTCACATTTATCAAATTAACCCAATTTTACCCAAATGGCAAATTTAGCCATTCTTGTTTTTATTTACATTTATTTTTGCTTTGAGTTTCTGTTTAGGTTTACTACTGTACGTGAGCCAGAACTGCTGCAGGCCCTCACAGTCTCTTCCTCACTATTGCTCAAGAGCCTCTGTCATGTAAGGCATGCAAGCTGGCATTTTGAGCAGCATAGAGTGTTCCTCAGTGTTTATCGTGGGCCCCTGGGGGCTGGCTACTGAATTATTAAAGGTCATGTAAAAATGTTTTCAGACGCAGTATAACAACAGTTGGAGTTTGAATGCACTGTAGAACTTGGGGATGCACCTATTGCTCAGCGTAACAATGCACTGGTGTTTGATTTCAGATACATTTTTAATCATACACAGAGCATGCCTCTTTATCACCCAGTTATGTGGGGCTCAGAGGCATGTGGCCTGAGTCTGCCTTTCTGGATCTTGATAAGGAGTTAATCAGTCACTGTTGTGTCTAGATCCTAGAGTGGGCTGGGTATTGAATAGGGATGCGCTGCTCGTGCGCACACTGAGAGACTGAATTATCTCTGAGGACTGTGAATAGGGACGGGTCAGTTAAAGACCTAATTTTTCACACAGCGCTGATGCCCTAATAGATTGCCGTGACTGGATAAAGCTGCAGACATTTTTGTTTGGCTGGGGGGAAAACAATAAGCCTATGCTCTCTCTGTAATTTTCATTATTTCGGCCCAAACCCATGGGGCTTTCAATGAACAGCTCTCCAACAGTCTAAGAAAAAAGGACAGGAGAGGGAAAATTATATTTTATTTTATTTTATTTATCTGTCTGCTTTAGGACGTCTTCTTTTTCTCTCTGTGCCTATTAAAACTGACAGCATATCTTAGCAGAGCACATGTCCTTGTCATAATAATGCTTTGAACATGAAAGCATACATTACTGTTGAACCTGTGGATGTCAACAGGACAACATGGGCATGTATACGCAGATACTGACTATACAATACTAAGTTCAGCTCATAGGGTTTTGGTCATGAAACAACGAAATGTTCAGAGTGCATCATTTTGCAAAAGTGTCATCTTCGCTCACCTCACAGAGTGGTGTAAGTTGGCAGGTGATTTGAGTTGAAGACGTTATACGTCTGCATCTGACTTCCCCTCTCACCTCCCATTACCCATCGCAGATAAGCAGATGACTTCAAATGACAAGCCCTCCCACTCCCCCCGCCTTTCAAAGGCGAGATTGAGATGTGCATTCGTTTAGTCAGATTTGCGATCAGCTATCTCTGTGACGGATGAAGCCGCTGTGTGGCAGAATGTGAATAGGTTTGGAGAGACTGGCACATTCTTTGAACAGATCTTTCTCCCAGCTCAGGATTGCTGCCAAGAACACAGCAGAAATCCTTTGGGGAGTTAAAGGAGTAGAGAAGTGGCTATAAAGAGGTGGATTTAAATGATTTTCGACTGAACGCAGACTTGCAGAGCGACTATAATCGGCACTTGACTCAAGGTATTATGGCGTTGTATTATTGAGACCAAAGCCCTTTTTTTCACTGCTGAGAATTTCAACTGGAATTGACCCATTTGCACCATACATTGCAATGGACCAAATCAGAAACTTTATCATTTATACTTGAATGTAATGTAGATGACTTAAGTGGGAGAGTTTTAGCTACTTCCATTTACTTGAAAACTAAGAAAATAGCAGGTGTCAGGAGTCAGTTGAAACACAATTGGAAGCTAAAATGCTAACTTTCCACCCCTGATGTATTATGACGCACTATTTATATCCCCTCCAGAGCTCTTTTCAGATGGTAATTTAAATAGATCTTCATGTCACCTCTTCCTCTCTTTATCCCCTGAGAGTGACAAAGCAAAGCACTGACAGCAAAGGAGTTATGCCCTACTTGCAGCAAGACCAAAGACTTAGTTTGACACCTTTGCTGGAGAGGGCGGATGGACCGGTCTAATGTCTTACTTGCACATTCGGAGGCGAGGAGAGTGTCATGGCTAACTGAGTCCAACTGTCCAATCACCATTTGGAGAAAGTCACACTGTTGTTGAAATAATAATAATCAATTTGATTTAAAAGCGCCTTTTAAGACACCCACAATCTCTTCACCTTCAGTGTTTCCTCCCGTCCTCATGCCAGTGTGATTCCACCACCACACTATAAACAGCCATCCCCCACTCCCTTGCTCCCCGCAGAGATGTGTATCAGAGAGCTGTAAACCATTAATATGGAATTAGGTGCTTGTTCCCCACAGCCTTGGCTAGATGGCACATCGCAGCTCTAAGAAGATGTTTGAACAAGCAGTCCACTTCCTTTAATAAGGCGTCCCCTTATCAAAGGACAGAGAGTGTACTTCTGTCAGTGCACAACACTAATAGGCAGTGGACACCTAAACAGTGCTAGTGCAGAGGTTTATGAAGTTTGTTTTGACCAATCGGTTTGGCCAAGCTTCATATACAGAGAATCAGTCCATGCCTCTGAAGAATGTCCTCTGCACCCAGGCTCTCTGTGCTTCAATCTGGTGTGCTGGTCTACTCTGATGGCTTCAGAAGAAGATAGCCAGGTACCTCTATCAGATGGTATATTTACAGAAAGCCAAGGGGAAAATACCACTTGGTTTTATCCATGGCTTTAGAACTGATTCATTTAACTGAAAGTTGGGTGCTCTGTGCAAGCTGTATTGGCCCCTAACCTTGACACAACTCCACACACCATTAGGGTTTGCACTGCAATTATGTTTATCCCTTGAATCTCTTGTCATATTTTACAATGTTTGATGCAACACTATTAAGCTGTTGGTTATTCTGTGATTTTAAAGATTAATGGGGATTCTTCATAATTTCATTTGCATATTATTTTAGTGAATTGACAATGAATGCATCCTATAGATGAAGTGCCCTTGTCAGGTTTGTGCAGGCACCATTGAATCTTTCTGACTACAACTTCAGAAAGAAGGTTATTGATTGGCGTGTTATCATTTTTTGAGAGGCATTTTTTTTTTTACATTTTGCAAGCACCAGCTTCAGAACAAAGGATGCTCACCAGAAACCTGAACTTAAGTAAACCATGTGTCATGGTGAGGTAATCACAACGTTAATTGCACGTGTATTCCAACAGGTATTATATTGAGGGAGGGGAAATGTTATTCTCAAGAGCAGGGGTTAGGGTTAGGGTTAGCGTCTTGACGTGACAAGAGGCACATCCGAATGCAACGTCCGGGAAAATCCGTTCGTTTTTCAAAATAAAACACCTTTCAGAAGCTTATAATTAATACAGCGGAATTGATATAAATGATTTATTCTTTCTGTGCGGCCCAGTAACAAATGCCCCACGGACCGGTACCGGGCCGCGGCCCGGTGGTTGGGGACCACTGCTCAAGAGAACTGGAGCCCCCTTGTCTCCAGTTTTTGTGCTAGAGCTGAATAGACTTGATTTGAGGCCAAGTTTACCGGTTTTCTCATGCTGTAGTTGAGTCATGATAGAGTGTGTTACTCAGTGTTCCCTAAAAAAAAGACAGAACAACGTCTTCTTCTTGTCACTTTCCTTTGAGAGAGCATTGTAAGTGGATCTGTGGTATATTATTATGGCTGTCATTCTCTCTCATCCACTTCTATCTCCTCCTCGTGGCGATGCATAAGGGTATGTTTGTGCTTGAGAGTGTTTTTTTTCTTCTTATTTTCTCTCAACAGACTGGTTGAATGTGGAGTGTGATTTATTGTAATTAGGTTTTCGCAAAAAGAATTTACTGTGAAACGTGTGGCATTGACCAGGTCATCGATGTTAATAACCTTTGAGTAAATTGGATGTTACATTTTACTGGGGAAGGGAGTCAGTTGATGGTCTGAGAGGGCCCATTAAAACATGGCCCCAGCAGGCCCTGCCGACAGGTGACCCGCTGTCCTTACATGTCACAGACTCTTTATTTTCTGTTCACCTCTTTAGTAAAGAGCTGCTGACGCTTGTGGCCTGGAAAGGGTTACTCTTTATGGAGCATTAAGTGAGACGTGTGACTTTTTAAAACTGCTCTCAGGGTCTGTTGCTTTAGCTGAGGAAATTTCTTGTCAAGGTTATTGCTCTGTCTGCACTGTTGCAAAGACATGCCATTTGGTCCTGCCGTTGGGGGCCTTTGTGTTTCTTCTGCAATCTGAAGCAGCACTACCACCATATCGTTCAAGTTTTTAAAAAATTGGCACACTAATTGGGGACAGGCTCCTGATTCTTCTCACCAAGTTTCTTGTCTGTGCCTTGAGCACTCTATTTCCACCGATGGGTTATATTTGGTGGTGCATTTATGCGCGTAACTTTTGAAACGTCAATTTCAAATTGTCATGTCAACCTAACTGATGCAGCAGCAAATATTCTATTTCATGAAAAAGTTGAGACATTTTTTACAGGCCACACATTTTGCGCAGAAAAGTTGCTACAGGTAATCTTCAGACCAAGCCTCACAAAAGTTATCACAAGGATTTTTTTTTTTTAAAGTGTAATCGAAATTGGCAGCAAAGGAAGTGAGAAAAGGAAGTGAGATCATAGAGTGAGTTCATACACCAAACTTCCTCAGGTTTTCTTAACAAATAATGTAATGTGACCATTAGGTAGTGCTGCGATTACACATTGGGTAATGCTGCAATAACACATTGGGTAATGCTGCAATAACACATTGGGTAATGCTGCAATAACACATTGGGTAGTGCTGCGATTACACATTGGGTAATGCTGCAATAACACATTGGGTAATGCTGCAATAACACATTGGGTAGTGCTGCAATAACACATTGGGTAATGCTGCAATAACACATTGGGTAATGCTGCAATAACACATTGGGTAGTGCTGCAATTACACATTGGGTAATGCCACAATAACACATTGGGTAATGCTGCAATAACACATTGGGTAGTGCTGCAATAACACATTGGGTAATGCTGCAATAACACATTGGGTAATGCTGCAATAACACATTGGGTAGTGCTGCAATAACACATTGGGTAATGCTGCAATAACACATTGGGTAGTGCTGCAATAACACATTGGGTAGTGCTGCAATAACACATTGGGTAATGCTGCAATAACACATTGGGTAGTGCTGCAATAACACATTGGGTAGTGCTGCAATAACACATTGAGTAATTCTGCAATAACACATTGGGTAATGCTGCAATAACACATAGGGTAATGCTGCAATGAGCAAAACAAGTGTTTCTTAATACCTTTGGATGTGTTGGCCTTATGTGGCCTTAAGTGGTTGTGATCTCTGGTGATATCTCGGAAGATCCCAAGGATGGGACATCACACCCTATCATGTTGACTACATTTATGTTTATATTGGATTCAACTAAAAAACGTTAAAAGTTTTCAGCAGCCACAAACTTTCAAATCTTAGACACATGAGCTTCAGACAAAGCCTCACAAATAGTATCAGACAGATTTTATTTTCAAAACCATTCACCCATTCATTTCCATAAACCATTCATAATGGACAAAGCCACCAAACAGCTAGTGAGCCTATATCTTGGCCAATCTTTGGTCAGTTGACATGAAACTAGCTGTGAGAGCTTACGGCCATGACCTTGACTTCCATAGCAACTATGCCCTGCCAGGGTGCTTGGCCCCCTAATCGCTGCAAACAGCTGTATTGTGTTTTATGTGTTTGTCCATTTGCTTGTGGATATACAGTATGATGCAACTGAAAGGTTGTGCTTTAATACAAGTTAAAACAAAGGTGTTTGGCTTAGAAGCATTTTATTCCTCAACAGTGGTGCTGTAGAGCCCATAACGCTTGAAGAAACTGAGCCTTTAGGATGACAAGTGAGAATGAAAACAAAGTTCTGATTGTCTGAACTTAACAATAATTCATAATCTTGAGTTAAGTATGAATATGTAATATCTACATTTAAGTATAAGTTTTCCACTCCTCAAATCAGTCAGTGCAAGTTGTGATGCCCTAAGGTAATTGTAAATACTTCATATACTAAGACGTTATTGAAGTTCATGGAGCAAAATAGGAACGGCTCAGTGATGTTTGATGTCTTTTTCTGAAAGAGAATAAATAAATGACAAAAGAGAATTGGAAGCTATACTTTAGAATATAAAGAACAGTTGGTGTCTGAAAATCTAGAGTTACAAGTTAAGGGAGGCACTAGAAGACTTGCAGTCTTACTACAGTCTTGCACTTGGATTTTGCTGTTTGACAATAATATCTTCCAGGTAATTCAGGTATGTTGTGCTGTGAGCTGTTTAGATGCACTGAAAGGATCTCTCAAGCCTCAGCCATAAATAACTCACAGCAGAGACTTGGATGAGTTGTCTGTTCCAAAGCAGCAACAAGGTTATTGTGCAAAGCCTGCGATCCCTGCCCGCTAAGTCTTCTTCACATACACATTAGTGCTATTGATCAGGCTGCGTTGGTAAAATGCAGATACCCATGACCTAATTTACAATACAAGTGAAAGGACCACAGATATACGACTTTAATTAAAACCAGTAGGCACTCCTTTGTTGTCTTTCAAGAACCAGTGAATTTCACTGATGCCCATAAGCCAGAAATGAACCGTTGGTTAATTAGACAATACACAGGCAATTATAGAGCATTGGCATTAAAAAACATCACAAAAGCATTTCCAAGGAAAGACTGCTATCATCTAATCACCCTTGAAAATACAACATGACAGTACCTATCAACCTCAAAAGGAAGTGGTATCAGTGATGAAAGAATTAGGTTTGATTCAACATATCACACCGTAAAAATGGGAGAGGGATCCTCTTGTCATCACAGGCCTTGCATAGCCTTACATCATCAGCAGTAGTCTGCCTCCCAAAATGTTTTCCTTTGTTTTGCATTCTTCATAAGGGCTACCTGGCAGCCCTCCCTATCTCAGACCCATTGTGCCCTGATGGTTTCTGTTTGTGAATGTCAGTGAAGGTAGCATCTTACTGGCGCTGTAATGGCGACAAGTGGAGGGCATCTCTCGTACGTCCTGTCCGGCGTTTTGTTTGTTTCTACTTCCGTGTCTAGTTGGCTGAAGTGATTGAATGGTACATCGTATGCCCACTTAGATTACAGGTTTGATCAAAGAGTTTCCAGCGTGCCTGAACTCTACAAAATTCAAGATGAGGAAGTGTTTACTACTTTTACTGCTGGTATTTTGGGTAGCCAGATCACTCGCGGTTTGTGGGGGACTCGGAATTGGAATTCTGCAGTACTCCCGAGCTGATCTGCTGTTACTACAAAATATGGATTATTCAGCCCCGAATCTGGAAAACTGGGGAGAACTGAGACGACATAGGCCCAACCACGATCGCCGGCGACATACTTCGATAAGGAAGCGGGGAAGGAGAGGAGGAGTTCGGCAGAGGCTGAAAAGACTCACCGGCACATCGAAATGTCCACCGCTCCCCTCCATTGTACTTGCCAATGTTCGCTCATTACGAAATAAGTTGGATGAACTACATGCGAACATAACTTGCCAATGGGCGTACAGTCAGGCGAACCTGATCTGCCTCACCGAAACCTGGTTGGATAATAACATCGCGGACTCAGAGCTCTCTATGGACGGATTCGGAACTCCGCTCAGACTGGACCGGAACACTGTGAGTAGCCTGAAGAGTCACGGTGGCGGGCTGTGTGTCTATGTGAATCAGGAATGGAGCAGAACTGCTGTTGTGAAGGACTCTTGCTGTACACCTGACTTGGAGCTGCTTGCCGTGTCATTTAGACCAAAATATTTACCCCGTGAGTTTAGTCAGTTATCCCTACTGCTTGTTTACATCCCGCCCTCAGGCAATGCCACACGCGCATCTGAGAACATAGCTGCGTGTGTCCACAAAATTGAATGCGCATCCCCTGACTCACCTGTTCTTATCCTTGGGGATTTTAATGCCTGTAGACTTAATAAAATACTTCCCACCTACCAACAATATGTTAAATGCACTACCAGAGGCGACAAAACAATCGACCTCTGTTATGGTAATGTAAAGAACGCATACAAGGCATGTAAAAAACCTCCTCTCAGCACCGCGGATCATAACGTTGTCCATCTTATCCCCGCTTATCGCACGAAGCTGCAAAGGGAGGGTGTTCTAAAGAAGCAGGTGAAAAAGTGGGATGATGATGCTGTAATTGAGACTCTTCAGGCCTGCTACGAGTGCACTGACTGGGAGGTGCTAATGCAGGGCAACAGCCTAGAGGAGGCTGCAGATGTGGTAACTGACTACATACATTTCTGTGAGGCGATGATTGTCCCTACTAAGACTGTTAAGGTATTTTCTAACAACAAGCCTTGGATAACAAAAGCCCTGAAATCAACCCTGAATGAAAAGAAAATTGCATTCTTCTCTGGAAATAAAATTGAGTCCAAACTCATTCAAAATAAACTGAATAAACAATTAAAAGCAGCAAAGAGGGAATATAAGGAGAGAGTTGAGAAACTCTTCCTGGAGGGTAAGCCGAGAGTTGCATGGCAAGGCGTCAAAACCCTAGCTGGCCTCCCCAACAACAACTCAGCTCTACCCACCACTGGGGAAGAAGACTGCATTAACATGGCAGAGAACCTTAACCAGTTCTACTGCAGGTTTGAGAAAGTGGACCACTCACAGGAGAGGGAGAAACTGACAGAGGAGCTCACTGCTAGGATGCCGGGCTACGTAAATAGGCAGCTGCAGCAGGTGGAGGTTGAGCTGGTGTTGAGAAGGACAAGGCCAAACAAAGCACCAGGGCCAGACCAGATCTGTGGCCGCCTCCTGAAGGCCTGCAGCAACCAGCTTGCTGGTGTCTACTGCCACCTCTTTAACCGCTCATTGGCTGAACACTCTA
Organism: Sprattus sprattus; assembly: GCF_963457725.1. Classification (NCBI taxonomy): domain Eukaryota; kingdom Metazoa; phylum Chordata; class Actinopteri; order Clupeiformes; family Clupeidae; genus Sprattus; species Sprattus sprattus. The sequence continues at coordinate 32,355,025 of NC_137922.1, read as the reverse complement.
TCCCCTCAGTCTGGAAATCTTCCATCATATGCCCTGTGCCTAAAAAGAGTAAACCCACCTGCGACAATGACTACCGACCTGTGGCCCTAACATCCCTGGTCATGAAAGGCTTTGAGAGGTTAATGATCACACAGCTACAGGCGGAGGTCAGTAAGCACGTTGACCCGCTTCAGTTTGCGTACAAACGTCACAGAGGGGTGGATGACGCCACACTGACGCTACTGCATGGAGCCTATGCCCACCTTGACAAGCCCAAGTCATTTGTACGCCTGGTGTTCATAGACTTCTCGAGTGCCTTTAACACTGTGCAACCCCATCTAATGGGACAACATCTTCTCCAGATGGAGGTCAATCCCCACCTCATACTCTGGGTGCTCTCATTCCTGACAGACAGACACCAGAGAGTGAGAGTTAATGGCCACCTCAGCTCATCCAGAAGGATCTCTACAGGTGCTCCACAGGGCTCTGTCATCTCACCAGTTCTTTACACTCTCTACACCAACGACTGCAGAAGCACAAACCCAGACATTACATACATAAAGTACTCTGACGACACTGTCATCATGGACTCCACCAACTCATCCGATCAGTTACAGTCTGAGCTGGCCACTTTTTCAGACTGGTGTGGCCGGAACTGCCTTGATCTCAATATCACCAAAACAAAAGAACTAATAATAGACTTCAGAAAGTCCCCCTCCACCTTTCCCACTCTGACTGTCAATAACCAGCCGATAGAAAGGGTTGACACATACAAATATCTTGGAACAATAATTGACCACAAACTCAACTTCAAAACAAATACCGATACCATCTACTCCAAGTGTCAGCAGCGTCTCTTTTTCCATCGCAAACTCCGCAAACTCCAGGTCCACCAATCCGTTCTGACTGCATTCTACAGATGTTTCATTGAATCCATAATCACCTTCAACATCACTTCCTGGTTTGGAGCGCTGTCCAACATCCATAGGAACCCACTAAACAGAATCATCAAACTGAGCAGCAAAATAATTGGACAACAGCAGGAATCACTCATCAGCATATACAACAAAAGGACTAAGCAAAAAGCAAAACAAATCACCTTGGACATCACACACACTCTACACACTCAGTATTGCCTCCTACTCTCAGGCCACAGATACAGAGCACCTACACTAAGGACAAATAGAGCCCTGTCAAGCTTTGTCCCAGCATCTATTAGACTGTTAAATGGCTGAACCCCCTGCTTGAACGGTGTTCTCTCTCTTTTAAACACCTGGACTCTCTTTTAATCATTATTTATTGTCCCTCCACTGTGGAGGTATTAACTTATTTATTCACCAGGCTCAGCAAGGTTTATTATTATAATCTGCCATTATTATCTGCCTTATGTCTAGTGTGGGCTGATGGTGTGCGTGTGTGTGAGTGTGTGTGTGTGTGAGTGTGTGTATGTGTGTGTGTGTGTGCTTGTGTGTATCTGTGTGTGCGTGTGTGTTTGTTTTATGTATTGTCGGGTATGGACACACACCTCCTCCACATCTGAAGTTCCTAACGGAAAAATAAAGTACTTTGAATTGAATTGTATTCATTATGATCTTCCTCTTGATACCCAATGGGACCATGCCAGTCACAGCCCATGAAAAATGGATGCAAATATATGCTGCCAGTGAATATGAACAGCAGCAGAAATAAAGAAAAGTTCCCTTTGCAGAAATATCTGTACTTTTAAATGTCAAGCAAGTTTAAAAAAAAAAAAAAATAGAGCATGTTTTTTTCATGAAAATGGTAAGAACATTCTAGAAACAGCAGGGGTGCCATAAATGTCACGAGTATGTCTGTCTAGGGTTCAGATTCAAGCATAATCAAATAATTATGGTGTACAATAGATTAGCCTATTTTCATCAGTTATTCCTTGTGGGAGTGTTGTTCTTATCTTAAATCTTTACTGACCTTTTAAAGAAAGGTGTTTTTTACTGATAGAGAATGCACTGACATTTGGGGTAATTGACTTTCACGACCTCTGTCATCTTGTCATTGTGTGTGCATGTGATATTAGATGACATGGTGGATCATATGTTTTCATAATTTGCCCTGCTATATGCTCAATTAATGTCACATTTTGAAAGAAATGTTTCTTTGCCGGTCCTCAATCCTTTTCTCTAATTTAGTTTGTTGAGTCAAAATACAATGCATAGCTAGAGTGGTTGCAGTGAGTGTCTGTATATTCCTGCCATCTAAAATATATTACCTTCAGACCTGGCTCTTTTATGGAGCCCAAGCATAAATAATTCATGAGAGTTGTTGGCAGAGAAGCTGTCATTGAGGGGCATAAGTGCATGAGCTCCCCCCTATCTGAGGCCAACCTTCACAACCCACCATACAAACTTGGCAACAGACACTTCAGTTTAGGAATTCCTGCTGCCCGTGTACTACCACCGTTTCCAGGGAGAGCACACAGGGCATCGACAAATTAAAGCCAGAGAACGATGAGCAGAATTCAAGCTGCCAGTTAGGGTTAATTGAACAGGGTTTCATGCTGTCAAAAGTTATCTTGTAGTTAAAACTGTTGATGTGTGTTTCACACTGCCTTGAAGGCCTGACATAATTGAAAAACATTTACACAACACTTTACAGAATGTGTCACGTAGAGATTTTAGTGTTTACCACTTTCTTAGAGTTGTTTGCACAAAATCAACAGATTTCCAGCACGATTAAATTAGTACTTATCCTTAACACTCTTTTTAGTTTGAGTTGGATTGCAGTAGATTAAGTTGTGGCAACACAGGCTCATCATCGTCTCTACCATTAATTGGGTGGCGATTTGAAATTGAAGATGAGGCAACCTAAATTTAAATGATCACATAATGTTGTGACTTTAAAAACAATAAAAACCAACAGCATGTTCCTGACACAGGGGAATTTGATGTTTTTCAGCACCTTTATTGCCCAGGGTTTTAGTAATTTCCTGTGACTGCCCACATTTTCATTTGAAGAGACTACTTGTAAGCACCTCAGTGTAGAGGGCTAAATATGTCTATACTCCAATTCTGTACCATTCTTTTAGTCTTGGTTGGAGGCTTAATAAAAGTAAACTTCGAGTAAACTTGCTAATGCGAATAATCTCAGTGCGCTGTCCTATGTAAAATATGCTAAGAGCAGCCTATGTACACTGAACCCTCATGGCATCCTCTAACTTTTGTAAATCTGGTCCTAGGTATTTCTCCTTCCTGAACATTCTTTGATTGGTCCGAATGCCAACATGATCATGGTGTAGTGTTAAAATGTCATTGCCAGCTGCCTGCCCTTGTATATTCAACCAAAAGCACAGCTTTATTTCTTCAACATTATTTAATGTTCTTGATATTTCTGCTTTACATTACAAATGCAAAATGCCAGATGTAATTAGTGTACCAAGGTCAATCCATTATTACATGTATGGTGCTGAAGAGAGGGGAACTGTGATGGATTAATGGGGCCAAGATGTCAGAGCTGAGGCATAAGGTTTGGTGGGCCGCCCATTATGTTTTGCTTATGCATGACATCACCTAGGAAGTGATGCGTAGCCACCCAATCTGGATTCAGAAGACATTTCAGCAGCTGGGCTATCAACAATATGTGTGTCTATGTGTGTGTGTGTGTGTGTGTGTGTGTGTGTGTGTGTGTGTGTGTGTGTGTGTGTGTGTGTGTGTGTGTGTGTGTATGTGCATGTGTGTGCGTGCGTGCGTGCGTGTGTGTGTGTGTGTGTGTGTGTGTGTGTGTGTGTGTGTGTGTGTGTGTGTGTGGGAAAGAGAGAGAGAGAGAAAGAGAGAGAGAGGTGTCGATATTTGACTCAGTTCTACTCAATATGTGCGTATGCATAGTTTTTGTATAATTATTCTTATGCCCCTAAATAAGTATCGATCTCCCTGTGCTCTCTGCAGACACTTAACAGAATGCTGATGTTAAGCACACAGTTAATTGTCCTGTCATCTCTGGTTGAGGGCACCAGTTTACCCTCAGGCATTTTATGACTGACACTTAGAGGGAAGGCTTTTGAGCGGAGAGTTTTAGGAACACTACCCAGTGCTTTTCCATTATGTCACCTAAACGCTTTCTTCTGAACACAATGCAGTGTATTTTCATATGACAATGCAGAAACGATCTCAGTATTGAGCTGCACTTTTTCTCTTGGAAATAACATGCATGCTACTTCTTTATTCAGCTTATTACTACATTATACAACTTCAAAGTCAAACCAATACAAACTTGAATTTAGGCTCTTTCAAGTAAAGGCAATTTATAATCATGAATTATGGCTTACAGATACACTTACCACACTATAACTGCGGCTTTAATTCACTTTATATTTCTGGCACAGTATTCACTTCACTTTATGGAGACTTATGGAGCTTCATCTCTGCAGTAGTTATGAACATTGCATGCCACCCATCTTTTGCGATTAACAGTATATTATCATTATTATTATTTGGAGGATATAGCTTTTTTGAACTGTGAAGATGGATTTGTTTGGAAAGGTTATCAATCAAACGGTGAGATTCATCTACTATGTTAAGGAAAAAACCTTCCCCATTTCCCTCCACAATTTAGGAAGCGGGCATATGTAAAGAAGTATATTTCTTTGTTTTGTGCATCAGTCCCAAACAAAACAAAACTGGCCAAATGTATTGATGCTAATTATATTTACCAGTATATTAGTATGCAATGCCTTATTGTCATGCGCTGTCATTGCCATCATCATCTTTAATATTACTAAGATGGATGTTGTCATTCACGAGTCCCGACCACATTCAGTTATGAGCTAGGTTGTTCACATTAGCTAGACACCTAAAGACAGCCTCGCCTAAAAGTATGCACTACTAATATGGTATATGGTGCACCTGTATATGGTACATCTGTGTATGGTGGTATATGGTGATATACATGTATGGTGCATCTGTGTATGGTGATGTATGGTGGTATATGGTGGTATGTGGTGCATCTGTGTATGGTGGTATATGGTGGTATATGGTGCATCTGTGTATGGTTGTATATGGTTGTATATGGTGCATCTGTGTATGGTGATATATGGTGGTATATGGTGGTATATGGTGGTATATGGTGCATCTGTGTATGGTGGTATATGGTGCATTTGTGTATGGTGATATATGGTGGTATATGGTGGTGTATGGTGGTATATGGTGGTATATGGTGCATCTGTGTATGGTGGTATATGGTGCATCTGTGTATGGTGGTATATGGTGCATCTGTGTATGGTGATATATGGTGGTATATGGTGGTATATGGTGGCATATGCTGGTATATGCTGGTATATGCTGGTATATGGTGCACCTGTGTATGCTGGTTGTGAAGAACCTGCCCAAGTTATTTTGAGGTGGCGACTGGACTGTGTGGTGTAGTTGGGAACATGTATATACAATAAACAAACATAAAAGCGCAACAGACACTAGGGAGAACTAGGCATATTCTTGAGCATGCTAGGAACAGATTCATTATTCACAGATTCACTAATCACAAATTCACAGGCAACATATTCACAGAGCACCAGTTCACTAGGAACATCTTCACAAAACACAGGTTCACTAGGAGTATTTTCACAGAGCACAGGTTTACAAGGAACATAACTGTATCCACACAGCTAGATACCAATTCCACTTAGCTTCACAGCAGGTAAGTGTTTTCAGCCTCTCATGCTTTTCACAACCTCTCATGCCTGTTTCCAAAGTTCTCCCAATGCCATCTCAAAAAGGTCTCTCCCCATGTACATGATGCACCCTTTCAATAAGGCAGCCAGTTGGGTTTAATTCAACCAATTTGGTCTCACAGGTCCAGCCACTCTCGTGGGGGAACCCGGACCCAACCATTGCGGCAGGGGAGTCCACCACATACCAGGTCCAAACTCCTCATGAGTCACAGTGAGAAGGGGGGGGTGGGGGGGGGGATTTCACCTTCTCACACTGGTATATGGTGCATCTGTGTATGGTGGTATAGGGTGCACCTGTGTATGGTGGTATATGGTGGTATATGGTGGTATATGGTGCATCTGTATATGGTGGTATATTTAAGCAGTATAGCACGAGTGGGAGTGGGGTAGGTAAGGGATTATCCCACGGGTGGTGTTCGGCCGTAGCCACCGAGGCCGCCAGGCCGAGTGGCGTAGTGCTATATTGCTTTCATAAAACAATTCTACAGTCAACAAATGAACATTTCAACACAAAGTTATTGATTAAAAATGTTTTTTTTTTTGCCATTGTTTTTCCGCAACAAAAAATAGTTCCATTGTCAACGTCTTCGTTTGGAATTTTAAAAACTTTGAATTAACGGTTATCATCAATGCGAATGTTTCATCGCGGAAAACTTAGCTGTGAAAAGTCCCGTAACTGTAGGTATGTTGACGAATAACCTATAGCATGGAACGTCTCTCGTTCAATCAGAAACAGCTAAATTACGCGCTAGAACCCAATTGTTTTATAAGGTGGTATATGGTGCATCTGTATATGGTGGTATATGGTGGTAAATGGTGCATCTGTGTGTGGTGGTATATGGTGGTATATGGTGCATTTGTATATGGTGGTGTATGGTGGTATATGGTGCATTTGTGTATGGGGCGGGACACACACAGGAGAGTGTGTCTAAAAATGACCCACATACCCAGGTTTTTCAAAATTGTGACATAAATACATTCCTTAATCTATAATCTATCCATCTCTAAAATATCACACTATAAAACAACCTATAACTATGACACAATAGGCCCAATGTCAATGTTAAATTAAAATAAAAAAATCTGTTGGATACTTGTTTTGTCAGAGGAAAAGTTTCCGTTTTCCTGAGTCTGGTGATGTCATATTTGGTATAGCAATTTACCGCTTCAAGAGCTCCTCATGAATATTCACTCAGAATTAGAAGATAACAAGATCTCAGACAATGTAAGAGCTTACTGGTAAATTCCTCCCAGGGATTGGACCATTTTTATCAGATGGTAAAAATCAAGCTCCTTGATTGGCCGAAGTTTTTGTTCACGTCTCAGGAAATCAACTTGAGAAGTAACATTTTTATCGCTGGTATTAATTAAATCATAAGTTTTTCCAATGTGTCTTTAACTCTACTATTCCTACCTTGAAATAAATTGTCAAAACATTAACCATTGGATTTTCTTTTAATATGCACTTGACAAAGTGTACAGCTTATTTTCTCTGAACTTGATTTTCTGTTAAGCTGATGAAGCATTAAACATTTTCACTGCTCTGGATTGGCTGCACCAAACTCAACAAATAAATGAATATTTACTGGAGATTTAGAAAATCCAATAAAACAAATTTTATTTTTTTGACCAACTGGACTGATTTTGTCATGACATGCCCCATATGGGGAATAAGAAATCTGAGTTAAAAAGGCCACTCCAACTCGCCTCAGAGACTTGTCCAAAGTTGTCCATATATTGACCACTGACACATTTGCGCAACGAAGGTAGCTTCAGACATCTTAGCTATTGTTGGCAGATTTACAATATAAACTCAAAATAAACTCAAAACCTGTCCTGACATTTACCAACATTTGCAGATGGTCAGCTCTGGCTGATATCAGTTTCTTTCAATGCCTTAATTAAAAAGACATATTTTAAAGTACTATTTAAAACATGATGGCTGATACTTTGGTTGGCCTAATCATTTTAGTTGACTGAAGTGAGAAACATTTTTTCGACCCAGGGTGAAAGGTTACTCACACTTAAGGAGTAGAGAAATGACAATAATACAAAGTAACTAGAGCAATTAGAGTGGAGTCCAGAAGCTAAACACATTTCTGAGTTAATGAGCGAGGCTAAGGGACCAAGAGGACCAGTGGGTAATGATTCATGTATGATTCATCTCCAGCGACTTTAGCATTCCAAATGACAGATCCAGATATCTAAGCAGATGTCTGTAAATCACACGGGATATATTTTTTTTGTAACCCATGCTAATTTAGCTGCGATTTAACGACTTCCTGTTGTCTTCTGTGCTTCGCTCTTCAAAGACAGTGTCCTGCCCCAAGGCCAGACTGAAACATGTCTGTTTTGGGAGTGAATGTTGCCTCTCCATAGGCATGAGGGGAAGTGAGGTTTGGAGAAGCGGCAGGACTTGCGATCCTCCACATATTCACAGCACGTCTACCCTCATTGATTCTGATGCGCCGCTCATCTTTTGATGCATCCTGGGACTTAACTAGGTCACATTTTTATTCCTTTGTTTCTTTGATACCCCAACGCTCTGGCAGAAGTTAGGAAGGAAAAATAGGTTGGTGTGTGTGTGTGTGTGTGTTTTGTGGATAGGAGTTGGCTTGGGTGGTCTGGGCTAGCCCAGGGTTTTAAAGCAGTTTGGGCCCTATTGACCAAGCAAGTTGGAAGGGATAAGCTCAAAAATGTGGAAGGAAGGCTTGCTGAGGGTCATACAGTAAGCAGTGAATTATCTTTTCTTTCTAATGAGATTAATGTAAAACATACAAGTTATCATGATTTGTGGAGACATTTGGTATCATGGTAGCCTGGATACCAGACCGAACCCCGCCCACAAAATTTGAGATTGGGAAGTTCAGTCTGGCCCTGTGCCGTTGGGGAGAGATTATCAGAAGGCAGGATTCTGCCGGACCATTCAAATTGTCAGGGCGGGCTTTATACGATGATGGACAGATGACCAACCAACGCTTGAGTTGAATTAACAGTAGATTCCAAATCGTACCAAGATGGCGGGAGCCTGTTAGTGGGACATATTTTATGTGATTTAAGCTATCTACACGATTTTTTTATGTCTACATTGACTCGGTTAGTTGTGTATGTGCAACACGAATGTTGGACAGTATTGTAGGTCTTAACTGTGGCTCTAGAGACCATTATTGTTAGGTTATTGCTAACGCTTAGACCAAAAATCCATTGAAACACATAGTAGCTAGCTAGCCTCACTGCTAATAATTATAACGTGAGCTTGCATATCTCACAGATATTGAGAGCGCATTCATTTTGAAAGAGGAACAGAGAAACGCGATTATGGCATTTGCCAATCGAAAAGATGTTTTTGCCTTACTACGGGATCCGGCAAAAGTTTAATGTATCAGATGGTCATACTACGTTGCTCTGATTGGTTCTAGGTATCCAATTGAGAGAAGAGGCATTTTTTTTCCTGGTTCGTTGAAACACGCCCCCACAGCTCAATGGAGCAGCATCAGACTAATATTCTGACTAGAATTATGAGTATGACATCGTCAGGCTAGTATCATGGTGGTTGTCTCCTAAAATACTGATGGTTAATTTCAACATACCTTTTGTCTTGTTGTTCTCTTCTTTCTATGTGATGTAGAGTGGAGGTATAGCCGGTGGTGTAGGCTTGTTCTACCTTTGTGTTTAAAGATATGTTTTCCGCTTGTATCATTATAAGGCCAGTTACTGGATGTTATTCAAAGTTTGTTAGGTTTGGTTCAAGGTTATAACAAATAAGCCAACCCTCATGCTGTATAGCTTAATCCGCTTAATGTATCTTGACTGCGATGGAGGTACTGAGATGAATTTCAAAGCCAATTTCTTCTCCCGGCCTAAGTTTATGTTTGTCTCCAAACTGAGAAGAAGTGAGATTGATTGTGCGCTACATCAAAACAGTGTCATCATGGGGTGTGCACAGGGTGGATAATGAGAATGTGTACTGTGTCTCCTTCCCAGGCTTAATTGATTTAGATTGCATTCACAGCTGATAACTCGCTTCTTGATGGTGGGCTGTTGAATTGCTGACTTTGCCACAGGCTGTTCCCTCATTGTTTCTTCTTTAAGAAGACAGTTCTTGACAGAATTTTTGAAGTTCCCTGTGAAAAAAAAACATCTCCCTCAGAAGTAATTGTACATGGACGTTCATGAAATTAGCTGATGGATCACTCAGCGTATTGAATGGTAATTCAATACAAACCAGCCAAAAATCTCCACCTAGAGTATGTGTATTCAAGCTCAATAGTCATTATTTTACTTTGTGTAAAGTCTTCATTTGGCGGCATGATGCTTACAGTTTTAAAGAGATATGCTTTATGAACGAGGCACAGGTGATATGTGGTAGATGGTTTCAGTCTGCTGTCTGGTAGATAGATGGTTTCTACTGCTGCAGGAGTACTATAGTATCACACAAATAATAGGTTGCTTTGTAACTCACTGTGAATAATTTAATATTTTTATATCTGTCCTTAGATTCTTCAGTGGATATTATATCAGCTTTGTAAACTCAACCTCAACAAGAGTCTTACAGAAAACATAAAGCACACATCCAGTGTCTACTGCAAGAAATTGTATGCACCTTTTACCATTAAGATACTGAACTGAAGTTTTTATTTATTGTTTTATTACAATTATTCATGTGGGAGACATTTCTATTTAAATGAGTTTGGAGAACAGTTTGGGTAAGATTTGTTTTTATCAGTATGGGTGTTATCAGTGAATGAATGAAGTAAATGACCAATGACGTTAGAGGCTATGTAGTTAGGCCTTAGGCTACTAATAGTCAATGACCTTGGGTTTGTTAGAGGCTAGGTAGTTAGGCCTTAAGTAACTAATAGTAAATTGCCTTTGGATTGTTAGAGGCAAGGTAGTTAGGCTTTAGGCTACTAATAGGGTAGTAGCAAGTAGTAGTAGTTGCAAAACAATCACACCTCTGGGATGCATTTTACATCAGTGATACAGGGTGAACATTTGGCAGGAATGGTGTTTTGAATCGCCAAAATCCAATATCAGAGGCTAAAATAATGACAGTTAAAGTGTTTTTTATGTTGAGAAGAAATGGAATGCTCAATTTTTTTCAACTACAGAGACTCATTACATTTTTAGAGTGCTGGATTGAATTTACGAATGGTGAATCTCCCAATTCCATTCCAATTATGTACGTATGTACGTATGTACATATGTATGTATGTATGTATGTATGCAGTGGTTAAATTGGGCGGGGCTGCCGGGTCTGGAGTTCTGCAAAGCAGAGTTCTGCATAAGCTGCCGGGTCTGGAGTTCTGCAAAGCAGCAGCTCCAGCCGATTTTGGCAGTCTGCCTAGTCCATTCACGAGCAATGTTGTCCTACTCATTTACAACTTTTCCATTGGAAATCTATGTTGTTTTAAAACACAAAAATCTAAATAATGGTAGGGAAAGGCTGGCCTAGACATCTGGAGCAAGTTTGAGAAGTAGGCATATCGCGCACGAAACTTGCGCAACAGCACCTCCTCCGCGATCAGACAACACAACGTCAATCGGTCATCATCAGACATCGTAGTAGACAGGTGAATGGCGAGGTAAGAGAAAGGTGCACGGTATTTTGAAAGAGGTCGATCATCACCAATAGGCTAATATCATTAGATATGGGCTTGCATTTTCATTAAGCAGGAAAATTAACCTTAGACATGCAGGGATAGCCTGCTACTGGTGTGTCAACTCGCAAGCGCTAGTTAAAAAGAACAATGCTGCTAATTATAAATGATTTAGCACGTAGTCTATGCGATCTCCGAATCACATTTCTCATTCCTAGCTGGATGAATTTCAAACGTATTTGTATCTATGGATCAGCTCTTAATGTGACCTCATCAAACACACTCAAAATCTACAGAGTACATATTAAGCAACATATACAAAATGCTGGAGTTGTTGGCTGCTTGCTTCACTGCTTGTGGATGGTTGCTCATCATCTGAATCTTCCTCCTGGCTATGCATTGGTCCTTGAACATACACTACTCACAAAAAGTTAGGGATATCTGGCTTTTGGGTGAGTAGTGTATTTTAGCATTGACCCTGTGAATATTTTTTTTAAATAAAAAAAATGTGATTAGAGAAAAGTAACCTACTAACAAATACTCTCCATTTCCCACCACTTGTTTGTCATGTCATCCATTCATATGGATGTGAATCAATCAATACTAATAGAACTTTAACAGTGATGTGTTTTTTGTTTAATTTGGCAACTTATTTACTGCATAATCCACGAAAGATTTGTGAAATTTGCCCCTCCGGATCAGAGCCCCCCCCCCCCCCCCCCCCCCCACCCCACATAGAAAATCCCAATTTAACCCCTGTATACATGTATGTATGTATGTATGTATGTATGTATGTATGTATGTATGTATGTACAGTATGTATGCAGGTGTGACCAAGACCTTTCAAACTAGTAGGAGGGAGGATTGAGGAGGATAGTTTTCTAAAATCTTTGTAAGCTGCAATACTTTAGGCCCATTTTGCTGTCCGTACATCCAGTTGCGCTTTTTGCTTCTAAAGGTTCTGTGAAAAGACAAGGGAGAACTTGAATTTCTAAAGGGGACCAAAATCAGGTGCTTCAAATAACCCACGTAGCCAGGCATGACTGTCTTGTAGTTAGGATCAACAAGTCACTCAGTAGCAAGCCCATCGGTTGACATTAGCTAATGGTCATATCATCCGCTAGCTCAAGAGCTTGAGTGCTTAAATGAAGACCTACAGGAGTTTGCCTCGACTAGGTTAATTTAACATATGAATATCAATTGATGTTAATGGAGACACTAATGGTATAATATTTTTCAATCATATATATATATATATATATATATATATATATATGTAAATATAAATGTTTTCATGGTACATGTAGCCCTCAGCTTCCCCCATAGTTGGGAACATGTTTTGTTTACTTCTGTGAAGGGAGAGGGGGTATGGGTGTACACATGTAATAATAGACTGACCCCAATCTGTTTGGGGTTGGGGAGTATGAAATCATTTAGCTCGATAACCGACAGCTAGTCCGGCTTAAATATAGCCCCTTTTAAAATCAAAAGACCTTTTAACTCTCCATGACTCACATCTGTTGTTCATCCTCCCCATACAACGTGGTTTTTCCTCCCTAGAAACCATTAGGCCCCTAAATTGGATATCTGTCCTTTTAGCTCCCCCTGCACATGCCACAGAGCCAGGGAAAATGTCAGGTTTCTAGAGATGGCCAGCCACAGGTGACCTTTTCAGTCTAACAGGTGTCATTTCTAAAAGCCTTCAGTAAGCCGCAGGACTGGCTTGTGTAGTAACACGCCCCACAACTCACTTTGTGACAGACCTTTCCATGGATTACCTGTCAGAGCACAGATCAAATGTGCACAGTTTCAATCAAAGACTATCAGTCAACTATTGAAATGCTTTTGCCAGTGTGAGCAGGGAAATCATTTGCAACTACCTCACTCGGGTCAAGTTTAGATCAGTCAGAGACACAAGTGGACCTGTGAAGCACACAGTATGCATGAAACAAAGCAGAAATGGAGTGAAGAATGCAGAATAAACATCAGTTTAATTTGGTCTAAACCGGTGGGGCAGAAGCATCTAGTGTACCTTCTCTGGGACCAGTCTAGTTAGCTATTAAGTGATGCTTCATAATTAAACTCCCAGTCTTGACAAGCTGTTTACTCACAGAAAGAGAAAGGGAAAACGAGAGAGAGAGAGACAGAGAGAGAAAGAGGGCGAGAGAATGTCTAACATCTCACACTTGTGTCCAGGCCCTTCATCTTTATGTTTTTTTTTTCATCTGGCTGCTCTTCTCACTGTGGGATCTGACACCACTCCAATTAGTTTAGAGGGAACACATTTACACCAGCTGCTGGGGGAAGACACCTAGTGCATGTGGAAGTGAGCAGGGCTGGAATGAGGCATGTTTGTTGAAGCATGTCAGCAAAGTATTAACTGCCCTCTACACACACACACACACACACACACACACACACACACACACACACACACACACACACACACAACAAGTACATGCGTGTTCACACACTGCCATAGGATATGCAACCATAACATAGCACAAGGCAGGTATGTTGACAGATCACAACAGATGAGAAGTGCAAGACACAGAAGCACTCACGGAAAAAGAAAGACACTGAGACACTGAGACACAGAGGAAAGAGAGAAAGATGGGGAATTAGGAAGTGTTAGGTGGAGGCAGAGACATTCTTAAAGGGTAGATTGGACAGGGTTTTGGTGAGGGGTAAACAAACTCCATTCCTTTCCTGAAGTGAGTGTCTGCAGACAGCCTGTTAACGAAGCTTAATTTAATGGTGCAATTGTCACGCGTCTTTTACCCATCACCATGGTCTAATGTAACAAAGAACTCCCGCCTAGCCACTCTGAGGGATTTGGGAAATGGGAATACTACAGAGCACTTTCCAACAACAGACCAAAGTAGCGAGGAAGAGCTTCCAGCAACCCCTTCGTCACTCACTGACACAAACACACACACACACACACACACACACACACACACACACACACACACACAAACACACAAACACAAACACACACACACACACACAAACACACACACACACACACACACACACACACACACACACACACACACACACACACACACACACAGGTTCACCTGTCTATAAGGCTTTTGAGTGTGGAAGTGCGATTGCAAGGTGAGCGTCTGCTCCATCAGTCATGCCTAGAATCTTTGGTGCGCTTTCTTTTCTTCTTCTTACGATGCTGCGCAGGTGAAAAACTGCTAAGAGGCCCATACCTTATTTATTTTCCATTCTTTGGAAGGATGAGGAAGGCATGAGAACAAGACACCGAAACACCAAAACAAGCACATTTGGCTACAATCCTCTTTTTTGGTTGAGAATAAGCTATGGTTAATGTCTCATTAATGTTACCCAATCTGCACAATTGCGATAATGCTGTGAGTCTCAGTCTCCTTCCCGGTAGGCATGGTGTATGTGAATTGTCATGCAGCCACGAGCTCCTGATTAAATGATTGCATCATCTCAGAGCTTTCTGTGGAATGCAAAAAGAGACTCAAGTCCGCTAGCGGCTGATTCTGGATCAGTTCCAATGTCTGCTGCTGCCTGAGTTGAACACATACTTTATAAGTTGTTGTTGTCTGCTATTTCTGTGTGGTGACTAGCAAATGTGGTATTGTGCTTATTGTTATGTGATTAAGTCAGCTTGAAGCTGATGTTCAAAATGTTTCTGATTCAAATGAAGATGGAAGTGTGATCATGCACAATAATAGACACTTAAAATATTAACGTAGGGGCTTGCAGCTTTTAATCATCTTTGATCTGTCAGCCGAGGTTTGTGTTTCTCCAACGCAGAAGCCTCCCAAAACAGTGATTAGTATCCAATTTAAGGTTTCCTGTTCTGCACATTTTAGTGCCGAGTTCTGTTTGCACTAAGTGCCATTAACGAGACATAATTGGATTCATTAATGTTTTCTTTTCTGCAAATCACACAGTGCTGAAACCATTTGCATGAATTATGGGAAAATATACTAAAACATCAGAAATCAGAAAATATACTAAAGCATCAGGAAACAGCCATTTTCTCGGCAGAGCTAATTGTAATGAGTTCCAAGTCATTGTGTTGGTTACAGCACTTTATGATGTCCACTGCATAATCGCCATCTAATAACAAGTTCCTTGTTTTGAAATTTTCTTCGGATAAGTATCTGCTAAAATTAATACATTCAAACCCTCAATGTTCCAGTGTATATATTTCACCAACCCAAAATAAGGACTTCCTTTGAGGTGCATTTCCTTTGAGGTGCATTTAAAGTGTCATCCCAAAGCAGAGATGCTGTATCAGGTGCATTAAACTTCAGAGCAGGCTGATGATGATCGGCATGCTCA
This sequence comes from Sprattus sprattus, assembly GCF_963457725.1. Lineage (NCBI taxonomy): Eukaryota > Metazoa > Chordata > Actinopteri > Clupeiformes > Clupeidae > Sprattus > Sprattus sprattus. The sequence goes on along the minus strand of NC_137922.1, from coordinate 32,339,413 downwards.
GTTCCCACAGGTCTGGCTGAGTACACAGCAGAGGCTTGCAATCCTCTCGCTTTCCAACCCTGAGCCTCCTGCGTGTGAATTACTTACAGCGTAGGTGCTCAGAGACTCCTGTTATAGACTTCATCTCAACACTAACACTGCTTGCCGAGGACGACATAGTTGTTTCTCTCCTCCGCCCTGTCAATCCTCTCCTCTCCTCTCCTCCCCTCTCCTCTCCTCTCCTCTTCTCTCCTCTCCTCTCCTCTCCTCTCCTCTCCTCTCCTCTCCTCTCCTCTCCTCTCCCGTCTCCACTTCACTTATAGAGCCTTCCCCTGCTCTCTTTATCTACGCTTCTCTTCTCCCTCCTCCTCGCCCACTCTCTCCTCTCCACTCCCGAATTTATACTTTAATCACTTCACTTTTTATCTCGCTTTGGAAAGAGTCTACGGGGGTTGGGGGGGATTTTTTTGGGGTGTCGCTACTCAAGTCTGCGACACAGCTTGAATTGAAATTTATATTCACCAGATGTGAGAGTAACACTGGCAAAAAATCAGGTTAATCAGATACCAATCCATTTGCACCGCACTTCCCACTATTTCAAGGAGGAAGCCACCTTTGGGCACATTGCAAAACAGAGTTATTACAGAAAAAAAGACCTCTTTTAAAGGTGTAGTTTGGCTTTGACAGCTTTCGTGATGCTGGATTTCAATTTCAGTTACGATAAACAAGCAGTGCCAATCTGCATAATCAAATTTGTTGCCTTTTTGGTGGGGATAAATGTTTTGTGTCTATTCACCTTCTATTTCCTTATGTCTGTTTTCCACCATTCCATAGTGATAAGGATCTCATTACATTGTGTGCACAGAATCCTGCACAGAAATGCTGATGTTTAGGCCCATCCATGTAGGCCATATTGTTTAAAAATATGGCATTTTGAAGACATGTATAAATGGTAAGAGAAGGCACATGAATACATTCCCACTATGTTACAGACTGGGGCAGGTAAAGTAGCACTGAATTGCAAACCAGGTCCTAACACTTGTCAATGAGTGTTTTAATATGTATTAATGTGTACAAGTGCCATCATATCTAAGCTTGGTTAAGAGTTGAACAAACTTTGTGACTCAGTGCCTTTTTCTGCCTGTTAAGCACACATTGAATGACTACTGAATCATCGTTCTGATTGGGGAAACAAGTGAGATTGATACATTTTCTGTCTGGTTTCAGCAGCAGAATCTAGAGGTCGCGGCAAATCAGTGCCCTCAGCTAATTTCAAACCCAATTAACCTTTCCAAATAAACCACACTTATCTGAGGGAACTCAGACGGCCAAAATGAAAATAAAGGTTGAAACATTTCCATCCAGGCAAATAAGCTTCAAGCCTTGTCAAAACAATTCCAATCCTTTATTTCATGTGGGTTTGTTGGGGGACAGTGCAATCGATTGGCTGGCTAACATGCCAGTGTGACTGCCACCTTATTGAGATGCTCTTGATTTGTTCCATTATCTGCCACTTGCCCAGCTGACATTTTGAGAATTACAGTATGTGCAATTCTTCACACAGGGTCTCTGCATGTTTTGGAGGGATGGTATAAATAAGCAATCTTGGCTGCGTGAAGTTGTACATTTTCCATGTATTGATTCTATGATTTGAAAATATGATATCGTAATTGATATTCAAGGACATATTTATTGAGAAAATGTCCTAGAATGTGCTGAGGATTAATATTTTCGTACCAAATTTGAACATTTTGAACTTCAAGGGAACAAAGTCACATACAGGGAGGGCTCGTATAAATTTAGATCAGTCAGGAGAACATTAAGAAAGTCCTCATTATTTTAAGCATAAGCCCTCCTGAATTTCAAGTCATTATGTCTGTGATGTTTTTATCTGAAATATTTGGAGTTTGGTTTCTCAGACGTGTCTTCAGTCATCCACTGTATTGAGCTGCAGACTTCACCCAGGACTGTGTGGAGCATCGGATGAACACAATGTTCTTTAGCAAATCAATAACTCCGTTTATTACCTTGTGGACAGAGTGTGATGAAGAGTCAAAATGCCTACCAACAACACTGACACACAGTTACATGTTATCATCACCAACCTGACTTCAGAGTGTGTTCAGTCAGAATTTTAACTGCCCTTTCCAGCACCTGCATATTTCCATGCCTGGCCCAGTCCAGAGCTGTCAATGTGTGTGATCACCCGGTGCATTAAGAGTATCCCTGCAGCCAGGCACCCTCCTGTGGAGAGAGCGTCGGGCCCGCGGTGGCCACGCAGCAGGGGCTCCCCTGGGTGCAGGTGGAGAGGGCTCTGCGTTTGATGTGTGGCGGAAGCTTTTATGTCGACAAAGGGCCTCATCCTCCCTCTCTCTCTGTCTCTGTCTCTGTCTCTCTCTCTCTCTCTCTCTCTGTCTTCTTCTCTGTGCTGTCTGACACACACAGGGATGCGACCTACCTGGGGGGATCTGCTGGGACCCATGGCGCCAGCGCATATTGGCAGGGTGGCCTCCCTGAGGGCGCCCGGCGTTGCCCTCATGGCCGGAAACTGGAGAGAGCAAGGCCCAACAGGTGAGCTCTTTGATTTCCATGCACAAGTCGGGGTATTTAAGGATTGTCTCTGATCTGTTTTTGAAGTGAACATCAGTTTAGAATTGTGGCAGAGGTTAGTTCAAGGTAGCGCCATATCTTTCTCTATTTAAAACATTCTATGGAAGTGCTCGCTGAAATGAATTCTCACCAGTTTGACAGTAGGATACTGAAATTAGCCATGACATTTGTAGTTTGTAGTTTTGTAGTTTATGTTTGGCGGAGGGGGCACCATTATCTGATCCAGTGAATCTTGGGCCATCTTTTCATTGCAAGAATAGGAGTATGAGAAACATTTGCAGTCTCTCAAAAATTCTGCGCCTTTTGTAACACACACGTGTCAACAGTTATTTTCACACTTTTTATTTCAGATCCTTTTAATATGCAGTGAATGTTATTGCAAGATAAGGCCGCAGCGTGTGGTCTAGCATGTCTTTGTGCTGTGGTTAGCTGTCTGTGCTGGAGAGAATCATTCAGCATTCTCTTTGGATGCTCCACTGAGCCTCATGCCTGTTGGGTGTGGTAGTGTTTATTAAAACTACAATCATCCTCATCCTGTGGCGCTGCGGGCCATATGCTTTTAGGACATACATAATTATGGAAACGTAGTTTTCCGATACGTCGAGGAACAGTCTGTTGATTCAGTTTGCACAATGATAAATGGCATTATATAATGCTATGAAGCATAGATGATTGGCCTGTGTGGCTATTCTAGTGTTTGCATGCACACTTTGTACAAATGTCTCCACAGTTTGATGAGCATAGCCAAACAATTCATAATGACTGCATGATGCATGTGTGAGTAGGTGTATTAGCAGTAATGTCTACCTTAGTCATAGTAATGTCTATTTTGAACACCCATCTTGAATTCTGTATATATACATATGTATGTATGCGCGGGAGAGAGAGAGAGAGTAACACTTTGTTTTAGGTTACAAATGTTATTAACACATGAACAAAAACAATAACTAATTGGTGTCCGTGTAAGTGCCTAAAAGGTCTGCATTAAGCACCATTAATCATTTATTAGGCAGGTATTCACCAATTTCTTATTCTTATTGAATAGGTTATTTACTTCAAGGATCCTGTTTTAAAGGAATAGTAAGATACTTACAGTTTATTAAGGCTGAATGTGTCTGTATTCGTAGTGGGCCATTTTCATCATTTCAGTCTGATTATTTGAAAAGTAACCCTTCACTTTAGAACAGTATGTTTGGTCAGTTATTATATACTATGTATGTATCAGTTATTGAAGTGCACTCACCGGGATTAATAAAGTATTTATCTATCTATCTATCTATCTATTACTCTTGATTAAGTTTCCAGTTTAGAACAGGGGCCCTGCCTCCCAGTCACCACTAGTTGCTGGGTTATGTACAGTTACCATAACTTGGACCTGCTCTGCCATTGCATTGAGCAATTAATTGTTTAGCAGTAGGAATACCTATTCTACAAATATTCGTATTATATATCAGTAAGCTTAGGTTGAGACCAACCAGTTGGTTATTAAGGATGTACCAAGAATAAATTACATATTCAGTAAGAATAAGACATTTGTGAATACAGGCCAAATAAATTAGTTGTGATGCTTAATGCAGACTTTATTGGGCACTTATTACATATATTAGTTATGTATTTATATATAAAAACTGCTGTCGTTGTCATACAGTATCCGGCATTAATAATACTGAACTATATTCAGTCAATCATAGGGACCTTTACATGACCTTTTAAGTAGACCAAGTGAAACTTCACCAGGTGTGAATAACAGACTAGATTAGAGTGGAGTGCTTCAGCTTCTTCTCTGGCAATCACAAGGAGGAGACCCTCATAACTGCCCTCACCCTGTACCTCCACCGTGACAGAATTCACCGGAAAAAACTGATCCTTCAAAATATATTTTCCCTTGCTATTCCGTCTCGTTCTCTTTCGGCGCACACACACCGAAGACCTGCTATTTGGATACCATTAGCCGCATGCTTTACCATCTAATCCCTCCTCTTGTCATCTTCCCTATTCTGTAGTGAAGCTTCTCAGAAAAGGCTTTTGAAATCAATGGCACACTCGGGGGATTTCACGGCCAAGCAGAATGGAGTGCTTTTCTCAGACCTCTTAGTTTGTTTCCCAGGCAGCAGAATTCAGATTAGGGGCTTCTGTTTATTGTACCTGGTTTGATTGGACAGGAGGAATCAGGGATTTCATCGTTTCATTCCCCACGCCATCTTTGCAGTGGAAATATGCTGTTTGTGCAGCATTACCTCTGAAAACATTACTTATGTCCTGTTATGTGTAAGATACACCGCAGGAAAGGAATGTTTGTGAAACGATTCATTTATAATGTTGAGACACATCGATTTCACAGATGCCTTATGGGTGTCTGTTTAAGTCTATTTGCCCTCCATTTTAATATGATGTATGAACACGGGGACATTTCCTTCATGAGTGGCCTCTGGGGACCTGGCAACTAATACGATTTTTTATGGGGGGTTGTATTGATTTTCACATTGTCTTCTTTGTCAGTATTTCCCTCACAATCAAGCAGAAACAAGTATTGCTGATTTGTTATTCCCCGGCTTGAAATGCAATGAGTCTGTTTGTCACATTACTTTTTCTCCTCCTGCACCGTTGGTAATTTGAGAGTGAAAAGAGGATGCTTGCTGAATGCTTATGCGTATGCATATGCCCATTCTGAACGCCATAAAATGCTGTTTCATCCACTGACAGCATTTAAAGATCATTCACTACCTCACTGATGGGCATCTAGATGTTGTTTTTGACAAAGAATAAAAACAAATTTGCGTGAGGGCGTATTTTTATTTTGTACAAATGGCTAATGTTAACACCTGGCTCTTGCAGACTGCATAAAGACCACACTTCCATAATGATAGCCAGATGGTGAAAGCCATAGCGGAACTCTCTCGTGCTCTCATGCATTGCGGTAGTCACAGAGCTACAGCTATAGCCACAGTAAAATATGTTTCCTCGGCTCTACATCATCAGATGACAGTCACCATGCTTACTGATGACAGATGCCCAGACCTTTCACAAGGGTTCCCTCTGCAACTGTGCGAACATAGATAAGATTAAATAAATATTTATATATAGGCGTTTGTAGGCGATCATCAAACTGGTATGAAGTTCCCATTGAAGAGTAATACTTCCCAGAATTGAAAATGACACCATGCACTTACCCTCAGGAAGAGTGGAGAGGTCTAAATACTTTTACATTCAAGCGACGAACAGCCTGGCTGATGAAAGCAGTCACAATGTCCTTTGAATTATTGTGTTACAAAAACAATATAATTATCATGAACAGCAAACATAGTGAACCGTGTACCCCAAAAAACTTTGATGATAACCCAATTAGTTTTATCGTTAAAATAGGTTTTAAACATTATAAGCTTAAAATGCCAAGAGGGACAAGTGCCCTACCCACAAAAAGGAATGCAGAGGATGAACTGGAACACACTTCATAGCATACTGCGCATTGTACTATATTAAGCAATAAGGTTCGAGAGGCAGTACGGTATCGTCAATAATGTACTTGTTCGAGGGAGTTGTTAGGCCCGACGCGCAGCGGAGGGCCGGCAAACCCTCGAACAAGTACATTATTGACGATACCGTACTGACTCGAGTACCTTATTGCTTTTATAACACGGTTGCCAGCGACTCCAAAATATTAAGTACAATTAAAGTAAACAGTAAGCTGCCTTTCAGGACAAAAAAAGTTGTAGACACCAAACGTTGTGTATCGCATTTCAGTAGCCAAGAGAAAATAGTCCCCCTTTGTGTGGCTGTTGCTATGCGACAGACAAATAGCATTGGGAATTTAACGTCTGTTAGACCTAGCACAAAAGCTACGTGTGTTTCAAATGGGTTTTTGGTCTAAGCGCTAAAAGTCAACTACAAATAATATTCGAGACTTTCAGTAAAGACTTTCAATACTCTGCAACATTCGCGTGGCACAGAAACAACTAACCGAGTCAATTTAGACATATAAAAAGTCGTGTAGATAGCTTAATTCACATGAAACATTCCCCACTACATTAGCCACAACACGCCGCCATCTTGGATAGATATTTCCTTTTGAGTGCGCACTGATATGGAACGCTCAGGTAGAGGAAAACAGGTCGTACAGTTACTATACCGTTGAATATAGCACACCCCGGAACTAACTCTCAGAATGGTGGATTCCATCTACCCGTGTTATAAAGATACTGTATGATGTAACAGTGTCACAGACAGCAACAGACTTGAAATAGTCTTCCTCACGATGAAGATGAAGGCAGCAAGAGACACATTTACTCTAAGGTTAGAGGGTGCATAGGCATACCTATTTACATCAGTAAATAATCAGAAAGAGTGGGTATCTTGATGTTACAGCAATTACCAGCCCGACTAAGTGGACTTATCATGACAGCCTCAGGAGTCATTACCCTTGTCATGCCATCAATCGCGTATTTTTAAGAGAAATTAAATAGGGGTTGAGTAGGTGTTGCATTTATACAAACTCATGTAAAGATACTACTCAATATTAGCGTGAGATGAATGATGATGTTATCATTTCACAATGACAATGATAATGTCATAACTTTCAGCAATAATTAGGACATGCCAATTAGGAAAAGAAACCTTGGGAAAACCAAAGGGTGTCAGTCATAATTTAAAAACAATCCCTTAACAAGCAGAGGGAATGATTTACTTTGTACTTTTGTCAATTACTTTGTGAGCATTCTGGGACCGGAACCTGCTTCCTGAATGTTTTCGATGTCATTATCAAAAAAAAGGATTGCACAAAATGTGTGGCTGGTCTTTTATGAGTTTTATGTACCTTTTTATGTCATGGGCTATTACACTAACACTTAAATAATATTCCACAACTAGATTTTCTAGAATAAGAAGGCAGTCCAGTGGTTTTGCAGCAGTATTTCATACTTACATACATTGCTGACTGTGTTTTTTTTACCAGTATCATGGAGCCTGTAGTTCAGATTGAGCATTTAAGGGGAACAAATCCTGGAGCTGCTCTTTGAGGTGTGTTTTCATTTGAGGTTTGCACCTACTTAACGCATAATGAGCTGCTGATTGGTAGGGCAATTTAACGCTGAGGGCTTTAATTAGGCATGAATAATCCTTCTTGACACCTCACTAAATGATTGTGTCATTTCTGATGAATCTTAAAAAAAAAAAAAAAGCTGGCTTGTCTGTTGTGAGGAGCACCACCCTTATTAGTGCGATAGATTAATCTTAACTCTGTCACAGTAACAACATACATGTATACTAATAGAATTCCTTCAGTATGCCATAAGCGTTTTTTTCTATCTTGCAGATAAGAAGCTGGATCTAGTGAAGCCATCGTGTGCAGGGGCACTGGTGTTACATACTGATCAGAAGATGGAGGACAAAATTGTGGTCTGTAACCCCCCCCCCTTAGCATGCTTTAATCAGTGCTCATGAGAGTGGAAGTCAAATCATCATCTAAACGACCGAGATGTTTGGATTTCTTATACTCTCAAATGGTCGTATGTCTTGCATGAAATGGAAATGGATTTTCATCAAAGCTGGACTGAAAAGCTCAGGACAATGTGAGGTCTAATTTTGACTTGCCCATAAATATTCTAGTGAAACGTGACTTACGGTAACTGCATTCTTTGGAGAATTTCACAGCCTTGCCAATTAGAACATAATTCTAGACCTGTGTTTTAATTCATTATGTGATAAATGCCAGGCTAGTCCTGTAGCACAACACTCCTACCTCCCCCCTCCACACACACACACGCACACACAGACACACACCCACGCACACACACGCACAGACACAGACACAGACACACACACACACGCACACACACACACACACACACACACACACACACACACACACACACACACACTCACACTCACACTCACACACAACCGCACACACACACACACACACACACACACTCACTCACTCACTCACACCCTACAGGCTTGCATAGAGAATCAGTGATCTAGATGGGGTGGTCATGTATTGCAGGAGTAATCTCTCTCTCTCTCTCTCTGTATGTATGTGGGTGCGTATGTGTCAAAACAATTTATCACAAAGTAATCGCTGCTGTTTATTTTTTCTATTAGCCTTGAGCGCCATTTTAAAGGAGAAGTTAATTGAAGTCCCAGACAGCAAACGTGCTGATTCAAGAAACACATCTATGAATATGACTCACAGAGATCTCTATATCTTTCTCCCTATCTCTTCTGATTTTGGAAAATATAAGGATTAATTGGAAGCAAAGCATTTTTATTTAACTTTCTAGGGGCCAGTCATAACTTGTTTGAGTAATATAATTTCAGACTCTAGTGGCTTGTAAACCTGTTATTATCTCCAACACATTTGTTGTCTCTTGAAATCAATAACTGTATGTACAGGAGTGTATAGCTCAATAAATACAAGCAATATTGGGATCGATCCTAGCAAAGAGGCATTTCTTTTTTATCACCCAGACAATATTACTCTGATTCAGTTGAAATTTTACGTTATCTCTCCAGGGATGTTCAGTCGTATTTGAAACATGAAAACTAGATAAAACTCAGAAGACCTAGACATCCTATAACATAGACAGCTCACACAGGCCTGCAAACAGCCACAACTACCAGGCCATTTAGTTGTGCCACTTTGTCCCATTTTTCTAAAGCAAAACCATTTTTAGAGTGAATCTCCCAGCACATCTCTCTCTCACCTATGCTTTTACCTCCTGTCTAAAGGACGAGCCCTTCAAGATCAGCTTGGAGGGGGACAGCGCCCCTAAAGACCAGCGGCCTGTGGCCTCAACACCTGTTCCTGGATCTCCCTGGTGAGAGCCAGTTTTGGACACAGTCTCTCAGCTTAATTAACCTCTCACATGTGTGTCTGTGTGTGTGTGTGTGTGTGTGTGTGTGTGTGTGTGTGTGTGTGTGTGTGTGTTTGTGTGTGCGTGCGCATGTCTAATGCAGCCAAAGGGGTGTGATTAGTTTAAAGTCATACTCAGGATATTGTGCAAACCATAAGGGACTGTTATAGTTAAATGCCATATCACCCCCTCATTACAATAATTTGTTGCATTTTTAATTCATGTAGAATTATACAAACATCCTACTGAGCATTTAACTTTGTGTAAAGAGGAAGAAAATATGGGGTAATGGACATTCATTTATTCATGATGTTGTCGTTGTCGCCAAACAAAATAGTTTTCTTGCTCCCACATTTTCACATCAGGTGACAAAATAATTAATACTTAGACTTGTTACCACATTTAGCCAGGCTGATGTGCCAATATTGTATCATATTGAAACTGTCACATCTCAAAAAGACAAAAGTGCACTAAAAGCACCAGTCTGCCAACATGAATCCAGCTGCAGAGGAGTGGTGTGGGAAAAGTGTAAATGAAATGTCACCATTTGTTTGTCATGGCAGGCATGAAGACATTTTAAAACCGTTCTTTGATGCGCCGGCGTAGTGAGCGCTCTGAGGACGGTGTGTTGTTTCATGCCAAGAATAAATGTGGAACAGTTGTGGGATAAACACTCCCAGGCAGAGGACTGTAAATCTTCCCTTCAGTGTCCTGAGTAATCTGAAAATTAGGTGATCCAGTTGTCACGCTCCACTGTGCTAAGCTAACAGTCTTCTCCTAGCTCCATTTGTATCTGAATAAATCATCTAATCCACTCCAGTCCAGTACAGAGTACACCTTTTTTTCTAGTCCTGCATCTAAATAACACAGCTTTGCTGTAACTCGGTGAGATACAGGAGGCAGGCATGTGTTTAGTAATTACCAATATCATAACTTTGGAATGCATTGTAATCAGCATCATCTGAACTGTCCTGCCCTGGGCTCAAATCGGTTTGGGATATACCAGCAAGGAAGCCATGGCTGCTGTATTTGTCCTGGGCATTACTCCAAAGACCCAGAGGGCGAAGTTAATACCACACAAACTTGTAACTTGCTGGTATCTGGAGCACTCATCCTGCAATCCTCACTGCCAACATAGGCCCTCGGTGCACTACAGCATGGAAGAAGTGACATGAAGAAGTAAACAGTGTCTAGGTTACTGACTTCATCATTTGCACATCTCTGAAGGCACTGGGTTGTGATGTTTATACATCACCGTACTGTAAACTCCTGTTCTCCCTTACACAGATGTACATCTGTTGTATTTGCCTAATAGTCAAAATGTTGATGCTATATTTGGATGACATAGTTGTGTTTAATAGTGTTAATGAGTGTTTAATAATGTTAAGTAATGTCAACCAAATGTGTTAATGGCAATATATTTCAGAGGACGTGGGAAGTCTTTGATGTTTTTGGTTTATTCAGGCCTTTAATGTGAAATATCTCTGCCTTTGCAGGTGTGTTGTTTGGACAGGTGATGACAGGGTGTTCTTCTTCAATCCCACAATGCAACTGTCAGTCTGGGAAAAGCCCATGGATTTAAAAGACCGTGGAGATCTTAAGAGGATTATGGAAGATCCCCCACATAAACGCAAGAAAGAATCATCATCAAGTATGACCCTTGCAGTAAAATGTATTTCATTATTACCACACCAGCCCAGTGTTTAATTTGTGCTGCAGTGTGTCACCTTTAATACATTTAATGTTATTAAATTGACCATTTTGGAATAACCAATATCCAATGCAAGTCTTTGTCTTTGTACAAGACAACAATACAAAGTCATGAATTCTTCCAACAGTGGATTTACATATTCTTACAGATTAGCTAATCAGAATTTATCATGTGTGACTGGCTTTGTAAATATTGAATTACTGGAGATCTTGTCAGGAGGTTATTATCCACCTGACTTGATTTCCCTGAAGGTGGTTCATCTTTATTTATTTAGCCTTTTTGAAGTTACCGACATATTACACATTGATGACCTTAAGCAGTTCGATCTCACTGTTCAAACAATCCATTGTGGCTGAATTAGCTTTATGTTAGCTTTTTGCTGGAAAGGATTTGATTGATAAAGATGGACTAAATTAGTTCAGAGATAAATGTACCCAAGTCCAAAAGTTGCTCTGAGGTCTTGTCACAGTATTTATCTACAGAATAGAAAATGTAATTTATCAAATTATTTGAACTATAGGTCATGTTGAGGTGATTCCTGTGTCAGAAAAACAGAAAATTATGCCAGTGCTATCAATACCTGAAGCATGTTTAACTTGTAAAAATAGGGTTTAGTTAAATAATTTATTTGTATTTGTTCATGCTTTTCTACTCACAAATGTATAAACTTGCAGTGCATATTCTGACTTTGACCATCAACACACTTGGGATCTTCTTGCATTGAGAGACTCTCTGCTCTCCATAGAAGCAGAAAAGATAGCTGAATGAAAAAATAATTACAAAGTTTGGCTTTCAGTTTCTTTTTTTCCCCCCCATTTTGAAATACACCTACCAAACACCACACATCGATTCAAAATGTCAAACTTTTACCACCTAAACCTTGATACACGAAGGTGTAGACATGCGAATGAGAAAGTCAGACATTCGTGCAAGTGCTCGCTGAATGTATTAAAGCTGAGCTAAATCTGACAATTACAAGAATCTAAAGCCCTTGGTGTTCTTCTGAAATATCAAAAACACATATCCAACTAAACGCCTGCTTTCATTATCCTTATGTTGGTTAATGTTTTATAATTTTTTCCACAGGTGCATTAATCCATTTAAATTGGAACATGAATTATGTTTGGTAGAATAGATTTGCTACTCAGGGTCTATGCTTGGAACCGGGAGAAAAACAATAATCGTAACCTTTGTACGTCGCTTTGGATAAAAGCCTCTGTTAAATGACTAAATGTAAATGTGACCATTTTGGTCCTCATATTTGATAAAATATAAGAAGGAAATGGTGGGGAAATGTAGTTATGCGATCTAGGATCATTAGATAGTTGCCTGCTTGGTTATATATAACTATAATTGCATATACAATTAACATTAGGCACCTTAGTGTGGTTCCACTCGCATAATCCTGTCTCTTTTTGTTTTACCAGAGGATGGCTCGAGTTCCCCATCAGCTGATGATGATGATGACACTGATGAAGATGAGCACAACTCAAAGATCAAAAGGAACAAGTAAGCTAGTGTGTGTTATCATGCCAATTATAATGTGGACGCTGTCATTTCCTTCTCAGGGATCTTGTGCTCGTTAAGGAAAATCCTATTTTTAGCTAATTTAACATGCATTCAAGTCAAGGACATGCAGATTGATATAATCATCTTGGTTCCGAGTTTTTGGCATTTGTTGTACTGAGAACGGAGAGAGTGCTGCGTTGTTGCACGTCTAACGGTTTGACATAATTTGATCGACAAAGAATGTCTTTTTCACACATGTACTTGTTTCACTCCATGACATGTTTGTGTTGGAGCGCTTGCCATCTGGGTGATGCATGAGGCACACCCTTCTTTCACATCTTCTAGAGAGTTCTGTGTGAAGCTGTGATGATTAATGTTTTAAAAGTAAGGCCATTGAAGTGAGCTGCTTATCTGTTTGAAAATCAGACTAAATATAGCCTTTGACAAGAAGAAAAATCTGTGATGTGGAATATAATTATGATCTACATAACCCCCACGTCCCTCGGAGTTTGGACAGGTTTAAACTTAGAGCTAGTTGGCTGCAGAGCATTAATTATTAAATAATGAACAGCTTATTTATATTATTGACATCACGGAATCTCTCATTTGACATGCTTGAAGTAAAGCATTATTAGAGACGTCTCTAGAAATACTGAGTTTGGAAAAGAATCAAATGTATTTGAGTACGAGAAGACACAGCCATATCCAACGTTGTGAAAATGATTTTTACACAGTTATTTATTTTTCTGTTGCTTTCAAAGGATAGAGGAACCTGGGTACAGTGGGATGAATGGCACGGACAAAGAACCATCACTCAGTGGAACTTCACCCACTCACATAGTTCTACCTTTGGAACTTCGCATAGCACACTTCAGGGACATGCTGCTTGAAAGAGGGGTATGGACCTATCTGTTATCTGAAGCAAGCCTAATGTTGCTCTACCAGAAAAGAGAAAACCATCAGTGGACCTCAGAGCTTTTTGTGATACCTTCCTATGAAAGACGGACATGTTATTGAGTGACAGTCGTGCACATTGATCCATATTTCACAGTGGAATTTAAGAGTAAGATATGAGTTTGATGTACTTGAGTCATGTCTGTCCTCTTGTTTAGGTGTCAGCGTTCTCTTCCTGGGAAAAGGAGCTTCACAAAATTGTATTTGATCCAAGATACCTCCTTTTGAGCTCAGAGGAACGCAAACAGGTATTAGGACTTGTCCTAGGCTGTGGAGTTCTTAAAGCGGCCATGACGAATGAGCCATTATATGGCCAGGGGTTCCACTTACATTAATGTGTATTTGTCTTATTTAAAGAGGAAAATGTTCTGTGTTTGTCTTTGTGTTCCAACGAATAGATTTTCGATCAGTTTGTCAAAGCCCGGATAAAGGAGGAACACAAGGAAAGGAAGAGCAAATTGCAGCAAGCTAAAGAAGAGTACCGCAAACTCCTTGAAGAGTCAAAGATTACCTCCAGGTAAAGGATCCTACGTCTGACAAATTATGAGGAGAGTGACAGGGCTCGCTGTACACTTGTGTGGGTGACCTTGTGAATAATGAGATGGTTTCCTTACCTCAGGGTGACCAAATTGTAGCGTCCTCTCAATTGTTGACCTTCAAAAAATAATTATTTAATAACCTATGCGTTTCATGATGACGTTTTCCTAGTCTTAAGGCCCAAGCCAGTGTTGACTGACTGATTTTATGAAAACCTGCTTTATTTTTCAAAGATGCTGTCCCATTTGAGGGGGAAAAAAGCTAAATCAAGTAATACAAACAATGGAATAGATTTTGCCTCAGTCGGGACTAACTTTGTTTTTGAGGTTTGAACTTTGAAGGGTAATAGAACTTCACAGTACATTGATCATAAGCACTCAGTTGTTACATCACTAAGGAATGATGCTGCGCCTGCTGTAAATGCCACATCATTCCAGCAGTTTAACCTAGAATAGGAGGCTACACTGGGGGAATTGTAGCGGAAGATAAGGGCGCATTAGCGGTAGCATGGGTTTCTTTCATCCTGTCCCTTGGGTAAAGCTCCCACAGAGACCAAAAGGAAAATAGCTTTCTCACCCAACATTTCAGTGCCTCTCTGTTCTGTAGCTATTCATGAACATAAAAGCAATCAGTGTCAAAGCACAAGCCTGTCCAGTGTAGTGCGGCTCAAGAGTACAATCCAGGGTACAACCTTGGTTGAATTTGTGGAGAAACTCTCATCTGCATGGATTGTTTTGTATTTTTATGCAGTAATAACTCTCTTCCCCTCGTAGGTCAACCTTCAAAGACTTCTCGGAGAAGTATGCTCGAGACCAGCGTTTTAAACAGGTGCTGAAGAAAAAAGACCAGGAGCTATTCTTCAAGCAGTTTGTCAACACACTGAAAAAACGAGACAAGGAGAACCGCATGAGACTGAGGAAGATGAGATGAGAGGACAAGCACCACCAGGCGTTTCAACTGAGCCATGCAGATTACTGTGAAGAGAGAGCTGACCGCTTAGATAAACAAACAGACAACGCACCCATGGATGACCTCTCTCCTAATAGACGAGCATGCGGTGAAGGCTAACGTTGGAGCAATGCTATGCACTAGCTCTTTTGCTCTAGGACCTGAGCCTGGGCTGGCAATCCCAACAAAAAGTGAATGAACTCTCAGATATGTTTCATATTGAAGCTCTAAATAAATCAGTATTTCACCTGTTTGAGTCATTGTGACAGACGGAGATATTTGGCCGTTCTTTGTTTCATTATGCATTTGTATAAGGCCCATACATGGATTTGTGTGTGCACCCCTAATTGTGTACTTGACATAAGTGTGCACAGGCATTGTCACCACGTGGTGTAAAGAGCCTGGAACAGAAACCCAAAGGAAGAGTTCGAAGTTCATTGTAGTATCCGACATTGAACAGGGAGTCCACAAGAGTTCTTGAAATGTATTGTGCATCGATGAGTTTTCCAGATGTTGTCTGAAAAAAGTGCTTAAGTGTCATATTGTAAACAGAAATGTATTTTGGGATTACTAAATAAAGTCATGTAAATGCATATGTGTCTTTCAAATTAATGTATGTTAAAAATGAATTCAATGGTGTACATTAAAGATGTAAATGTTGTAAAGGAAGACTGTTGTACTGTTTTAAAAGTATTGACTTGATGATTTAATGGTAAGATGAACAACTGTCTTGTTTCTTTCCCCTTTTTTATTTTGTAATGAAATTAAAGCCTTTTGTGTACTATTGTGTTGATTCATTGAATGAGCATCGTCACCTATGATCAGTCTTACTGTCAGTACAGTTTAAACTGACCTTATAACAACATACTTATAACATGATTAAAAGCACTTTGTTCATGTCGTGTAAATTCAAAATAATCTAACAGAACTCTCTTAAAATTTCAACTTCTATTATTTTGTAATGATGTGCACATATTAAACATACCTATTATTGATTTAAGCATTAAGTGTACACTGCCAAGTACTTCTGCTGTGCAGTGCAGCCAAAGAGTATTTATATTTAGCACAATATTGAAGAAGATTCAGTATACGGTGTGGGCAAGTGGCCACAATTGAAGGAGCCCTATTCTGTGGAAAGCCTTTAACTTTGTAATGTTCACACTTCAGGATTTTAATGACAGTCCGTTTTCCTTGTGACTCTTTATGGAGTCAGCTGCCAAAATGTAAGCGCCACTGGTCAGAGCGCAGACATTTAATCTTTGAAGTTTGGCAGTAATCCCCCCTGATCTCTTTTATGCTTTTCAAAAAGGTGGTTACCAGTGTAAGGCTTAACATCTGAAATGTAGGCCTACTGTCTGCTGTCCTTCGATCATGCAGATCTAACATCCTACAGCATACATCTAGCACAAATTCAGTGTGTAATGAGTGAAAGAATAATTACTGATGAATACAAATTTGTGTTAACAATTACAAAATTGAAAAAAAAAAAAAAAAAAAGTAAAGGTTGTGTGTATGTTATTCATATTAAAATGAGAGGAACATCCAGTGCTTTTTTTTACTCCAAGCACAATTAATGTATTGTTATAACAATAATATAGTCATACAAACACAGGATTTATGATTGAGTGAAGAGCAACCTTCTGCAGCTTCCCAGTGCTTCCTCTTTTGAAATGGTTGATGTTTTGAGAGTTTCCCCCTCCGGTGACATGCCCTATGCCCATGTCTGTTTGAATACTGCAGACGTAACTGTAGAATTTTACACCTTAAGGTTCATGTCTCTCCAAATACTGTTTCCCCATGCTGTTGGCTTGCATCTGTTGCATTGACAGAATCATTTTCTGAAGTTGCTTTTTGTAAATCCCTGCAGAGATTTACTGTAGACCATCATATCAGTGGTGTTCCACATCCGAGATCTGTTCTGAATCCTGTTCTGAATTTTTGTTCTTTTGTTTCCTGTTCCATGCCAGACCTTTAGTTCTTTGTAATCTGATGCATTATGTTCCTCTAAGACTGGCACTGGAATATAGTATTAAGACTAATATAATGTTCCAGTGGTGACCACAATAGATCACCTAACCTCTTGGCTGATTTCCCAGTTTAACTCGGCTTTGAAGAGTTTGATGGAACTTTCATCTTTCCTGTAATTGTTGCACATGGATGTAAAGGATGTTATTCTTACCTTTGAAGGTGCTATGCAATCGTTTCAGACCTGGGGCAGTTGCTGACATTTTTAACACACAACACTGTTGGCAAGACACTTCATGTACACTGTAAAAAAACAACCTAATTTTACAGTTAATAACTCTACATTTTTACAGTGGTTTTCTGTTTTGTGAAATTGTATACAAAACTACGTATAATAATGGAGGTTAACTATAAATTAAAAACACGACTGCTATTTTAAGGATAATGCCAATAATGACAATTTTCATGGATTTCAATTTTTTTTACAGAAAATAACTGTATTATTTATACATAATTTTTCCATTTTTCTAAAATACATGCAAATGTAAATAAAATTACACTGATAATCTGAAATTAAATATGTAGCTCATTATATTAAGGTTTATGTACATACTAACAATTTATCATGTTTCTATGTAAATTTACAGTGAATTCCTCAAAAATTCAGCAAACCCATTTTCATTAACCTGTTAGAACCTTGATGTTTTTTGGCAAATTCTACCTAAAATTCCATGCCCAAATGTAAAGGCCTACTTTTGAGTCTTAAGTATAGTATGATGGCAAATTTCAATTTGATGTTACAGAGTACCCCTCAAGCTATGATAAAATACCTTTAGAGTACCATATATGTTATCTCAAATTTTAGAAAGATGTTGATAACCTTCCCAAAATATAGGCGCCCCCTAATTCTTTTTCCTTTTGCATCTAGATTACTGTGGATTTAAGTGGGAAAATGAATTGAAATGGCCAGTTATGTCATAAAATTGTGTGCCCCCAAGGGTATGCCATCACCTGAACAAATGGAACTGATATCTCATCCCAATCAAAAGTTAGAAGATAAATAATCGGTGATCTCTCCATATACTCTTCTGTGACTTTTGCTGCTTTCTGATTCTACCAGACTCTATTTCAATCTTCTCGTCATCCAACGGTTGAAGCTCTTTCAATGCTGCTGTTACCCCATAAAAACAATCTTTTTTGGGGCTGATTCACTGTTTTATTTTTAGAAGCCATGATGATGTAGAATAAATGTGTTTCGTTGTACAACTGCATTTCGTTATAGAACTGTCTAAAACTTGCGTGGCTAAACGGCAAAACAAATGCACGTGAATTACTGATTCCATCCCACCTTCTCTGTTGTGCACTCGGATATCTTTGCATCTCATTGGTCTACAGTCATGATTGACACATGTGTGGACCAGTCAAGGAAAGTATTAGTTTATGTTTTACACGTACAGACTTAGCAGAGTTTACCATAGCAACCATGGACATATGATAGCAACAAAATAGTCTTGAGTGCGCGCATTGTGTCAGACTGACAGGTCAGTCAACCTATGATATTAGTTACAGGTTCCCGTATCTTGCTGGCTGATTGGGTTATCCTGATAAGATAAGACTCTGTAAAAGGTCGGGATAGCCTTCACGCTTAGAGCAAGATGTTACTCATAAGAGGACTCAGGAGGTTGAAGATGTTAGAAAGATGGGTATTTTTATTAACCCAAATAAGGCACAAAGGCAGTAAAAACACTGACAATACTAAATCAATATAAAAAATACAGTTTTCACTAAGGACAAATGCATGGCATTAAAGCCAACCAACAAATAAGCAATTCACATAAGAGCACATGTATAAAAAGGACCATTAACTGGTCAGTGAGAGTTCGTAAGGCTTGCGCCTTATTAAACACGATCACTCTCACTACAAAACAAAAGCAAATAAAAGGACCAAGGTAACTAGCCCATCGTGAGAACTCCAAGGAGTTACGTGCTATTAAACTGGCAACTCTCCTGAACAAAGAAAAAAGGTAAGTTTAAGTAGCCTTGACAAGCACCTTGAATTGGCTCATACCAATCATTGATTTCAGGTGTGTCAATCAGCAAGGCACCAACACCTGTGGCTCACAGCAGCCATACCTAAACAGTCAAACTCCCAATCAACTAGGAAACACAGACTACACATGGTAGCAATTAGGCTTGGTGCCGGCATAGCCGACACATAATAAAGCAGCCAAATCTCATTAAACATAAACTCCATATATCGCGCCATCTTCACAACACAAACTTAGACACTAAACACCGGTTGACAAACGGTATGAAATATGACAATATGATGTATGATTGTTAAACTAAATAAACAGAACATTTCAGAGACAAGACATTAAATGTGTGCTGATTTTAACTGAACAAAGACATGAACATCAAACATGTAACACAAACACACCAAAACACCTTCACCCAGTCCACAAAAGCAGCAGCCTACAGGCTGCAGTGGTGGGTCACACAGGTGCCCCGTCACAGACTCACTTTGTTCATTCGGTTAAAATCAAGCCACCCCTGAACTAAACACCACTATACATATTTGGGACCCATTCTAACGGCATCGGCAAGCCTGGTCTAGTCACACAAGAGCATTGTCCAAATTCCCTAATGCTGAATGGGCACTAAATCCAACAGACCCACTCCAAAATATTGTGGAAAGACTTCCTATAAGAGAGGCAGCTGTTATAGAGTAGTTTTGGAATGAGATGTGCGTGAAACTCATATATGTGTGATGATCAGGTGTCCCAATACTTTTGACCTGACCTAACCTTGGATCTGGCTGGCCCAGAGCAATGCAGAACAATAAAGACAAGACAAGGGAGAAATTACTTTGCAATGGACTGACTCACTCCATGTAGTTTAATATGAGTCTGAAGTCAAATGTTTTAACTTTTGTGGGTAGAGGCTATTGTGATGTTCCTGCTGAGCTCCGCTCCGGCCACGCCCCCTTCAATCACACAAGCACATACACCTGTTTCACTCTCACTCATGCTCTCAGCTGCATGTCATCAGTATCATTCACCATCCCAGCTGCACTGCATTCAGGTCCCCAATCACATGATCACACACACCTGATTCACTCCCTATATATAACCTGCACTCCCCTCACTCCGTGTTTGGTCTCGTTGCTACAAGGGCGAAACCTTTGCCCAAGTCTTCTAGCTCTGTGGCCCACTCTACGTCCCTGAGATTCCGCCTTCCGGCCACCGGCAACTACAACCCCATTGTCAGCTGGCTTCCAACCCAGCAAGCTCTCTGTCCGTGGGCGTCCAGCCCCGCAAGCTCCCTGTCTGCTGGCTTCCGAGTCAGCCAGTTCGGTGCCGGCAGACTTTCAGGACTGCATTATCCAGAGTGCCGTGCATACGGCACCGGGAGTAATGTGACTGTCTTATCTGGCCTGTAGCCGTGTACCTCTGTTCTTTGCCCTTGCGCACAGTAGCCAGAGTGAGACTCTGTGCGATCTTTAGTTCATGTTCCTAGATCTTTGTGTTAGAACTCTGTCTGTTAACCCTTTCGTGGATTTGTATACTCTGTTTATGTTTGTGTCCTGTTCCCCGGCTGTACTCCATCAATAAACTCTGCATCACCTGCATCACCTGAAACTCTTCAATCACAAACCCTGCAAGTCAATGTTTGAAATAATTGTCTTCCAAAATAAAACCATCATTTTACAATCTTGAGCATGTGTCAGCACTTTATTGAATGTGTTTGATCATAAAAATGTAGGAACAATCTGTAAAATGACAGTTTCTCTGCTAAATGTGAATTGCCGTCACTTAATTGAAGGTGTTTCATTGTAATAAATGAGGGAAAATCTGTAAAATACCAGTGTTTCTCTGCAAAACTGTTAGGGCTGCCACTTTAATGAAGGTGTTTAATCTTAATTAAAGAAGCCTGACTTAATGAATGGTGTTTGCTCGTTATAAATTAGGAAGAATCTGTAAAATAACAGTATTTTTTGCTGAACTTGTAGTACTGTCACTTTATTGAAAGTGTTCGATATTAATAATAAAAAAATCTGTAAAATAACAGTTTTTCTCAGCTGAACTGTTACGGCTGCCACTTTATTGAAGGTTTTTAATCTTAAATATCATTGTAAAATAACAGTGTTTCTCTGCTATACTTTTAGTACCCTAACTTAATAAAAGGTGTTTGCTCGTAATAAATTAGGAAGAATTTGTAAAATAACAGTTTTTCTCTGCTAAACTGTTAGGGCTGTAACTTTATTAATGGTGTTTGATTGTATTAATTGAGGAAAAATCTATAAAAAAAAACTGTTTTTCTCTGCAAATCCTTAAATGGAAATATCTGTAAATTTAGGGTTTTTGCACTTTATTTGAATTAGGATGTTTTACTTTAGTTTTGCGGTTTTTGTTTGGCAGCCTTAGCTGCCAGTAATTTTTTTCAGTTTTTTTACAGATTTTTTTTTTACAGTGTACATTTGAGGTAGAATTCTGAAGGGTTTCACACATTCAAGCTGAACTTTGTTTCCCAACAAATGACAATTGGCAATGCCATTCCTGCTGATGATTAATAAAAAACATGGCCATTTTTCTAAGGAGGATGGCTCATACGGTCAAGCATGACATTTCCTTCTTGTTCACACGATGCCAAACAGCACAACAGCTATTGTGCACAGATTCTACTCTGCTTTAAAAACATACTTTATGCCAGCCTATTAACCCCTTATATAAACATCTCCATCATTGAATACCCACTTAGATGTTCTACAACCAATACTTTGAATGCTGTCGTTCTCAATTCTCATCCACTATTAATTGTGCATATATCATGTATATACAATAATCTACTGTTTGTCATGTACGTGCATGTGTGCTAATATGTTTTATCCTCTGATATTCGTACGAATCCATCTGCTTGGTCCTGATTCTCCTTTCCCTTCTGACCCCAACCTATTTGTGCACCCCCCCCCCCCCCCCCCCCTTCTGGTCAAGCTTTCTTTCTGTTAAAAGTTTTTTTTTGCCTGAGTCGCCTTACTGCCAGCTCAGTAAGGTACTTAGAGACTATTTTAATTGTTATTGCTGTATAAATTAAAATAGAATTAAATTGAATTGAGTTACCTTCATGGTTTGGGCAAATCAGAGGATTCCTCACAAGTCTGAGGTGAAGCATCTGAAGAACATAATCATTCATGGCCATTTAACCAATGAAATGGAGGGTTTCTGATCATTTATAAGGTTTAGCTTTTGACAGCTTAGGGGGGTTTAGTGAAGAGAGAGCGCGGTCACCCCACCCGGCCTCGTGGAATGGCAGTCAGAGCGCATACCCGCCTGGAGTGATGGTACTCTATCACAGGGTTGGTGGATTTTCAGCACACAACCACAACTACTGAGGTATAACTCATGTGCCAGCTTGTTGCGGGAAAAGAAAGGTGTGCTGAGAGCTTCTTTTTGGTGTGGTTTGGGCTGATTGGCTCGTTGCTTCCTGTACAGCATACGGCGCGTGTTGCAACTGTCACCAGCCAATTGGGCACTGCTGTATACCCTGCGACCCTAAAGCTTACGACTGATATCTCCATACGTACACTACCAAACTAAATGACAAATGACAGCATTACTAAACATATCTTCTCCCCTTCTCTTTCTCTCTCTCTCTCTCTCTCATTCCATATCATATTGCTTATGTCTATAATAACACTGATAAAATAGCCATATTGCCTACTGTTAAATCTACTACCCAAATGTATCTCCCTATCTGTTTCTGAAATTGATGTCTACTAACATAAATGTTCTCCCTCCCTTATAGCATGTTCCAATCACTGATGGAAGTGAAAATATTGCTCCTCACCCCCACTACTCCTCATCTACGCACATGGACAGCTGAACTCTACCCACTCACTTTCTTCCTTTTCTTTCCCTACTAATCAAGACTATCTCTGCCATGGGACGCTGCTGTAGTCTCTCCACCTGGTCTACCTGGAGAAACTCTCGGCCAATTGCATCCACCGCCACTGCATTGCCCTACACTTACTCTACCCCATACCCTATGCTAGCATTTATATACAATATACATTATTGCCACCACTGAAATGTTTCTCTGTCCCTACATCCCTTACCCCTGTAACAGTAACCGTATTAGTGCAGTAAACTGGTCTTGCCTGTATCATGCATTTACCACCGGATTTCTGTATACATACTATGTCCAGCGACCAAATGCTGGCTGTTTACAACCCCTGTTGCTTCCTTTCCCCTTCTGCCACACAACTCTCCCCCTTCCCCCCTTCCCACCTTCCTATCTCCACCCGGCCGACCTCAAGCAGATGGGTCCCCCCTTATGTGCCGTGGTTCTGCTTAAGGTTTCTTTCTGCCTAACAGGGAGTTTTTTCTTGCCCCTGTTGCAATTGTGCATGCACTAAGGGGGTTTAGGCTCTGGGCTCTGTTAAGCGCCTAGAGGCAATTGTATTGTTATGGCGCTATACAAATAAAATTGAATTGAATTGAATTGAAAATTGAATAACTGATTTAAGGGGTTCATGCTTTTTTACCCCATGCATACATGTGAAAAGCAGTCACTATTGTGCAGGTGGATGCGTGTGCTTGTGAGATGGATGTGATTTACACGAGACCGTAGCTTTCCATGCATCACTGAGGATATCATAGCAATAGAAAAACAACAGCCATACACAACAATCCCTTACAGAGCCAGCCAATTAATGTTCATTTCATGTAAATAGGATATTTTTGAGTATATATTTATATATATCATACGTGTATTTCACTCATAAAAAGGGTATGGGTACAGAACTAGCATACACTACTTTAAAAGGTGAATGGACAACTAGAAGAAAAGTATAGTATCCTAATGGTATTACACAGTAACATGATGATGAGGTAGACAGGTATGAGGTAATACACAAATCTAATATAAAGGAAGGTATATGATAGTTTTTACTTATGAAACTCAACCATGTAAGAGGGTCTATGGTCATGTCCCACTCGAAGAAAAAAGGGAATTTCAACAGCCAAAAGCGTCTGGAGTGCTTTTAAGTATAATTGAAAGCAAAGCTTTTATTATTAAATTACTCATGTTTTGTCAGTTTCGGTATCAAGAGTTCATCTTCACTCATTCTAACTTATCAAGCAAACAGGAAACTTGAAAGGAACAGAAAAATGTGATCTAAAATCTAGCAGCGGCTAAACACAGCACCCCTTACACTAGTTTAACTAATGAGACACTGAATACAAATGATACAACAGTAACAATGTAACCACCGGGCTGCTTTGCATTCATATTTGCACATACAGTATTTGAAATTCTACATGGGAAAATAATGTTTAAATCTACCAGGCAAAATCTATCAGGCAAAAAAGGCTTATGAGAAAATAGTGGTCTTGTAGCTTTACTCCAGATCCTAATCCTGATGAAGCAAACACACATTTAAGAGCTATTGAAATTGCTGAAGTTGATTCAGTCTGTAATACCTGATCTGTGTTCCCAGCCACGTCAACCACGTCAGTCAAGTCAGCTACAACTACTCCTGACCTGTCCTGCCTCTCCTGAATACTAACACCTGCTGACTGTTTGTTAATTAGCCGTAGGCCTTTTAAAGAAGCTGTGAGCCCTGCCTTATTGTGAGGTATTGCTTCTGTGCAAACTCAACTGAGCCTTTGCTGTATATTGACCTACTGTGTTGGATTCACTGATGTTGGACAATATGGACTTGGAACAGTTTCAAAATTCACAAATCAATGTCATGCGAAAAGTAAATGTATTTTGTGATTCACAAATAAATTTTCATGATTCTCATAGAAATGTTACACCATTTACAAATGTAAACACTTTTACATTTATTTACAGACCAATGGATGTGCATTTACAAACCTGTCACCAATTGAGAACATCCCTGCATTTATTTGTGGATTTTTTAAAAACTTTCCTAACGCTTATGCAGTATATGCATAGTTTTGTGTTGTTAAATATGTGGGACACAGAACCCTGTAGCAACCGATAACGTAATAACGGCCAATAACGTAATAACAGCCAATAACGTAATAATTTAATGTAATAAAACCAATAACGCAATAAACTGCCAATAATGTAATAAAGTTGCTGAGTCAATAACGTAATAACTTGTGGCTAATAACGTAATAACTTATTACGTTATTGGCCGGTTATTACGTTATTGGCCTTGCATTAAAAAAAAACTTTGAAAATGTAATAACTGAGCCAATAATGTAATAACTGAGGTATCACTTCATTTTATCTTCAATATCTGGACAGAAAGTGTCCCACTTAGCCTTAATATTGCATCTTGCAACAGATTCTTAAATATTCAACCTTACAGATACCCCTCCACCCTTAATCCCCCCTCAACAGGAGGCCTTACAGGAGCAATTAAGAGTCATTTTGGATTAATATGTCACTCTTAGGGTTCTGATACAGTACTCTGTGTATCCAACTCTGTGACCATGCAGGCGCTTTGATGGAGTCTTTCTACAATCTGCGTTGCAGTTTTCAGTATGGTATTGCAATTCACTGCCGGAACGCTAGGGAGCTTTACTTTTACTCTAGGAATCTCGAATCAGCCAAAACTGTGCCAGGGCCAGTCTGATCTACAAAGCGACATTAAATTGGTTGCAGATTCGGGTGGGTTCACCCAGGCTAGAACAAACACACACACACACACTCTCACAAACACACACACACCCTGTTATTGCTGTTATTGCTGTCTTGTTTTATTTATGTATTTATTGTATCCATCAATGTGTATAAAAGATACTTAAATACTAAAATAATTTAACAGCACACATGTGCCTAAACATGTACCTAAACTCGTAAAATCCTTACATTTTCTCAAAAACCAGTAGTGGATGGAGGATGGAGTAGAGTAAAAGTAAAGCTCCGCTTATGGTAGCCCGACGTGTGCCTCCAAAACATTTTACCAGTCGAGGCGACTGAGACCAATGGAGACGGTCAGATAATTCCCGTAACTCCTAGCTTTTCGGCAGTGAATTGCAATACCATCCTGAAAACTGCAACGCAGAACTTAGAGAGACTCCATCAAAGCGCCTGCATGATCACAGAGTTGGATACACTATAACAGAATCCTAAGAGTGACATATTAATCTTAAATGACTCTTAATTGCTCCTGTAAGGCCTCCTGTTGAGGGGGGATTAAGGGTGGAGGGGTATCTGTAAGGTCGGATATTTAAGCATCTGTTGCAAGATGCAATATTAAGGCTAAGTGGGACACTTTCTGTCCAGATATTGAAGATAAATGAAGTGATGCCTCAGTTATCACATTATTGGCTCAGTTATTACATTTTCAAAGGTTTTTTTTTAATGCAAGGCCAATAACGTAATAACCGGCCAATAACGTAATAAGTTATTACGTTATTGGCCAAAAGTTATTACGTTATTGGTTCAGCTACTTTATTACATTATTGGCAGTTAATTACGTTATTGGTTTTATTACATTTAAATTATTACGTTATTGGCCGTTATTACGTTATTGGCCGTTATTACGTTATCGGTTGCTACAAACCCTCTTCCAAGGAACATTTTCCAGACACTTACCTCTTGGTATGGTTTCTCCTTGAGATGAAGAGCACCATGAAATGAGGGGTTGAGTGCACAAACTGGTGAAATATTCGAGTTTGGTGTCGACAAAAATACGACTTTTCTGATACCCGTATTGTGTTTCATTCAATCGTAATAGCAAGTCATACACAACTGGTCCTGCAAATCTAAACCTTTTATCTTATAATGTGTTTCTATCACAGCAGAGTATGAGAACTGACATTCATAAACAGAGAAAGGCCACAGCAAAATGCATTGGGTTTAACATTGGTTTGCTGCCATTTTCTGCATGCATTTGTGTTTGATTTGTGTGCCTGAAAAGCATGGAGATTTCCATGAACACAATTGTGCAGGTGTGTTTGAGCGTGAGCATGTGCCTGATGGTGCTGGGTGCTTTCCTGCAGCAGGGTCTAGAGGAAGTGATTGGCCCATTCAGGGGCGTAGCACCAGATTCTGGGCCCTATGCACAGTAGGTTCATAGGGCCCCCCCCCCCCCCAAAAAAAAGAGTGCCACGCCCCCTCCCCCCTGACGGTGAAACTTTGCAAATTGAAGGTAGTTAGGAAATGGCTTCCCTTCCTTGTCTTTTGCTGTAATTTTATTTGTTTTTATGTTGCTTGCCAGTCTGTGAACAATTGTGTCTCTCTCTTCATTAGTTCATTTCTCTGTCCATACTGCTGGATCTTCTGGCATACACTCCCTGGCGCTGCTCTGACTACTTTCTGACCTCTCTTCATCCCTTTCACTTTTCTCAGAATCATCTCTGCTATCACTTCCTTCACTTGTGTCATCCTCTACCACATTTTTTCCATCTTCCTGGACAGAACCCTCTACAAGCATGAAGCATCTGATAGATATTACTGTAACAGGCAATTCCAATGTAGCCTAATTTGTGTGACTGAACATGTTTAAAGGTAGAGTATGGGATGTTTTCCTGGAACACTTTTTACTATATTGCTTAAAATCCCCTTCACACCCTGATTGCAACAAAAAAAAGTCACCTTTGGATGGAACAGCCTGTGTTGCTATTTGCTAAACACATTAAGCCTACAGTATAAATAGCTAAAATTATGTACTTTCATTTTAAACTGCTCACCTTGCCTCAAGACCACAGTGTCAGAGGATGAGGGGTCTGCATCACTAGCTGCTTCTGAAACTGAGTGCCATGTTTCACAAGTTAACTTTGCTAGCCAACTAATTTGACAGCCTAACCTTATGAACTTATTGAGCCTAGACTAGCCCTACTTAATAAGGCTATTAGCCTAATTATGTTATGGCCTAACAAATATTAATTTAGCCAAATGTTCTAATTAGTATAGACCTACTATTGCAATGGTGTGGTAGGCTATGCATAAAAATGAAAGAATACCCGCACACTGTTGCTGCAGCTCCCGTGTATTTTATTGGCACAACGTTTCGACCATTGTTGGTCTTCGTCAGGTGTTCGTCAGGTGTCAGCAGCAACAGTGTGGGTATTCTTTCATTTTTACGGATCTCTTTTTACCCTGCACCTGGATTGGATGTGCGTGCAACACACTCTGCAACTGTGGAAGGCTATGCAAACAAACATGTATTTAGAGTTTACCTCAGATTACAGATAGGGCATGTTATTTCTAATTTTGTGTTATGCCGTTTTTAGCAATGACAATCGCGGTGGTATTGATTCGTTTTATTACCACATCATGAGTTCATTTAATGTAGGGTGTTTGCTTTCACATTTGGGCTCACCTTTCTTAGGAAAGAAGTCTGTTAGTAGTTGCTTTCCCTCGTCTCTTTTTCTCTCTCTTGCCTGCCTTTCTTTTCTTTTCTGAAACCCGGATTTAACGTTCTTGGACATCTTCAATGCGCACCGTTGCCTGAGTCGACTGAACGTTAACATTCGTCAAATGCGCCTATAGGTAAAAAGCACACTTAAGGCGGACTAAACCATTTTGTGCGTGAGCCGGGGGGGTGAGGGTCTCCAGACATTATATGTAGACTAGGACACACAATTCAATCCATCATTCAACCAATTTATTTACCCAAAACATTAAAATTATATTAGTTAGCAAGAAAATGTGGACCTTTAAATGATATTAATATTTAAAGGAAAAATAAAATTCCACACTCCTCAAGGACCCTCCCCCACAGAGGGCCCTGGTAACTCAGTCCCCTTTATCCCCCCCCTACGACGCCACTGGGCCCATTCACCAATGAGGAGAAGTAAACAACTGTGCTCCATCACTGCCACCTCCCCTGACCACAGTCATAAATAAATGCAGGAGCTCCAGTCTGCTCCTTCAGCAGTTTATGGATGCACCCTCAAATGAGCCTGGAGGTAAGAGGCTCCCTTACCAAAGGCCGAAGAACCACCGCCACTCACCTTCTTGTTTTTCTCCTGAAGATGACTCGTGGATGTGTACCTTACACACACAGGGGTGCAGCAACATCAAGAGATGCATCTGCCGTCAGTATCCAACACATTAGTATGCTGCTGGTGGAAAACAGCGGGGCAAGAGAGGGTTGCTCTGATATATGACAATTTACATGAGATCCCCCAGACAGGCTCAGCTGTGATTTCTGATGTTTAAATAGAATGTCAGAAGAATATGAGGGTTAATCAGTTTGGTGTGAAGTGGTATTCTTAAGGAGTGGCAATGGCTGATGTTTATGGGCTGATTTCAGTGCCTTCCTATAATCTTGGTGTATTTTGAAATGATACGCACAGACAGGGGGTTGTGTAGCGATGCATCACCTTGCTTGCATGTTAATATATTCTGAATTGTGAATTGTTGTATCCCAGCCCTGTTACAACAAACTAGTGTTAATTTTGTCAGATCTTTTTTTAATTTAGTCTTCAAATAGTGTGAAATGTAAGAAAGAAAACCGAATTTTATTATCTTTTTTTTTTAACAATTTGAGTCTAGTTTTAGTCTGTAAAAACTGTTGACATTTGAGTCTTATTTGCTATTGCTCCAATCTTGTTGAGACCACACACTTGCCTTGAAAAAGCCAACTGCACTGTTATTACTGATAAAACTTAGCTAGCTTGATCATTTATAAATTTTGGTGATGTATTGTATTTGCAGACAACATGCTGTAAAAGCTGTTTCAGGGCTTTAAGAAAGATACACAAACTAGCATAACATGGTTTTAAGCTAAACGTTAGCTGGGCTTCTCCTTTTTTCAGTAGAAAAATGTATATTCAAGTCATCTAACCTTTTGTCCATGCTCAAACCAAACCTTATGTCCATGCTCAAACCTACATTACCCGTATGTCCATGCTTAAACCTACAATACCTTACGTCCATGCTCAAACCTACATTACTTTATGTCCATGCTCAAACCTACACAACCCGTATGTCCATGCTCAAACCTACATTACTTTATGTCCATGCTCAAACCTACATTACCTTATGTCCATGCTCCAACCTACATTACCTTTGCCACTTATTTTCAGCTCCTTCACAATCATTTTTTAGCCTATCAGCCTAAAAAAAGAAATAAATTAACCAAATTACACATGCAAGGCCAATTTATGAAGATGTGTTTGAGGTGTTGACATTTATAAATTAAAAACTCACCTGTGAGGAGAAGGTAGGCTACATCAGAATGCACATTTCAATGTCCCAGCTGGAGATCATGTTGCTAGCCTATAACGAAATATTAAATGATCAAGTAATCAAACACCTTCCCAACGACGACAGAAAATGACTTAAGATATGTGCATCATACTAGACACCCTCTAAAACGGTCCAAATGCACGGACAGACAAAACACTCATTATTTAAATGAGGACTGGAGGAGAATGTGGATAATTACTGTGGCTTGAAAGTTATTCATCCAGGCAAGTGTAGTGGATTATGGCTTCACGGTCAAGTCAAACTCACTGGATGCACTGCGTGTCAGTAAGCTCCAGGCTATCCAAACAAGGTTGAAGAACTCTTGGCCAGCCTCTTTGCACTAGCTGAGCTCTTTTCCTTCTTTAATTGATATTGCTGAGCATACTGCAATTGATCTAACTATTTACTGGGCTTGTTCACAAGAGCATGTGATTAAAACATTTTACTAACTGGTAGAACATCTGCATGGGTTTCTTGCAGATTGTTAAGGACCCTAATCTCCTCATGAAAGAGAGCAGAGTTTCCTGTAAATCTGCGTTCTCTGTTCAGTTTTTTATCCAGCTGCAGCCCAACGTTCTTGTAGGTCCTGACCACCCACACATTTACCCACACAATGGAGAGCTAATGCCCTATGGCCTAAGGAAATGAACTATTATTTCATTGGTCTTACAAGTGAAGATGGTTTGACCAGCACAGAGCCACAAAGTCCTCCACCAGGTCCCTGTACTCTCCATCCTGCCCAACCATTAATACACCCTTCAGTGGCAGAGTTCCCCAACAACTATATGTGGTATGGCCCATAGTTGTACTTTAAACAAGGTATATAGGGAGAAGTGAACTACATGTAATTAAACTATTAGTTGAACTTCCTTTTTGCAGGTGCTTGCTGATTGTTCAACTTCATTCATATTTGCACAGTGAGTGAAGTTGCTAAACTACTTTTTTTGTAATTTATTGTGTATTGAACGCCCTTGGACTTTTTTCATCCTAACTTGACTTGTGTGTAGTGCAGTTGCTGCATGCTATTTTAGAAGTTACCTGTCTAACAAGTAACTCTCCCTGAAAGTTGCCCATTAGCGCAATAACTAAGACAGCAACTTGTGGAAAGGACTTTTCTCTCATTTCACAGTGCCTTGCTTCACTCTTCCCAACATGTGAATGCAAATGTCTATAAAGATTGAAGTGACCACTCTTCTCTGAGGTCTCCGAGGGCAAAAAGGGCTTTCACATGATACTGCTGTTCTCAGCAGTACCAGCGGCCGCTGATCCGATATCAAAACTCAAAAACGTGTTTTGTTTGTGTGTGTGTGTGTGTGTGTGTGTGTGTGTGTGTATGTGTGTGTGTGTGTGTGTGTGTGTGTGTGTGTGTGTGTGTGTGTGTGTGTGTGTGTGTGTGTGTGTGTGTGTGTTGGGAGGGTTTTGATGGCCATCTACACCCATAGTGAACCATAGCCATGGCTCTGTAGTGAACCATTCATATTTTTCCTTTTTGTATAGCAGGAACTGTCAGAATGTTGTCTAGGGACTTTTCCAACCAACCTGCTTTTGATTGCATTCACACTGATAAACTACCCTTTTTGTAGCTCCTTAAGGGTAGTTCCACTGTTCATTTAGCTACAACTTTGGTGTATCTAAATTCCCATAGCTCCGGGATAGGATCTCACAGTGATTGTTTATTAGTGATCTCTGATTGTTTAAATGCCAGGTGAGTGGAATGCAACAAGCACAATTTTTTAATATTGCCAGGCTACAAACCACCACCAGAGCAATACATTGTCCAATGACATTAGGCCTTGTATTATACTCAACTAATTAAATGCTGAGAGTTAACTGGCTGAAATTAAATATCATTTGAAGTTGTCAATTTGTCGGTTAGAATCCAATTAATACAACAATTGCCATAACAGCTCTCAGTAGTAGTAGTATTCCGAGTGTGACAGATTTATTAAAGCTCTTCTCCTGACATTGATTTAACCCCTAAAAACTCCTTTCTGTTCCTCAAAATTACACAATTAGAAATGTATTTCATGAACAAAAGCCCTTCGTAGCCTTAAATTGGTTTACACCATTGCCTCATTTATTTAGAGCTATGAATTTACAAACCTGGCTTCTCTTCTGATAGCTCTGGGTTTGACGTAGCCTTATGCATATTATATGTTTAGCCCCACTTCGCAAATGTATGGAATTGGTTCCTTAGGTATGAAACCCAGGCTGTCAGATTCCAGGTGTCTGTCATTAGAACACTGCAGTTCCAAGGTGGAAATACTCAGCCATGGCGTTGATTGCTAATTGACCTGATTTGTCTTGTATCATATACAAAAACACCATATGGACATGTTAAAAAGGTTAAAAACTTTCACTGGAGGGGGTCTTTCTACCATATGAATGTGCTAACTCTGTCGAAGGTGCCATAGAATGGAGAACTGTATTTACAAGTTCTGGTAGACAATTCTGTTTTAACAGTTGGTCAAATTCTATGTGAAGACAAAAATGAAAGCACATGATTCAAGCAAGCTTATATTTGTTTTAAAGCTCAGGTTGTCCTCCAGAGAGTCTCTGAATAGTGAATGTGAATGACAAAGGCAAATAAGTAATCAGAGAATATCAGTGGTGTGCTTGTAATACCCTTGAAAAGTGTAATTCTACGTTTTAGTCTGGTGTCAAATGAATTAAGTGGGTCATGGTGTTTGGGGATTAAGGATTGAACAATGCTCAGTAGAACAAATTATTGTTGCCATTAGCGCATTTTGAATATATATAATGATAATGCTTTATTTTTAGTGAAATGCCAAATGATTACTTTCACCAGACTATCAACTAACCCTTATTGAGTGTAAGATTTTTTTTCATCACTATCAAATCAAAATGGGGCTGTCAAAATAAAGTGGGAGCCAAACAACACATGTCTATGACTAGACACACACTATACAATCACGTAGACCGAATTTCAGTAGACTTACACTGAAACTGACTGAAATGGCGACATGCCACCCTGGTTTTCCCTATGAATCCGATCTGTCATTACATCGTTTGCAGTCACAAACTAGCATTTTACCTTCCATTAGAGAGCATATCTGACAGGTTATGTGTAAAAATGGTCTTGACCTTAGAAAGAAGTATGTCATACAAATACAATTAAAGGCATCACAGCAATAGATAATGATTCCCTTAACAGAGGCAGACAGAGGCAGATACTTGAGTGTGTAGGAAACCAACCGATACACAACACTCTGCCTACAGACAGTACAAAGACCTGAATGTCCCACAAATTGGCCCACTCTCTATGACAGTGATTTACCACAGGCGAGATACCACCCATCAACTTCAAACATGTTGCTCGGGCGACAGCAAAACATAAAAGAGCCTAGATTGCTTCTCATCAAAGGGAGATTTATCATGATTTGTTGTGCCTCTAGGTATGATATTTGATGGGGGAAACTGGTTATTGTAGAACTTTCACACCTGATATTATAAATCCGTTAATGGAGAGCACCATTGTGCTGATTTTAAAAGGTCTCTTGCAGTGGAAATGGAAGAAAGTCTTCTTTCCTGCTTTCTTGCATTGCTCATCTAAAAGTCAACTAAGGTGCCTGCATTCACTCTTAAATGGGGTGGAAATGTGTTGAGTGATGATGGGTAAACAGGGAAAAAGCTAAAGCTAATTAACGCATTATCTTATTTTGCAACCCCTTGGTGATTTGTGTCCTTTCTTTGGACAGGTTCAGAGGAAAGACTTGTTTCCCAAGGGACAACAGCAGGCTACACTGTGGAGCTTATCGTTATGCTAGATAGAGAGCCCTGGCTGATTCACATGAAATGATTTCACTAATCATCTTGACATGCAGCAGGGGCATATTTAGATGATAATGTATGCCAATTCCTATCACTGCTCAGACAAAACTGAGGGTTAAAAGAAATGTAGATACAAAAATATTTTTTAAATATTTTTTTTTCTGCTTTGATTTATCCCACTGTGCAAAGGATAATGTATGTATAACTAAAACACATTTGATCAAACAGGGAATAGATAATTAAAGTAGAATTTTATACATACATATTTTTATATGCTTTTTTTCAAACAATCTGTACCGTCCAGCCTGAAAATAAGGCTCAATGCTCATAAAGCAGTTTTTCCCCCAACAAAACCATGGTCCATTAAATATTTAACAGTCATCCGTGAGGAGTGTTCATTAGTGAGCGCTGCTGATCAAACCCTATTTTGAGTGAATGGTGTGCAATATTTTATTCACAAACCATCTCCTTTGCACACACCACTCAACTTAGCCAAGTATATGATAATAGAAATACAAGCCTGTTTTGTTCAAACAATTTGAAATGTACACCAAAGGACTGCGCTGGAGCAGACCTCCCATTTGTACATTACTACAGCACTACAGCACTACATGTGACAGGAAAAACAGAGATTCTGATGTCAACAGCTCTGTAAGCTTTTCATACATGATAAAGCTCAGTCATGGATATGTGGAGGAAGTGTTCCTTGGCATTGGAATAATCCCTCTGCCCCAGCAGAAGAACAGGAGAAAATGAAATCCATGCTCTCCTCACTGCCATGTAATCCTAGCAATCATCTACTCAGAGGCTATCTGGCTAAACACAATGGGCTTGGAGATTTAGCCACAGAGCTCCGAAGGCTGAGAAGGCCAACTGTGTAGGATTATGTTGCTGTGGGAACTCAAGTGTAAATACTTTCCAAAACAAGAAGTTCAGTAAATGTGTGAATTTATCGGGAGTACTCACACATATGAAAGAAAGTGTAATCAGTGCCCCCATTTTGGATACGAAGCAAGAAAAGAGGGGCTCCCTGTTCCCTGAGAGAGCTCATAAATGACAGGAGTTTCTTTGATGGAAGCGATTACTACTTGGTAATCAAAATAAATGTTTAATTCATCAGCAGAGCTTATGATTACAATAAGTGCGCACTGACAAGGCTCCTGTCAGGTAGCAGATTCACTCTGGACCGGATTAACGCGGGCCTGTTCCGGAGAATGCTGGGGCGAGGATATCTGCTGTGGTGTTTTCAGCAGCTGTGTAGCACAGGTTTGCTTCCTGGTATTGGATTTTTAATGGTTTCCTTTTATCGCTAGTTTACACTTGAGGAACCTGGCAAGGTCACTGATCTGATGTATTTTATCAGC
This sequence comes from Sprattus sprattus, assembly GCF_963457725.1. Lineage (NCBI taxonomy): Eukaryota > Metazoa > Chordata > Actinopteri > Clupeiformes > Clupeidae > Sprattus > Sprattus sprattus. The sequence continues at coordinate 32,304,017 of NC_137922.1, read as the reverse complement.
ACAGACATGTTAACACCAATTGCTCTCTTCAGCACTGAGAGGGTAAACAGTGTCCTGTACACCTGTTCCTCATCCTCTTCTCCTGTCACTGCCAGACTCCCCTCAGTCACCAGAGGATGAGTGGCTGAATACAAGCATGCCACGAAAACATAAGGCCTCTGGGCACTGTGAAACTGAGATTCAGACCAATTAAAATGGAAAGACTATGCCATGTGGAACCAGCAGGAGCAAGTCAAAGAACCAGAGTGTCCAGGGGGGAAATATTGTGTTCCAATGACTGCCTGAGAGTAAGCACAGAAATGTTGGGTGTATACTAGGATTTGGCACATCTTAATCATTTTCTGCTGTTATATTGATAGCCTGCATCCCATTTACAGCCAAATGCATTCCACCAGCACCACCACCAGAAAAATCCAAATTATGAAATGAAATACGCAGAACCAGAATGTTGCAGAACCATTGTTCTACATTTTCTTGATTTGCAAAAATGCAATAACCCAATAATGAAATTGAGTTGGAGATTTAACTGACACATTTACCTTTCCCTTGTGTGAATTAGCGCTTATCTCCTACCAAAATTCAGCACCAGAGGGAAGCTAACCCGTTTCTGTAATAATAGGAGATGCACATCTGATGAGGTAGTCCCTTCTTTGGGGCCGGTTTGGTCAAGGGTACAGATGACCCCTGAGCCCAAGGCCAAGCGGGGGGCATCCAACGGTCTTTCATTAAATAATTTATTGGAGAGGAGAGCTGTTTCACCATTAACTAAGGGGTTAACTAGACAGCACGTGGAATGTGCCCAGACTTCTGAGTGATATTGGTATACAACTCAGTAAAACTGTTACATGTCTGTTGCCTTACGTGCTAAATTCCCTTCTGGTCCCTTGCGGTAAATGATGTTTTAGTCCAAGTGTAATTGATGATGTTCATGTATGTTGGCTGAATATAAATCACCATTTATCCTTTCTGCCATTGGAAATTACACTCAAAACTAAAGACGAGGTCTCAAAACCCAAAGGAAAACATGGGCTTTTAGTCGTTCCTTTTACTATGGGCATTTATATTTCATGGATAGCTCTTTATAATGTCGTATAATAAAAGCCATAAGGCATACTCTATCAGTAGTAGGGTCAAAAAAGAGTACTTCATCTTGGTCAAATCAAAGTGTTGTCTTAGCCTTATCATTAGGGACAAAAATGTAAATACAGTTGTGTATGGACTCTTCCCTGAGGTTCCTATGATAAATACTGAGTCCTGATGCTGTGCCTTCTACACTGTGCATGGCTACAGAGCAATCTAACAGGGGGAAATCAGAGGATTAATGGGGTTGAGGTCAGTCTGTGTTTTCAGTCTGTAAAATGGCACCTCTGGATTTGCATAGATCTTAATGTGCCGGGAGTGCTTTTCAAAGAAGTCATTATATTAATGATCTCTGGTTGAGAATACAGCATCTGTTGGACAGTTGTAGCCTATTGCTTGTAGCACCTTATCCTCGTATGTCAATCATGCCACCCCTTGCATATAGGCTATATTTCAATCTCACAACACCAACATTCAGAGGTACATGCAGGAACACAGATTTATATAAGCAGCATGTTGTGTTCCCGTATGCAGCTCAACACCAAGCATGGTCTGTATTTGCTTGGCTGAGCCCCAGACTCATAACTGAGGCAACCTGACAAGTGTGCTAGAGCTTTGGGCTGCTGGCCCAGTGCTTCTGTACATTCTGGGGAAGCTTGTGCTCAAACAGCACACGACTCAAGCTTAAATAAACCAGCTTTGTTCTGCTTAAGCAGGGCCGCTTGAGCTTAAGAAACAAAACAAATATTCACTGTGAAATATGCAAATCTACCAATCATTCCAACCCTTTTTATGCTCAACCTTTTTTTTCTGTATGAAAAATGTTGTTTGCGTTTTACTACATTCAAGCCATATGCCACGTATAGTTTTGATGCAGTTTATTAATGATAGTAATTACATGTTACTATCCTTGTGAGATAGAGTGAAACCCTACTGTGAGTGTTTGCAGAGATAATTAAATCATTAACTGAGCTGTGAATTTCTTCTTTCATTCATCTCTTCCATGCCATATGTAGACACTCCTCTTTAACTAAGGAGCTGCTATCTCCACTACAAGCAGTGTTTTTCCATAAACAGTTCTGGAAAGAAACAAAAGTTCTACTGCACAAAGATAAATTAAAGGCTCTGAACTTAATGTTCCTTAAAATGAAGATGCTTCATAGAGCTGACTGAGTTTATTATTCTCGCTGACAGTGCTTCTGTCATTTGCCAGATTGAGAGAAAGCCTCTTGGTGGCTACTCTTGCATCTTAAGAGGCCCCTTTCAATAAATCAGATGGCAGTTCTTCACAAAAAAAGAAAGGAAATCTTATTGCAATGCAAGCTCACTTATCGGCTTAATAAAGACATGGTACAAATGAAATGTCATTCAGCCGTTTTTTAATGACATTCAAGAATGAAATGGATACGAGGAGAACGGTATGCAGAATTTTAAATGAGCAAAATGTATTGAAGAATCAGCTCAATATTGCAACACATCCCCAGTGAACTGGATGTGGTCTAAGGCAATGGTAACACAGGTGAAGACTTACTCAGGTTTTGTGTTTGGGCTTTTCTGAGATTTGGCTGAGATTCTAGCTCTGGCAGTGGTGCTATGGCAGCATCCACACGCCCTTTGATTCTGATTCTATCAAACACGTTTCTCTCATCATTTCTTTTTTTTGTGGAAAGACAGCCTGAACACATCTAACAACTGTGACCATGACAAAAAGTTTCTTCTGTGTTGTCTCTCCCCTGATGCACAGCCTCCGCCAGCCATGCTGAAGCTCCTCACGGGAGACTCCTCAGCTCTTTGCTGTCTTTTATTATTCATTCACACTTGGTACTGTAGTTTTAGAATGGCGATGGGACATATTTAAATTATGGAGTACAATGACTTAATGCCAGTTGTTAATATCTACCCAGGCCCATTGTGTTTATCTTACTCCGAAAGAATGATGTGCTGAAAGTAGCATGAAGTTATTTCTTTGCCTGACTTACTTTCACAAGCTAAGGCCTTTTACCCTCCTTCTGCCAGATGGTGAATATTACCTTAAGGAGACGCCATCTTTGATGGGCTAATGATATCGCAAACCCAGTAATGAGCCATACCCAGCCGTGGCATGGGAGTTACATTCATTAACCATGGGCCATACTTGGCTCTCTTAAGAATGTATTATGGGAATAAAGACATTTCACCATCTATTAGTCATATGGCTACTGAACCTGTTTCCTTTGGGTGGAACAGAATGGTCAAAATGGAATAAAAAGTCCTTTCATGTAATAGTTCAATCCTTTAGCTCAGTCGTTTGGAAATGAGCAGAACAGCAACTTGAACGGCGTTTATTCAGCACAGTGTTCTGATGTATCCATTAGCCTATGACAGCCGTGATCCCCAGGAGTAGTCCAACCGTTCTGTGTGACAGAGAGCCACAGTGCCTTATATAATATATGAAATAAGGCACACTGAAAAAGTTGTGGAGCATTTGGTGAACAAATCGTTCCATTGAACCAAGCAAAGTGGTTAGATTATTTTAAAAGAACCATGTTTCACTCTCTGTTAAAACATTACATGAGCCTATACAGAAGTTAGGCATGTGAAACCAGGCATTGAAACAAGTTTCTTTTTCAAAGAGGAAAACAAGCTCACAGTTCTATTGATTTGAACACAATTTGTGCGAATAAAGCCAGGTTGAGTGGTTAGCTGCAGATGTAATGATGTTGTTGTGTTGCTTGCAGAGAGAGGGCATAGCTACACTGAGATTGATCCTGATGGCGCTGAATCAGGATCCAGAATGTCTGGGTGATAACAGCTTTGGTGCCACTCTGGCTGACAATGGTTGGTGATTAAATCAGTACTTATGCTGTTAGCCTTGCATATTTAAACACACATCTACAGTGTAGTAGCCACACAGTGTGGACATTACTCATTTGCTATGGTTAACAGTCTTATCCATGAACATACTTTTCATTGAAATATGTTTTGTTTTTCCATTAAAACACAAGGATACTAACAAGGCCAGTACCCTAAATGGACAATATGGCAAGGTCAGACTGTTGAAATATTCACAAAACTCTAATTGGCTCTCAAATTCACATTTTCCATTACTCAATGACTCATTTGGATAGAGATGGCCACTCTTTCTAAGGGAGTGCCACTTTTAATGACTAATTAATCAAATCTGGGCTGTTTTACCGCTACTAAGGAAAACTAATCTGCCGCCTTTAGGGATGTGATGTAAAGCCTTCATAGCAGGCAAAAGACTAATCAATCATTAACAGGTGATTCATGCAAGGACAAAGCTGACCATGCATGTGGGTCCTAAGGGAACCATTAGGAACCAAAACAAAGTGCTGTTATAATTTATTCATGATCCTGGAGCTGGAGAGGCGTATTCTATAGCGCTGCTTCCACATGGAGCGAGTGCTGCTAAGAGTATTGCGTTTCATCAGTCTTTTGTTTAATTCAGATCTGAAAATGGATTCAGCAGGACACAAGACACTTGTTTGCTTGACACACTGCGTTGGATTCCCGCAGATGTATAAGGCCGAGACACAAACGAAACCACCAAAGTGATTTTACCGGACTTAAAGGGATCATGAGAGAACATCAAATATTGATATCTTTCCAACGGAATCATGACATGATTTCAGCTGGGCCACAAGGGAGGGGAGAAGCTAAACACAAACTTTCTTCATCCCTTCAATGCAATTACCATGCACATACTGCAAACCACCAGGAGGCTTCAGCAGGACATGGGAGATGTGGAATTTAACATCTGCTCCGAGGTGCATGCCTGCTGTCGCAGGAGGACTCTTCTGGCACGCTTTTAAATGCATTTCAGTGTGATTACTGGGTATTAAAAACACAATCTATGGACGCCTCACCAAGGAATTTAAACTCATATCTTAGCTTTCATTTTTGTGATGGAGCTGATCAATATTCTGCTCTTAAACAGAGGTTAGAAAAACTCTAGGGTCCTTGTTTGTATACGCATAAATAGACCTAGGTGTATGCATGGTAATTTGAAAGTAAACAGTGTGCAGTACTTGTATAAGCATTTGTTAGCATTTCAGTTGGACAGACCCAAGTGAAATGCATCAAAAAACATGCTCTAATGCATTGCATGACTTTATTTGTATAGTTTGGGCTAACAGAATGTAAAAGGGAGCCCCTCATAAACATCATGTGCCTGGCATCACTCAGGTGAATTGTTCTTCTTAACACAAATCAACTACATCTGAGCTCTTGAACATCTTTTGGAGGAGGAAGTACTCAAACACTATGCCTTAGTAAAAGTGGAAATACCTAATAAGCGTTTCTACTTGAGAAAAAGTAAGTGCTGTGCCATTTTAATCAAGAATACTGCAGAGGATGCTACTGTTCACACTGACCAACAATCTCATATGAATGATTTGAAAGGTTATTGTTGGTTCTTGTGTTTATCCTCTGTCGCACAGTTCACACTTGGACTCTGATTCTGTGAACCAGAAGGATGTTTTTTTCAAGGGTGACCTGTTGAGTTAAATGCCATTGAGCAAAATAACAAAAACGACTGATTATACCTTTAAAGGTTTCTAGGTTTCTATTAAACTGTAAAAACAGGCATGTAATGCAAAACCATTGTTCTCTATTGACTGCAGCAAATATACAAAAAAAGTCAAAATCTTCTGCCTGAGAAAAAGGGCATTACACTCACCATCTTGCCACACAGCAATAGGCCCCGTTCCTAACATAAGATTTCAACATATCATCTTTTACAAAAGTTATACCTTTGCCAGACTGTTCTCACAGGGGATGACAATTTCGTTTGGTTCCATATACAGATGCCAGGCAGAGTTGACAATCTGACTTTTAGTGTAATGAAGACATTCGTCTTAGCATGAAGGAATTTAACCATTCGCCTGGCAGCCAAACAGGCTAGTGGCTGTTAGTAATTTCAAACCTATCCTTTCTATAACTGAGGATAATTGTTTACAACAAGTATATCATCATGAAATAATCCATGCTAGAAAATAACATGCTCTTTTGTTTGAGGTCTAAACAGGAACAATTTCATTAACTTTACGACACAACTGTTCCTGACTCCTCAATTTCCTAAATTTCCCTCTGGATTAATAAAGTATCCATCTATCTATCTACCTATCTTTCTATTTACAGGAGTCTGTCAGCAATGAGGATTATTGTTAGTGGTTTGCATAGCTCAGTTAATTTAAGTGCATACATTTCAACTCCAATTTGTCATCAACTCCCTCAACTTTATAGTTACAAAATACTGTATATTCAATCCTATTATAGGTCAATAGTGAATAATATTTTCCTCTCCTGACACTATTTTCAAAACTTGAATGTCAACTTAATTGAAGCCATCTCTCATCTCCTTTCCTGGCATTAGAAGAAGTTTATCTTCAGAATTTGTTGATTTTTAATGTTTTTCCAGACTGGCTCTTCCGGTCTTTCACAAGCTGCTGAGGCAGGAGAGGGTGTGTTTTCCTTCAGAGGCTTATTGTACACTGCAGGTACTGACTTGATAACATCCATGACAGTAGCTGTGTAGGCCAAGTATCCATCTAGCTGTCTGGTGCTTTTGTGGCACTTGCCAGTTGTCCTCCTCCTGTGATGAGCTTGATGAGCTGCATTGGCTCCTATTCCGAGTGAGTCTTGATTTATTCCAGGCCTACACACAACAATGAGCATTAATACAAAAAAAAAGAAGCATTTTTCATCTAACTACCTCAATAAGAAACATGAATGATATTGACATTATGATTGTCTAACCAGATACAACCCTTATAGGTAACAACTCTGATTTTGCTCCTCAGTGACATGAAAAAAACAGATGGAGGATGTTGAGACTGTACACCATGTCATCAGACAGACGCTGCCAACAGACGCCAATACATTTTTTTTTGCATCAAATGTAAGATTTTATGATCTTCTTGGCAAGGTTTCAGCAGAAAACACCCACTACCTTTCCTGTACAACAGCGTTTATAATTTATTCGATTCGAGGAATTTATTATTTCACATATGCACATAATATATGTTGTATATAGTATGAACTATTCCGTAAGCTAATATCAATGGTGTTTTTTGTCCCATGCCATGGGACAAGAGGTTAGCCTACATGATAAGTAGCCCTAACACTTCATTAAGGCAGGTAGCATTAAAAATGAACATACCTCAATATATATGTCCAAATTTGTTAACTCAATAAATAAAATAAAATAACTCTTTTAAATGAGACTGTAATGTGTAATGCAAAACAGTGTAGAAATGTAGTGGAGTAAAAGTCAAAAGTACCCACAACTAAATCTACTTAAATAAAGTACAGACTCATTAAAAATTGATTGAGTACAATAACAAAGTACTTACATTTCCTTAAATGCCTAGCCCGGATACCAGACAGAACCCCGCCCACAACATTTTTGGTCTGGAAGTTCAGTCTGGCACTGCTCCGTTGGGGAGAAATTATCACAGATCCGAAATGGATCTAGCCAATCAAATTGTCAGGGCGGGCTTTATACAATGATGGACAGATGGCTTGAGTTGAATTAACGGTAGATTCGAAATCGTACCAAGATGGCGGCGCCTCGGGAGCCTGTTACATATTTTATGTGAATTAAGCTATCTACACTAGTTTTTTATGTCTACATTGACTCGGTTAGTTGTGTATGTGCAACACGAATGTTGTAGAGTATTGTAGGTTTTAACTGAAGCTCTCTAGACATTTATTGTTAGGTTATTGCTAACACTTAGACCAAAAATCCATTGAAACACATAGTAGCTAGCTAGCCTCACTGCTAATAAGTATAACGTGAGCATGCATATCGCACAGATATTGACAGCATTCATTTTGAAAGAGGAACAGAGAAAAAGCGATTAAGGCATTTGTCGATTGAAAAGATGTTTTTGCCGTCCTTCCTACGGGATCCGGTAAAAGTTTAATGTATCCTTCCTACGGGATTCGGTAAAAGTTTAATGTATCAGATGGTCATACTACGCTGCTCTGATTGGTTCTTAAAACACGCCCCATAATGACAGCTCAATGGAGCAGTATCAGACTCATATTCTGACTAGAATTATGAGTATGACATCATCAGGCTATTAAACGCCACCACTGATTAAAATACCTGCTGAGGAACACAAGTCAGACAAGGAACAGGAAAGGGAATAAACATGATACCACAAAAACACTAGACTATTTTTAAGTTTTGATGCAGCTGCCAACTGGACATTTGAATGTTTATTTAGTGGCTTAGTATTTTGTTGACTGCCCGTGGCTTGGATGCAAACCTCCGTTTGTGAACATGAGCTTGATTTGCATGTCTCTGCCTACTCCATTGTGCCTGGGCTCACTGAGGTGTGGAACTGTTACACTGGAATCACACAAATCTGGGGTGTAGCTGATCTGCTGGTCCAATTTACAATGACAGTAATTGGACCAGCTGGTAGATCGAGTCTTAAACACTGGCATCCCGGCACTGATATGCCAAATCAAACTTGAACCCAGCAGGGCAATTAGGCATAACATCCTTTACTCCAGCAAAGGCCCGTGACTTCCAGCTTTCTCTTCATGACTACCCCTCAAAATACATGATATGACTTAGCTTGCTTTTCTACCTCCTCATCAGCAGTCTAGTGAGAGCTGCATCTCAAATACAAGAATGTCCTCTATGGCACTCTCCACTACTCACCCATGCTCGATGATTGACAGAACACAGCAAATCAAGATTACAATTTCTCTTCAAATGCTCACTTACAGATTGCAACCTCAGAGAAAAATTAGTTACATGGTTTGGCATCGCTTTAGCACCTTTCTGGCCCTTACCCCCTTGCATGCCGAGGGGTTGTTTCAATATTTAGGAAGGATGTTACCACCTCAAAGAGATAAAACTGTGTAGTAAGTGAGTGCCGACAGGTTCCAAATTGAATCCTTGTGTATTCTTATTGCACTTTTTGATGGGTGTTCTTGTAACGGATATCGTTGTTGTTGTTGTAAATTTCCTCCAAAAGTGTACATGTGCTTATTGGTTGGAGCAGAGGAACTCCTTTGATCTTTGCAATGCTTTCATCCCCTGATTTACTGACGAAGGATCATGGACCCCCCTTTACTTTTAACATCAACATTTTACTGGATTTCACATAGAAACAAATCAACTTGTATGTTTCTGGTTTCAGTCTGGATAGTTAAAGGTTGCATGAATGTAGACAGTTTACTAGTCTTCAATTAGGTAAAACTCAAGAAGATACACTTGTAGAATATTTATGCCTTTCAAACACACCTATTTCTTATTCAGTCATCGCCCTGCCTGTGTTAGCTCTGTATTTCCCTTGGTTTTATGTTAAGTCTTGTTTTCCTGTTTGGAATTGCCATAGTCTTTCCTGAGTCCTGTTGCAGTTTTGCTTTGTTTTGAACGCCTTGTTGTAATGTACTAGTGTGTGATTAACCCAGTGCTCAGGACTGAATTCAGATCACACTTTCCTGTGTGCACCGGACCATGTTGTGTATGCACCAGAGACCAATAGGTGCTCTCTTGAAACCTTCCAAGTGCTCAAACACATCAAATTAACCCTAACCCTTGTTCCACCTGAAAGTGCTTTATTTCTGTATGACCACATACTCTAGTTTCTATCTGTTGTATTATCTCAATTATTCAACTACCATGAAAACAAGGGGAAATTGAAGGAGGAGGGCTGTGTACTGAGGTAGGTAAAGAGTAAGTAGAAGTGATTATACTGTCGTCTTGTGAGCATATTCACTAATAAACGTCATTACAACCGTGGTTTACAATGGTGTTTCTTGAAAGGGTAGTTCCAATGATCGCAAACATGGTGAGTAAGGTACTTGGAACTACTGCTTGCTACCAGTAGTAAGAAGTGTAGTTACTGGATGCTATTGTCAACATTAAAATTGTGCTAGTTTGACAAGACTGACCACCAGCTTACCTACCTGAACACCAACCACCAACTACCTGAGATATTCTTGTCATACATTAAAAATGAATCCTTATTAATCCATAGCTACTGGCCATTGACATGTAAACAAGTAAAATTTGATCAAATATGATCATGATCAAATATGGTCAAATATGGTTCTATGATTTTGTATCATTCCGGTCTTTGGATCAGTTCAGGTTAGGCACATGTACGCTTTATTAAAGAAACACCATGCAACAATTTGACACTTTTTGAGGTATGGTTTTATAGGCAACTAGTTTTGGTACCATCCTCAAATTCAGTTTGATGGCATATGGTCGTGTGATGGACAGATAAACACCTGTGTCTTTCCATCCAGGATATGCACTATGTAGTTCTGTGTACCAGGCTGGAACACCCTGCAAAAATGGAAGAAAAGCTTTCACAGCATAACTGCCAAAAGACACCAGTTAGTATGTTGGCAAGCTTCTATCACTGTCAGCTGGGCTGTTGGTGGTGTTTGCAAGGTTTTTACATGCATTTAGGTAATGAGCTTGCTAGTTTTGGAACAGAACTCCTTAAGGCTAACTATCCTTTCTAACACAGTAGGCCTCGACCATATTCTATAAATACAAGTAAGGCTATAAATGTAAATGATGTATATGTAGAAAGGAAAACAAAAATCTAAATTTCAAATCTAAGGCAAAGAGTTAAACTCACAGTTGGAGGGTAAATCTAGTGTTTAATTTGGGGAGATATGGGGAAGTGGTTGCGTTTGTTCACTTGGCTGAGCTTTGACAACTGAAGATTGATAGTGTGCATGAATGGACAGATATTTTTCATTATAACTAAAAGATTGCTCTTCTGCCTACATCCAGAAGCAAAACACATTTCAGTTTGTTTTGTCATTTTGCTCTTGCATAATTATGAGGTTATACATGACTTGAGATGGCAGGGAAACATTTGCCATCTGGTTGACAGTAGAATGCAGGCTGGGGATGTACCCTTGAAGCATGAGGTGTTAATGCATCGGGTCCCAACATGCGTAGACCACACACCATACATCGTGTAAATAAAACTTTGAGTAGACTTTGCTAACTTCCTTCAAATCTGTGTCAGAATTTGTCCAAAGTAAATGACAGGAGTATATGTGCTATCCGTTGATGATGTGGATAGAAATGTGTGTATTGACTGAGAATAATTGTACAAAAAAAATGGATGTAAGAATTCTTAAAATACAAGTCTGCTACGGTTAATTAGCAAACTACTCTTAAAAGAGCTAAAAGAAACCAAATCTTTTCTAGATCTCATGAAAACCAGGGGAAGTTGCCATAGTTTAATTAAACCTGTGCTAATGAGTTGCCTGTACCAGAAGGGCACCGGAGAAATCATGGTGGGAAAGGGTGAAATTTTTCGGCAGTGTTCTTCCTGCAAGGCTGAGACCAAACTGTACAAAAATAATTAAGTTCTTTTCAGGAAGACTGCCTCTCAGAATGCTTGACGGATTTCAATGTAGGGCCCTGCAGGAGGAATATGGAAATGGATCCGGAGCAGAGTCATTTTGGAAGAGACACAGAATTCAAATCAGGAAGAGCTGGGTATCAGCAGAGATACAGGACTATGTAGGAAAACAAATGCATGTATAAAATACCCATTCAAAAAAACAAGGCTCAAGCATAGAATAAATAATGACGGGAAACAGTATCAATCTATGTCTAAGGGAGCGTAACTATGTTTGATGGAAAAAGATTTCTTCTCTGGTCCATCTAGGCAGGGTGAAGTGTTGACATCGGAGGGGGACTGCTGTGTTTCTCATTGGTGTGAGTGCCAGTCCATGCCAGAGGGAAGGATATAGCATCTGACAGGCCTGACACTTGACACATCTGTTCATTTCGTTCTCCACAGAGACTATGCTATTTTGATGTGGAGGATCAGACCAACAAAGCATCAAACACTAAACACCCAGAAAATACAGACACCCTTGGCCGAGCATCTGTGAGGTGCATTGGAAAGTGAGATATGAGTCGGTAACAGTAACATGGCCAAAACACGCTTTGACAATGACATGCAGGGAAAACTTGACATCCACAACCTTTGATTTGGCCCTGGATGATAGTGGAGATGTCAACAGAGTGTAATTACAACACTGCTCGCATGTCTCACGTTTCCAACAGCATTCCCCAATGTGTTTCAGCTGAGAATATCCTGTTAGTTTTACAGAAAAATAAGGGTTGCTGTGAGTGAAACAAACATTCAGTATAATGACACCTGTATAATGGTGATTGCCAGCAACTAACCAACAATATTACCAGAAGAACCTCATATTTCAGTTCTCAAAATGCTGTGCCTGACAACATGTCAATTTTCCAGAAACTGGTTATCATCGTTCACGGTTTATCAAAATTGATCAAATCTGTTTTATGCTTATTATTCTACAGTTCAGACTCTGAGGGAAAGTTTTCATTCTGATCAAATCAGAACTTTTTGACATCACCATTTATCTATGTTTGAAATCCCTCCTGAAGGAGGCTCTACTCTATCAGAGTTATTGGCCCATAAAATTAAACCCTTCTGCCTGTCGTGTAAACATTCATTCTTTTTAACAGGTTAAGAAAATGACCGGCATTATAAATGTGAGAGTATTTAAGTTTAGTGTATACATTTAGATATACTTGCTGCACTCTAGCTCTTTATGCTGGCTTCATCTCCACGGTATTGGCCTTTGGTGTTATTAAATGATGCTTAGAGTCATTTCTGGTTGAGTGCTTCCATGCCATGATGCCATGATTCAGCAACCTTAAGTCAGTAAACATCAAAACAAAAAGACAACAATAAACGTTGCATTTCTTTTTCCTCATACAGTCTATCACATGTATCACAATGAGATCACAAGAAGGTTGAAAAGAAGGTAAGACTGCACATGCACTCAAAGCAGATCGAGGTTAAAGCTTCTCCAAAAAAAATATTGTTCTGCATATTACTAATATTTTGTCCCAATGCTTATTGTGTCTATCATCATGTCATACAAACGTATAAGAATGGACTCCCAGAGGCTATCACCACCTCATATAACATGATGTTAAACTTTGACCTCCTGCTGTATGTTAAACTGGCTTCAATTTCAAGCTCATCATTGAATTCTCGAACATCCTTTCACCTCATGTTTACATCTGTAAAATAGAATTGTGGCTGGTGTTATGGCCTCTAGGACAAGCTCATATTGCATTTGTTAGACGAGATTGAAATATCTCCTGCGCCCCGAGGAGAAACAGCTTTCAATATCCCCTCTCCTCTATCATTCCCAAGGGCAGTCAGATGAAGTTTAGAAGCCTGCCAAAATCTTCCAACTTTTCAACCCCCTTTACTCTATGAAAAATGGATGTGGAAAGAGAATGTATAATAATAAGCATAACCTACAGAGGGATTTCAACTTTGTGCATGTCACATGCCTTGTTTAGCTAGTTCCTCCTGAATGAAACAGATGTCAAATGCAACAACCGTACATGCTGTACCTACTGTGGGCACCAAAGACAATATAATTTTGCACACAATGTATTACTGGTATGTGAGCCTATTTTAATAGCACATTAGCCTGCTTCAATAATGGTCTATAAGATAATTCAATTCAATTCAATTCAATTTTATTTGTATAGCGCCATAACAATACAATTGCCTCTCGGCGCTTAACAGAGCCCAGAGCCTGAACCCCCTTAGTGCATGCACAACGGCAACAGGGGCAAGAAAAAACTCCCTGTTAGGCAGGAAGAAACCTTGAGCAGAACCACGGCACATAAGGGGGGACCCATCTGCTTGAGGTCGGCCGGGTGGAGACAGGAAGGTGGGACGGGGGGAAGGGGGGAAGGGGAAGGGTAGTGTGGCAGAAGGGGAAAGGAAGCAACAGGGGCAATACACAGCCAGCATTTGGTCACTGGACATATGTGTACATACATCTGGTGGTAAATACATGATACAGACAAGACCAGATTACTGTGGCAATAGGGCTACTGTTACAGGGGTAGGGGATGTAGGGACAGAGAAACATTTCGGTGGAGGCAATAATGTATATTGTACATAAATGCTAGCATAGGGTATTGGGTAGAGTAGGTGTACGGCAATGCAGTGGCAGTGGGTGCGGTTGGCCGAGGGTTTCTCTAGGTAGACCAGGTAGAGAGACTACGTGCAGAGTGGTGGGGGTGGGGAGGGAGAGTTCCACATCCATCAGCGATTGGAACACGCCTGGCTCCGGGGAGGCAGTGGACCTTGCAGGGGCCGCTTGTTGAAGGGGGGGGCGTGGACATCTCGGACCATGGAGCTGCCGATGACCAGGGTGGGGGTCGTCACATCCAGCGGGAGAAGTCGTCAAGGGGATGATGACTGAGTTGAGGGCCCAGGATGGGAAGCAGGGCGGCGTGGGCGATGCTGGTGTTGATACAACCCATCCATCCATCTGAGGAGGAAGCATGCAGTTCAAAGCAACACGGCTGACAACAGCATTATGTGAGGTCTGTTAGCGAGCAGGAATGTCAGTAGAGAGTTCACTTTTTTCATGACGACAAACCAAACCCCACTGGTGAGACATATGCAGCGGGGGTCTCTGTGGCACAGCCTGATGTATGACGGTGTAGCTGGTAGGCTCTCCTTCTCTCTCTCTCTCTCTCTCTCTCTCTCTTGGCTGGGTAGACTCTGCCTCTCTCTAATCTCACTGATTGTGGGCCATGCAGCATAAAGCACCCAGGAAGGAAGTAGAAGGTTGTATGCTTCCGCCTGTTTCACATACCACAGCCTGTCACCAGAAGTGTGTTTCTGCTTTGCGATACACTGTTGCATTAAATGTTTACTTTAATGAACTCTCTTCTCAAGTTTTATCTCTGTAATCTTTGTCTGCCTCAAGCCAAAAGCATGTATTCTGTCCAACCCTTGACATTTCTTATCAGTAATGGCGGTAATATGGCTGCCATATGCAGTTCCACAGTAATGATAATATGCAGAGCTGTTTTATTTAAAGTCTCCATTCTGGGAGCAATTTCACCAGATTGAGTCATTGAGGCCAAACCTTTGCCAATAATACAATAACTTTAAATGGATTAAATGAGACAATCAAAGGGCTGCAAATAATGCAATTTGTTTTAATCTTTTAGCATCTTTACAGAATCTATGTTGCATTCAGTGATTTCAAATTCATATCTACAACTTTTCACACATTATTTTTTAAACATAACTATCGACATGGGTGTGTTAAAAATGTATTTTCTAAAAAAAAAATTCTCTCTCCTTCATCTCAATATGGTTTCTCCATTGATACATACAATACATTGCAATACATTTATGCTCCACAGATGCCGTCACCCTTTGACTGTTGTGGTTGTTTTGAGGTCTTTCTCCACCAAAGCCTCTATTGTTCCGCCTCAAGTGGAGCCGGTTACAGAGTGAGAGCTAAATAAATATGGCAGGTCAGACAGTCTTTATTAAATGACCAAGGTAATATACAGGGAAATCTAAATATCTTTGAATGGAGGAAAACACAATGAGACTGGCACAACTGCTTAAAGAGACATGAAGGTTTACAGAACAGTAAGGTCTGGGTGCCGTTCAATCGTGATAAGATATGCAGGAACGTGCACAGGAATTTTGAAGGGCAGTTGCTCTGCCCTGGAAAAAAGGGGCAACACATACATTTTTGTCACCGCCGCTGCCGTCCACTGATCGCATATTTTGCCAATATAATTTCAAACTCTCACCAACAGCAGCTGCCACGCCCCCGTCCCCTGATTGCATATTTTGCCAATATCATTTTAAACTCTCACTAACCGCCGCTGCATAGATGAAGTTCTGCAGCCGTAATACTATTTTCAAAATATATATATTTCCTTCGGAGGGGCAACTTCAGTCGAGGAGGGCAAACGGCAGTTTCCCAGTATTCTGTGCCCCTTGAAAAACATTCTTGTAACCAAAAAAACATATTAGACAGCCAAATCCAAAGCATGGTGAAATACAATTGCAGTCTTGTGTGGCCAAACACATCATGCAAAAATCAAGCCCTTGAGATCCTGACCGTCCTAGTAGTAAATGGCTCTGGAAATGAACTGATTTTAAGATGGAGTGAAGAATGTCATAAATATGTGGGCTGTATTATAATGCCTGATAACAGCTATGAACAGCTATAATAGCCTATAGATGGACAACAAAACAACTTAGTGGGCTCCTCATAAACTTTTGATACATGGAATTCACATCTTCTGCATGGTGCATTTGAACCTGTGTGACTAAATGTTATTGTATCCAATTGGGTATTCAACTAAAATGTCCAGGATGGCTGCAGTGCTTACTCTATTACAGTCCCCTTACTGCTCCTGCCACAACCTACCACGAGGAACTTAGGGAGGGATGCAAGGGAAGAGATTAAATATCAACCTTCTGTTGAATGTGAAGATCCAGAAAAAAATAATGTCTACACTTCATAAATTGTATCATGAATCGCTGCGGAAAGCCTTTTTCCGAGTACAGGAGGGATACGCTCTGCTAGAGTTTTTCCTAGCTCTGGGGGCTCATGGGGAAGGTTAAAGACTCTGTACCATGCGCTGTACCCAATATAGAGGTAATGTTGTGTGATCAATGTATCTAAGATGTTTATGATGGTTCCCTCCATACTGAGCTTAAGTGAGTTGTGTGCAAGAAGTCCATATCTACCATGTTAGAGGCTATCAGGTGGGAATGGGTGGAGCAAGGGGTCTCTAGTATGGGGTCCAGGGAGGGTCTTGTACTGTGTGTAATGTGTGTAAACATCAACAGGACCAGCTTAACCAGTTGACTATGAGTGTCACTCTCCTTCAAGATGGCCAGCGGTGGGCTGGGCCCCCTTGTGATGGTCCTGTAATATGGAGGAAGTGTGAGTGTGATGGGAAATGGGTTCCTTTCAGCCCCGGTCAACTTCTTTAGGATCTCTCACTGCTGGTGTTGCTGGACCCACTGGTTCCTTCCACAGTTCAAAAGGGGTTAGCCTGAGAGGGGTGGGCACTGTATCTAAACTAATGTTCTCTCCACACCTTGATGTTATCATTGGAGGGTTAGTGTACCATATTTATTGAATACAGGTTCTATGGTTTCCACTGCCACTGAGAGTTTTTTCCTGCTGCGCTTGCAGTCTTGCCAGTGGCTGCAGCTTAGAGCTGCACGGAATGGGTTGGCTGTTCCTCATGTTGGCTATCTTGGTTGTCAAAGACCCTCCGGGGGTCTCAAATGTATCTGATGTGCTGGGGATATCAGCAAGTGCCATGACCTTTTGTATGGCCAACATGGCTCAGCTTTGTTTGATTTACCTACAATGTCTCAGGCCCTTAGCCCCATCATCCATGCTCTTCAGCAGAGTCACCAAAGACCACCTTTGACCTGCTTTGACACTCACACCATTTTAGGTACCCTGAGTAGTACTAACATTATAAGTCTCTTACGTGAGTAGCGGAAGTGTGGCCATGGGAGTCACCACCCCCGCCCAGCTAGCAACCAATTGTATTTAGAGTCAGATTGAGTCCCTTGATTTGGATGCCTTAATAGACGTTGATAGGGAACAAGTCAAGTCCTACCTTTTAGGGTATCAGGCAGTTTTCTCTGCCTATGAGGGGAATTTAGGCTGCACCAGTCTTCTGTTATAAGAGATTCCACCATTGCACGAGATTCCTTTCTGACAGCTTCATAGACAGTTGCCCTCTTTTTGATGTTAAAGCCCATTTTAAGATACTTAAGGTAAATTACAGGACATTAGGGAGAGCTGCAGCCCACCTTCCCCATGGTCCTGGTCCAAAAGAAGGACAGCAATCCATACCTGTGCACTGAGGAGTCCTTGGATACGCTGTCAGGGGCTTGCTGTTTCTCAACCATGGACCCGGCTAGCAGGTACGATCAGGTCCCAGTGTTGGAGAGGGATAAACCAAAGGTAAACTTTGAATACAATTGAAACCCTTTTGGGGTTTGCAGTGGCCCAATTACTTTCCTGCACCTAATGTAGATTTTTGGCGATCAACATTGCTAGTCACTGTTGCTTTACCTTGATGATGCTGTGGCTTTATCGTCTACCATTTAATTTCATCTTCAGTGGCTGGATGTAGTGTTGAAGCGACTGCACCAGGAGGAATTGAAGGCAAAGCTGGAAAAGTGTGCCTTCTACAGGCAGGAAGTTGGCTACATGGGCCTCGTCATCTATGGTTCTGGTGTCTCCACTGACCCCAAGAGGATCCAGGCAGTGGCTTACTGGCGTCATACTAGCCAGGTCTCTGAGCTCTGTTTCTTCTTGGGCTTTGCAAGCTTACCACCACTGTGTAGAGGGTTTTGCTAAGCTGGTGGTGCCCCTCCGTAAGCCTGTGGTGGAGTTGTTTGGTACGAAGTCCAGGTAGAGGTTGGAGTGGGACTTCACCATGGCTTGGAGCAGGGCCGGAGTGGGGTCACTTTTCAGCCCGGGAATTTCAGGCCCAAGACCGGCCCACTTTTTCCATGGTAGTGGAAATTGGATAAATGAAGCCACAGTTCAGCTCTTACTATCCTGTAGTTTTTTTTATTAATACCATGGTTCAACAAATAATGTAAAGGTTAAATAATAATCCATTCAAGCTAAGAAGTTAATGAAAAATATTTCACAATTCCACAAGGATAGGTTGATAAATTAACAAAAGCAGAAATAAATGAATAAAGCATTTGAAACATATCCAACTCTTCAACAAGGAGGCATATTGAACTTATGTTTACAGTTCAACTCACAGTACAGTATAGTTACATTGCGAATAGCACCAACAGCATCTACACTACAGCATCAGTAACCACCTGAGCAATGCACTGGTTTCAGCCACTTTATCTACTGTATAACTGTGTCGTTGCTTATAGACATGAGGATTTCCTTCTCTGTGCACATTAACATGAAAGCCTCCAAGTTGTCCGGACTCAATGAGCTTCGTAGCCTATTCTTCACAAATGTTAAGGTTGAGAAGCTTCTCTCACTTGAAATCTGTGTGATGGACAAAGTCAACAGAAACTTTGTCCAAAGCTAACCCAATGACATGATAAGCATCTGTGAGGAGGTTGTACTGTGAGAGTATTACGTGGACACAAATGGCACAGTTTTGCAGGAGGAACAGGTCCTGCTTTCAAGCTCCATCTCTGATTCTTCCATATATGGTAGTCCGCCACTATCCTCCTGACTTTCCTGTGCCACCTCACTACATGCCCTGATAGTATAACCTTCAAGAAAGGACCTTTTCAGTCTCTCCCAATGGTATGCCAAGCTAGACAGCTCAGTTTGTAATGTGCTAACAGTAGCTCTGTCATCTAACGTAAGCAGACATTTGCTGATTTCCTGGAGTGCTGAGTTAGGGAGCCCATTTATCTTTATTTCAGGAAAGTTTTTAGTTTTTTCTGAAATCCTCCTATCCATGCTACCTGCCACAGTGTCCAGAACAACATTATGGACATTCACCTCAAAGGCAGCATCAGATGAGGCTACTGGTTCATCATCTAAAATCTCCCCTGGCATTCTTTTCTTTCATCAAGTACTGTCATATACTGCTCTTTCTTACATTAAATACCTTGAATTCATATGGTTTACTCTGTTATCGAATTCATATGGTTTACTCTGTTATCCTCTCTACCTGTACGTGTAATCATGGCCTCCTCATTGCAAATTTCGGGCTCATCATTTTTAGCAGGAGTCATTTTACTGCATACACAGATCAAGTTTGAGTTTTTGCATAATATTTGCGAATCTATGGATCGCCATATTTTGGGTCTAAAAAGGGTAATTTAATATTTTGCTTGCGAATAGGTTGACAATGCTGCTGCGACGATATTAACCAACGCTACAACGTATAGTTACGTTGCTTATCATTAGGCCTATGTCTCTCTTTACCAGTTGCCACTTGTGTTTGTCCTCTTGGAAATAAATCGGTAAGGGCAGCATTTGGCAGCATCCTCCTCCAAAGACTTTCTTTTTTTCAGCCCCTCCTGGCCTTTACCTCCCATCCATCCTCCCTGCCTCGTATCGTTGCGGTAGGGCCGGCCCAGCCTATCTGAGAAAACTTTTTTGGAAAAGACGTGCTATGGACCCAACCAACTGTATTCGGGAGGGGAGAACTTCCTCGCATGGTAAAACCCATGCAGAGGCTGCTGTGTCATAATGCACAACGTGTGTAGCCTACTTTAAGAGAAGATGGACTAACGTGACAAAAATAAATTAATAATAATAATAATAATAATTACAAATTAAATTCTCGACCGGCCCAGAAGTGAAGCGGCCCATCGGGAATTCTCCCGATTCTCCCGATTACCCACCCCGGGCCTGGCTTGGAGTGAGAAATGCAAAAGGAGTTTTGAGGCTAACCGCAGCCCCTGTTTTGGCCTATGCAAACTTTGCATTCCCCTGAAGGTGGATGCAAGTTATGGTGGGCTGGGGGCAATCCTCCAGGAGCAGGAGGAAAAAGTAAGGCTCATAGCGAATGCCAGCCACTGTCTTTGGCCTCCAGAGCAAAAAATGTTACACTACAGCTCTATGAATTTGGAGTTCCAAGCCCTTGAATGGGCTGTCACTGAAAAGGTTTGGGGAATACCTGTTGGGAGACACGTTGTGTATAATTAATAAGGATCTATTGAGCCATCTTGCCAAATGCAAAGTGCACGATGCGGGGCTGGGCAGTCTAGCTTGCTTCATTTCACTAAGAGATAAGGCACTGAGATAAGAATGAGAGATAATAATGCTGATGCCCTCTTACGACAGCATGTATGGTTCTTCCAGTACCTGCAGCAGATAGCATCTCAGCACCAGCCCACTCAGGTACTCCAGACTTCCTTTTCTGTTTTGCTTTGCCACACTATCAAAGACCTGTGTGCTTTTCAGGCAGATCCTAATATTCAAGCTGTCCTGAGCCTTTGGAGACAGAAGAGGAACCCAAAGCCATCAAATGACCTTTCACCTCTTCTTTGTCCCTCCTGCGCCAATGGGATCAATTGTTGAAGGATGGGGGCATGCTCTTTCGTAGGACCTTTCGCCTAGTAAAGGTGGGGGTTTGGTCCTTCAACTCACCCTGCCTGCATCCTTGAAGCCAAAGGTAATGAGTCAACTCTACCAAGTCCATAGCAATCAGGGGGTGGAGCAGATGTTAGAGCTGATCCGTAGGTGGCCTGGGATGATGGCAGATGTAAAGAGCTGTTGCCAGCAGTGTGATTGGTGTATAAAGTGGTCAAAGACTCTAAACCCAAGGCCAAGTTGCATGGGACATCTGTAAGCTTCACAGCCTTAGGACATTTTGGCTATTGATTTCACCTTCCTAGAGCCATCCTGTAATGCGATGGAGAAAGTCTTAGTGATCACAGATGCCTTCACCATTCTGTTTCAACTAGAGACCAGCACACCCTTTACTGTGGCCCTGGTCCTGGTTAGTGTTTTTTTATTACATTTGGAGTGCCAGGTCACCTCCCCTCAGCTGTATGGGGTCACCAAGTAAAATATCACTCCCTACCATCTGGATGGCCTTGGACAGTGTAAGCGGTTTAACAGGAACAGGACTGGGAATTAGTGCCCATTCCTCCTTTTCCGATGATACAAAAATGTATTTGTAGATTGTATGCGCTCTCTCTCTCTGGGCTGGGCAGACACTTCTCTGGTTGTGGTTGGAGTATGAGGCCTGATGCACACTGCCTGTGTTGCATGTGCATGCCTGCTGTGTTATAGAACTGCTGTGGCTCGTTGTGTGTGCTGCAGCGCTGCTACTGCAAGACTGTCCATTATTATTATTATTATTATATACTGTATTTGTACATTTTTGCTAAGAACCGCTTACCTCATGCATGAAAAGAAGGGCTCCACACCGAAACTCTAGATGACTTTTGGATACAGTGTAACATTCAATAGGCAGTGTGCATGCTCTAACCTGTTTACATGGGCACCAGGCTGTGCAGTTGCCATGCACACACAGCGCCTGTGTTGGGCAAGACTACAAGGGGCATAAAGCACCCAGGTAGGATTGCCCCTTTTCATATACATGAGCCAGAGTTGTGCTGCTACTTTGTGATACTTCTCTTGGACTCTGCAGGCTTTGCCATCTGCCTGCAAGGTGTTTGTTTTCTGTTCTTTTGGCTTGTTATTAGTACGGGAGTAGCTTTTGAATGAAACTGTAGGTAGATCGTTAATGGCATTGAATCTTGTAGGCCTGTTTTATACTTTTTTTTCTGCTTTTTGTCCTTTTCATTTCCATTTCTGTATTAGTCTGTTCATCCTGTAGCTATTTTAAGTCAGTTACTGGTATCATCTTGTACTGTAACCCTACGTACATGTTTGTTTATAGTTTAGTCAGCAGGCGTTGGGGGTCCCCTTGAGGGAGGCTAATCAACTGGTGGTGGAACCTTTTCACTGCATGTGTTTGTTTGTTGGCTGTGGACTGCTGTTCTTGCTGTGGGTGCACATGTGGTTGGTGTGGGGCCCTGGAGCAGACCTCAAGTTAACCTGCCTCCCTAAGGTAAGCTATGCTTTTTGTTTTCTTATTTTTTTTGGTTTAGTTTCTGCCTTGTTTTGTGTATTTGCCCCGGTGTCTTTATAATTTAGGCTACCTTTTATTACTTTTAAAAAATATTCCAAAAAACAATTGTATTAGGATTAACCCCTCAGCCTTTCCTCTTTGTCAGGATTATACATCTTCCTTTAACCCTTTCTCCTTCAATAAACTTGTGATACATGGAATCTTCTGCATGGTGCATATAAACCTGTGTGACTAATTGTAGGTGTGCTAATTGTGTTTTCACCTCAACATTCAATGGGTGGAATTCCCAGGGTGGCGTAGTCTGGTTACAACGCTAACATTATCATAACCCCATAACGGCTCTTGAAACAGAGGCACCTGCCCCACTGTTAGCCCAGTTAACTGCACACTGTGAGAACAAGAGATATTATCTCTCCATTAGGAACATAAAGCCCTTGTCAAATCACTTCTGGCACGAAAGATGTATTAAGAAGCCCAATGCAGCAGATGAAATGCGTGCAGTCCCACGCCTGCCACTGGCAGAGTGATGAGCACAGAGACCTGAGGAGTCGCAGCGCTGCCTTATATTCTGCTCTTTATTTACTCACGTTGCTCTCTCACGCCCTGCTTGAAGCCAACAGAGAGTTGCAGAGTTGTGGTGGCAATATATTGCAGAGAGGTCTTGTGAGAAGGTGACATTTTCTTCCCCTTCTCACTGTATAATGAGGAGGTTGGCCCTGGTGTGGGGTGGACTCCCCCACCACAATGGTTCGATCCGGGCTCCCCCACCATAGTGGCTGGACCCAGAGCCGGTTCAGACCTCCATAGGGCCCTAGGCAAAATTCTGCCAAGGGGCCCTCCTAACTGAACCCCCAAAATGTTCACAAAAACACAAAGACCTAAAAATCTTTAAAAGGCAGCCTATTTACAATCAACGGTTAATTTACCAGCTCCCATGCTAACATGAAAACACACACATTGGTTGTAACTTTCAAATCTTCAATGGTCCAGTAAAAAATATGCCAAGGTTCTCAGAAGCAACTATTTGTTATAGAAAGACTACAAACTCTGAATCACTTGTGTTGGAATTAAAACCATTTTATGATGGTTGATTTACAATGACCGTGTCTTTATAAAATGAAAGGAGAGTAAAATGCCATAATAAACAACGTACTAACCTCGAAACATCAAACCAATACTTCAAGCAACAGTTTGATATTTCTCGGTATGATCTCACTCTATTAATAAGTGTTTATTATTGTCATAATATTTCACGAAATAAATCGTATCTGCGTCTATATTTGCCTCTGGGCTATCCAAGCAAACAAACTTCAATCTTAGTCAATATGTATCCATTACTTTCCATTTTGTTAAGTGCAATTGTAACTATACAAGGCTACAACTAAAACTAGAATGCGTTTCGTGAACGAACTGCGAGAGTGTGCTTGCTCTGTGACAGAGAGAACAAGTGCCTATGAATTAACATGTATTTACATCTACTCAATCAGTGTAGTGGGGCCTTCTTCCAATATATTTTAGCAAGCAACCAAGCTCAACCATTATATTTTGGCTCCACTGACGTTTAGACATATGAGGGTATCTCAGAGTTTCGTTATACTGACTTACTGAGCTAAGTGAATTGTTGAAATTGCTATTTTGGTAAAAGGAAACATCTCTGCAACAATATTGGAATGAATGCGGTTACATAGCCAGCTTTACTTAAAGTTTATTGTAAGATAGGCCTATATGTTAGACTTAATGCAGTTAGAGTTAGACTGTAGGTCTAGTATCAAACGTAAGCAACACTTTTACTGTATAGATAGAGAGCACGTGTATCACATTGGTTTATAGTCTGTCAAATTAGTTCTAGTTATTGGTGTTTGTTGGCATAAAAAGTTAGTCTTCTCTTATAAGCCTAGGTAGTACATCTGATTAGAGCTAGCAACCATGAATTGCAGATTAAGGGGTCCCCTATCTCAGTGTTCATTTTAGCAGCTATTTTTAGATTCAGTCTTAAAACAAAAATGCATATTAGTTTAAGTCACATTTAGTCATAGTTATCCTTCTTAGTTTCAGTCTAGTTTTCGAAAACTCATTACAATTTAGTCTAGTTTTAGGCACATTTAAAATTCCATATTATAGCCACATTAAACTCCTTCCCTTCCCTTCTCAGGCCCAGGGACCTCCTGTGTTGTGTCTACTGCATAGTAGTCTAGCTTGCAGTACTTAAATTGTGGATGCAATTAGTCTCCAAGATACAGATCAGCTGAATTCCAATGGAAATCAATGTAAATAATAATTTAAGGCAATACTTGATTAACAGAATTGTCATTCAAATATATGAGAATATCACGTCTAGATTAAATCAACCACATATCCTCCATATGAAATGCTGTGAAATGTCATTACCAACAGATTTAGCTAGACGGATAGTTTTGACAGTTGAAAGTGGTGTCAATGATTATAATAACAATTGCCCAAATAAACAAGGCTATTCAAACCAGTCACATATTCATTTATTTTTTGCTTGATTAATGTTGTGCGTAGCCTGTCCGAAATTGTTATCTTGGTAAAAGGAAACATACTGCAATGAGTTTACTAGCTAGCTATCAAAAGCTAGTATAAGTTTGGATATGCTACCTCATTGTTAGCTAACGTTAGCTAGCTAAACGTTTACCGAGGCTAACGTTAAGCTTCAATCGAAAATGATTAGCTAGCCCTGTCCTTTAGCCCATACTGCAATGAGTTTACTAGCTAGCTATCAAAAGCTAGTATAACTTGGGATATGCTACCTCATAGTTAGCTAACGTTAGCTAGCTAAACGTTTACCGAGGCTAACGTGAAGCTTCAATCAAAAATTATTAGCTAGCTTTCCAAGCTAGCTGACACAACCTAAACACTCGACTGCCCCTTTGAAGTCAACTTAACGTTGGCTAATATATTCTAATAACTAGTTATCATTGACAGTTACAAGCTAATTTACCAAACTCCTTTCTGTCCTAAATTGAGCAGTTGCTGGTGTGAGCTACAATATGGGAGCTAGCAAAGCCATTTCTAGCTCTACTTCACAATACTGCTGCCTAGTGTAATAAGTTAACGTAAAACATAAATGTTTATAAAGTATCAGACATAAACAGGATACAACACACCAGTTACCAATTGATATTATGTGTTTATATATACCGAAAATGTCAGTAAATCCAGATGATGATTATGCTGCTGCTGCTGTTGGTCCCGTCGAAAACCCTGGAGTCGCGACCCTGTCACTTGTTTCCATGTGAAATCAATGGAATGCTTCACTTTTTGGCGCTGTATTGACAACTGTCTGTCACTCGCACACTGTGCTTGTAAATTATTTTTCAAGTTTGCACGTACCTATTTATGCGAGTGAAATACTCGCACTGTAGAGCCCTGGAAGGTGTCTCTTAATATTCCTACAGTTAAATGGAGAGCGACTGATAGAGCGGGTGACGTCACAATGGCTCAACCTTCCCCATGTTAGTCAATGAGAGAAAAAGGGGATGAAAAAGAGGAATAAAAAAGGAGTGGCAAAGAGTATCGCCACAAAAAGTCATAGCAGGTTGCACCGGATCGAGCCGGACATTTCGGTGTTTGAATGGCGTCTCTAGCTCAAACGGGCGTTAGCTGCAAGAAAATCGGGCAGAATAAATAAAGAAAACTTAACGATAACAATACTGTGCTTCCCTTCGGGCAAGCACACTAATTATAGAAGCTAGCAAGACGCACACAGAGACCGGGGATCCCCAAGGGCTCACCGCCCTGTTGATGTAGGTCTAACACGGACTGTCCCTCCCTCTCTCCCACCAGGAGAGGAGAGTTAAAGGCTTTACCTGACTGCTGGTCCCGCAGTTCATTTTCAAGTTCCTTCCTCTTCCTTTTTTCATTCCCCGAGGGATAGCGCCGCTTCATCTTTCTACACTGATGATGCAATGATGCGCATGGCTATCTGACGTCCGTGACGGACAGTTACGTTGTCACGTTGTTTTTTTTCCCCCACGGGGCCTTTATTAAATAATAAATTTGCGGGGCCCTACGCAACGTGCGTAGTGTGCGTGTTGAAAGAACCGGTACTGGCTGGACCCATGAGGCCAAATTGTTTCAATTGACTTCAGCTGGCCCCTATTTAAAGGGCGCCTCATGTTCATGGAGGAAGACTTTTCTGGAGATGGCCATGAGAGAACTTTGCAGTGAGCTTTTGAACAGAAAGCATTGACAAGGCATTGTGAGAAACCCATACCTGTTGTGAGGTGGAAGGGAAACTGTGTCTAGCTGTGTGGACACCTTGTGCCTTGTTTTGTTTGCTCTGCTGGTCTGTGTAAAGTACTTAGTCAGAATTTAGACTATAGTTAACCTATGCGTAATAAATTGTGCCTAGTGTGAGTCTGCGTAGTGAATTGTGCCTTGTGTGAGTCTGCATAGTGAATTGTGCCTAGTGTGAGTCTGCGTAGTGAATTGCGCCTTGTGTGAGTCTGCATAGTGAATTGTGCCTCATTTAAGTCTGTGTAGTGAATTGTACCTAGTATTGGTCTGCATAGTGAATTGTGCCTTGTTAAGTCTGCGTGGTTAATTGTGCAATAGTCTATTTCTGCTGAGTGAAATTTGCCTAGCTTAATTCTGCAAATGAACATTCTGCCTAGATCAACGAAGCACTGTGAGTGCGTTTTGTATGTGATTTATGTTTGTTTATTTTGTGTGCAATGTGCATTTATCATTGCTTTTTTTAACATTAAGTACTAAATTAAAATGTTTTTCCTCAAATATCTTAATATGGTTTTTAATTGAAACAAATACATTGATGGATACAATACATAACATGTACTGTATGCTCCATCGATGCGGTCACCCTTTGAAATGTATGACAAGCTTCAAACAGCTTACAGTGCATTGTCTGTCCAGCTCCTTATCTGAACTGTTGTGGTTGTTTTGAGGTCTTTCTCCACCAAAGCCTCTTGAGTTCCGCCTCAAGTGGAGCCGGTTACAGAGTGAGAGCTAAATAAAGTAAGCAGGTCAGACAGTCTATATGAAATTACCAAGGAAATATACAGGGAAATCTAAATATCTTTAAATGGAGGCACAACAGCTTACAAAGACGTGAAGGTTTACAGAACAGAAAGGTCTTGGTGCGTGCTCAATTGTGAGTCCTATGACTGATGCTTCACATGGTGCTAATGTGAACTAGGGGGCAACCGTTCTCGAGGTCAGCGAAGGAGGAGAGGATCACAACACCAGGCTACAATGAAGGACGGAGTTAGTCCACAGTGTGATTAAAATGGAATGCTTAGTGGCAATGAAAACCTACCACGGGAGAAATAGGACACCACTCTGCACAGGATGTAGCGATTCACCATCTACAATTAGTTCAAACTTCTAGTCTTTTATTAGCCTGGTGACACCAGCCTACGTATTTCCGCCTGAATTGATTTCAAGCTCATACTCAGTCTGGCCCAACCCCATTGACAATCGTCTCCAGAACTCAAAATTTTGCAGGACCAATCAGCGAACAGGTCAGAGCTGTGACGCAAAACTCGCCTTGGAGGAAAAGACACGAAAAGCTATCGGAAAAGTTGTCTCAACTCTCGAGAACATCAGAAAATTAAAAGGAGAACAAGAGTATTTTCTTGTAAGTTTTATGATTGGAAAGGACGTCGTAGCTCTTCTCCCAACTGGCTTTGGGAAGAGTTTAATCTACCGAATGCTTACTAAACGTTGCTGATTGGTTAAGGGAACTCCAATGATTTTAAACCTCAAGATAAGCACCCGCCGATCTCGGAAACCAAAATGCATTGGGTTGGCCCAGACTGAAAGACGGAATGAAATGGAGTCACAGGCTGGTAATGGTCAGGCTAGTCTTTTATAGCCACCCCCAAGCAATGGCCACTAATTAAACAGGTGTGCTAAATGAGTGCAGTGATGTGAGAGCGCAGGTGAATTCATCTCACTACAAAAACACAATGAGTTTCGTGTCTTGAAGTGGTCTGAAAAGTGAAGACCATAAAGTTGACCAGTTGTTGCCTAATCAGAAAGCAGTCATGTGAGAGAGAGCGAGAGAGAACCAACAGCAGAACTACTGCCCTCGATCTAATGTTCTTATCGACATAATATAATTATGGCCTACATTGGGTATCTGAGTGCATTAACCAGCATCACATGACACACAAAGGGGGTGGTGGCTAGGCTAACATCACTTACTAAAAACAAATAAAATAAACAAGGGTAACCAGTGGTCAGATTGTCCCACAGCCAGTCACCTGTGAACTATGATAGAGAGAATATGTTTTTCATATTAAATGTCACATACATATAATTATCAATATCACATATAAATAACAGTTGTACATCTTTAATCAGTGACCAGTAAATGCATACATTTGAGCTACACATCTCTTCAGACACACCTACAACTCCAACAATTGCTACATTATTGACTGGGATTCAAGTTAACCATAACTGCCTACCTTGGCCTTTTCTGTGATATGACCTAGTAGCAGAAGTTACGTGCCCATTTACTCCAAGCCATGCCCAAAGGTGGCGCAATTACTATGAGCCTAATGAGCAAACATGCTCAAACATGCTTGATTGCTTCTTCTGTGATATTGACCAGCTCACATCAAATGTCAGGATTTTTTCAACCTGGGCCCTATTTTTACATCTTTTTGGTTCCAAACTTTTACTAAGGCCAATTGACAATCGAAATTGGTCCAGTATTGTGTTAGAATGGTAAAATCAACAACTCCAAAACAGCTACACAATTGTAACCCAAGTATCTTTCTTTCTTTACCTCTCTATGTCTCTCTCTGCATACCATGCATGGTGTTACATGTACCGATCTTTTACTTAATATTTATTTTGTTCTCTCTCATAAAGTAGGACCTTTGCCTGCAAATTCTTATGGCTGTGAACATTTTTTCTCGACCTCGTTCCCATAACCTATAATTACATAAACCCACATAAGGAGACCTAGCCCCGTCCACCCACTTTATCACTTTTCTTAACCTTCCATTGTTGAATGCTGCTGTAGTTTTTTCACCTGATTCACTTGCAGCAAACCCTCTACTTATTGCACATGCACATTTTCTACTCTGCTTATGATACATAATATATATATATAATATATATATATATATATATATATAATATATATATATATATATATATATATATATATAATATATATATATATATATATATATATATATAGAGAGAGAGAGAGAGAGAGAGAGAGAGAGAGAGCCTTTTTACCCTTCAAAATAAACAAATGCCATCTGGGACAGTTTCCTGATACATAGCTATGCTTATCCTTATAATAGTACTACTAAGCTGTTGTACAAACAATACTTTGAATGCTCTCTCCATCTTTATCCACTACTTATCATGTATGTATCATGTATGTACATCTTGTATGCTATTATGATTTATCCTGATGTGAGTATGAATGTATCTGATGTTTTCTGATTCTCCCTTCTCCTCCCTTCCCTTCAGCCCCACCCCCCCCCGGCCCCAAGCAGATAAGTCCTCCCTTATGGGCTGGGTTCTGCTCAAGGTTCCTTTATGTTAAAAGGGAGTTTTTTCTTGCTACTGTCGCCTTAGTGCTTAGTGCCTTGAGACTATTTCAATTATTGGCACTATATAAATAGAACTGAAGTTCCGAGTCACGCTAGGCCAACAGCAAAGGATTTGTATTGTTCATTCTGCGTGTGGAGCTCTGTCAATCTCTGTGAACGATGCACTGTTGGTCCTTTGCCTTAATTACAGTGTGTAACAGGGTGTGCACCTTTGTGCTGACAACAAACGAACAGTGGGGATAAATAACTGTGTGAGTGTTCCTGCCGGTTAAGAGGAGGTTGGGCCATCTGTAAAAACCTTGCTGAGTAATGAAAGTGGCACACTGGGAAGATAAGGATTTGAGTCAGCTCAGACTGAAACACAGCAACCTTCACTGTGAGCTGTGGGGTCATGCGCACAGATTTAAGCTGGCAAGTTTCAAGAGAATTTTTTCTAACACGGGCCTGTACATTTTTTGTATTTGTAATGTCTACATATAATGTGTATTTCACAACCTCTATAAGGACATTGTAGCAGCACAATGATAATGTCCAGGATCACAAAACTCCAGAATGAATGTTGCCCATGTAAGATAGTAGATGTTTCTGAAATGTTTCTTAAAGGCTATCTTTCTAAAGGTTTTGCTCCAGAATACTGGGGCCTGCAGAACATCTCGGTTACGGATGTAACCTCGGTTCCCTGAGCAGGTACCAGATGTGACATTCGGGACATGACACTTTCATGGACCTATCGAAGCACTTTCTATTCACGCCGGAAGGCCGAATTGCAACGAATCACCGCACTGAGCCCGCCCCCTCAGGCCCCCATAAATTGGGGGTGATTACGTTGCTCACCCTCTGAAGACTCTGAGCAATGAGCCTACCAGAAGAAAAAACACGCAATGTGCACGCAGCCTATGTCACATCTGGTCCCTGCTCAGGGAACCGAGGTTACATGCATAACCGAGATGTTCCCTATCGCAGCTAGACTGCGATGTGACATTCGGTACCGAGTCCATTCACGCGTGCAACAGTGTCGGCCAACATACATATGCACACGCCAACCTATTCGCCTCTCCCTCAGAGAGGTTCATGTGGCGGTGGCGGTGCGCCTTATATGGGGAATGAATTCAATATAAGTGAAACGGGATCACTGATCCCTTGCTTATGAAATGTACACCCATCTGCGCCATCCGCCTTTAATTCATAAGGGGAGATGGTCACATAATTGATAAGCATATTCGCAGGCCGCATAGGATCACAGATCGCTCGCCTGTAATACGCTCTGCAGGAAACCCGGCTCCGCCACATGCAACATGTAGTAATTAATAAAGGTGTGGCGAGAGCTCCAGCTTGCAGCTTAGCAAATGTCATCCACTGAAACGCCCTTAAACAGGGCCCAGGATGACGAAACCCCACGAGTAGAATGCGCACGAAGCTTCTCCGGGGGCTTCAATGACAAACTTGTATAAGACAAAGTGATAGCCTCCACCAGCCAACGGGAGAGGCTCGACTTTGCCAGAGGTTTGCCTTTGGCGTTTGCACCAAAGCATACGAATAACTGATCCGATTGCCTGAACGAACCAGTGCGCTCTACATAAGTGCGTAGAGCGCGCACTGGACAGAGCATATGCAAACGCTCCTCCACCGCCGATGCGAAAGGAGGGGGCGAGAATACGGTCAACTCAATGACCTGGTTACGGAACGGAGTTGTCACTACTTTGGGTGTATATGCTGCATTAGGCCGCAATACTACCCTATCCCCGACAATCGAAAACTGAATGCACGACGGGCTGACAGATTGCGCTTACATGTCACCTACGCGCCTCGCTGACCAGTGCCAGGAGCATCGCGGTTTTTAAAGATGCAAACGTTATGTCTACCGTTTCTAAGGGCTCGAACGGGGGACCCGTGAGCGCTCGTAACACAACAAGCAAATCCCAAGAGGGCAATAGGTGCCTGACAGGCACTCTAAGACGCCTTATCCCAGCCATGAAGTGCGAAGCCAACGGATGACTACCGGAAGATTTGCCGTCAATGCCAATATGGCAGGCGGAAATGGCTGCTAAGTATACTTTGATAGTAGAAGCCGCCTTTCCTTCATCAAACAATTGCTGTAAGAATTCTAGGATGATGCCCAGAGCGCAATCAATAGGGTCGTTCTGACGTGCAGCGCACCATCGCTCGAACATGCGCCACTTGAGCGTATACAGAGATCGGGTAGACGTTGCCCGAGCGCTCTGTATAGTATTCACCACTGAATCCGACAGGCCTGATGCTAAGAGCCTGTTCCTCTCTGCCACAGTTCTGGCTTGGGGTGCCAGACCATCCCGTGAGCTTGCGAGAAGAGATCTCTGCGCAGAGGGAGCTCCCATGGAGGTTGCACTGACAATCTGATAAAGTCCGCTAACCATGGCTGATTGGGCCAATGGGGCGCTACTAATATCAGCTCTATGCCCTCCTCCTCCACCCTGCAGACTACCTGATGCAGAAGAGGGATCGGAGGAAATGCGTAAAGACGCATGCTGGGCCATCGCTGGCTCAGCACGTCCACACCTAATGGAGGGTTGTCTCCTCCCAGCGAAAACCACAGAGGGCAGCAGGTATTTTCCCTGTTCGCAAACAGGTCTACCTGCACCCTGTAAAATCGTAGCCAAATCTGGAGGCACCAGTCTGCTGCTTGAGGGTTGCCCCTTGACAACAGGTCTGCTCCGTAATTGATGACCTGGAATGTGCACCGCTCTGAGAGAGCGGATGCACTTCGCCGCCCACAAGAGTAGTCGGTTTGCCCAATGGTAAAGTGCAGGGGAGCGCACCCCCCCCTTGGCGATTTATGTATGCCATGGCGGACGTGTTGTCCGTCCTGACGAGTACATGACGCCCGCTTAGTATGTGTATGAAATGCCGAAGCGCTAGAAAAATCGTTCGGGTTCTAACACATTTATGTGACGCGGCTTGAATTGATGACCAACGCCCGTTCACAGAATATCCTTCGCATATCGCCCCCCAGCCTGCCGTGGAGGCGTCTGTGGATACGATAACGCGGCGCGTCACTATGCCTAGTGGAGCCGCTGCTGAGAGGAAATGCGGGGCTCGCCATATGCCTAGGGAGAGATCTGGGGTCTCCCCCGCACGGTTTGAATACAATTCGGTGTACGAACACCGTGGGGGAAGTTAAACAAGCATGCCTTATGTCTGGCCCAAAGGGCTGATGAACACCTGTACTATTTAGTTAATCTTAGGCTCTGGCGATTCAGAGATCGCTTGGCTGCAGAACGCATTGTAACTAAGAAATTGGTCTCATATATCTCTTCCACTGAGACGCTAGAAAACTCGCTTCCACACAAAATACACAATAAAACGTTTTCAAGGACTTCAGAAAAGGGTTACAAATAGCCTACCCCAAAGTGCCATGAAAAGAAACGAAAATGACATTACAAGGTGGTTTTGAAATCAGGCTGGTCATTATCCAGCTTTTGAGGATGCATATGCACTTAACGGTATACCCCCACCATCACTTTGCATGTGTCTGGAGAACAAGACAATAGCAGTCTGTCTGCTAAATGTTCTCATCGTGATAATTGGTCATATGAATACTGTTCATTGTTAACTTAATTAAATGTGAATAGGAGATCGGTCACGAAAATGCTAGCGTTAGCTTTCGTTAGCTACCAAAGCAGATCCTAATATCTTCCATACAACGACAAGGATCTTTGAAACAGGTGTAACGAAGTGTGGAGTGAAAACCACTGACTATGATTGTGCGTTTTACAATGACTTTATTAACAACTCCAAATATAGGACTTCTTACTTGTGCCATTTCTCGGTCTCTGATCCATGACTGCTGCATACACCGTTTCACTCAACTTTCCCAGTTACCAGCAAGCTAGCGCCGCTGATTGGCTAGTCAGTACAGGATACAATGTGTTGATTGGCGCTTTAGAAAATCTGGCAAAAGCGCTGATTGGCTCGTTAGAAAGGAAATAAAGACAGTGCCAAAAAGATTTTGTAATTCGTAACAGAAATCCGTAACTCGTACTTGAAATCCGTATCCGTCTCCGTATCCGTAATGCGTAACTGAAATCCGTAACTGAAATCCATATATGCAGATAGATTTTGAAAGTGAAGATAGTTTTTGTAAGTGTAGATAGTTTTTGAAAGTGTAGATACATTTCGTATTTGAAATCCGTATCTGTAAATAGATTTTGAAAGTGAAGATAGTTTTTGAAAGTGTAGATACATTTCGTATTTTAAATCCGTATCTGTAGATAGGTTTTGAAAGTGTAGATGGTTTCACAGATACAAAATCTATATTACAGATTAGAAAATATTTATGGCATTGATCTGATTCCATAGGTATCCTGCTTCCCAGGAGGTGCACATGACTCATACATTCTAACAAACAGTACTGTGGGTGTGCGCCTCGAGCAAGGAGATGCTGGAGACTCGTGGCTAATTGGTAATTATTTGTGCGTAATTGATTGTTCCAGCAACAGTGGCCCTCTATTCTTCTAATTACTTGTGTTATTAGGAGATCGCGGATATGCGCTGGCCCCTTGGTTGATGACCCCACTCACCAACCCTCAGACGGAGCAGGAGGTGGCCTACAACGAGAGGCACACGAGGACCCGGTCCACTGTAGAGTGCAGCATCGGGCTGCTGAAAGGGCGGTGGCTGTGTTTGGACGCAGCAGGTGGCAAGCTTTTGTACAAACCTGAGAAGGTGTGTATGAAGGCAACAGCTTAGAAATGGTGTTTCATTCGTGCATAAACATTATAGCGTCCACCTCACCCTAATACAATCATTTGTGGGTTGTTAATTGTGGCAATTTTTTCATTGTTTCAGGTGTGCAGCATGATCATGGCCTGCTGCGTCGTTCACAACATCGCTCTAAAAAACGGTGTTCCACTGGCCTTGGAGCCACAGCCTTACCAGGATGTGGATCCTCCGGAAACATTGCAGGGCCCAGAAAACCGGCACGCGGTCCAAGTCCGCCATGAATTAGTTTTGCGAATGTAGGGCAAATAAAGCCTTTCAACATTCATTTGCTTGTCACTATTCTTTCATACAGTTTACAATTTATCTCAAGAACTAAACACATCACTTCAGCAATACTCAAACAAGGGTATCAGGGCTGTTTGTTTATTAAGTCACCGCAATACGCTCTTGGCTGTTTGCCAACCTCTCGAGGCTGTCGGCCAATCTCGCCTGGCTGTTGGCCATTCTTTCCTGGCTGTCGAGAATCTCTACGGTAATGGGATGGCCACGAGTCCTGGGTGGACACGTGGCAGCATAGGTGGGCAGCTGGGGTGGCGGAGCAGAGCTGGTGGACGGCTGGGGTGGCGGAGCGGAGCTGGTAGACGGCTGGGATGTTTGAGCAGAGCTGGTGGACGGTTGGGATGGTTGGGAAGAGCTGCTGGACAGCTGGGATGTTTGGGCAGAGCTGGTGGACGGCTGCGAATCTGCTTCAAAATCATTTTCAGATGGGAACTAGAATGCGTTTCGTGAACGAACTGCAAGAGTGTGATTGCTCTGTTGCAGCCATCAAGCACAAGCAACTGCAGTGGCCGAGTGCGCATATGTTGTTGAGGGGCCTCACAGACTGATATCTGAGAACAAAATCTGTATAGTACTGTGTTTTCTGTGTTCAGTACAACGTTGAATGCAGGTTGTAGGATGAATCTGCCAGCCTTCCAGTGTAACCATCTGCAGTGACACTGAATACACCTTTTTGTTTTTAACCAATATATTTGAGCAAGCAACCAAGCTCAACCGTTATATTTTGGCTCCACTCACGTTTAGACATATGAGGGTATCTTTGTTGTTCTGTTTTTGTTTGTTTGTTTGCTTGTTTATTGTGAAAGGGTCTAGTGTGTTACATTTAGCTTGGAGAAGTCTTAAAATAGGCTCCAAGTGACATTATCTCTTATGGGGTGTAATTATTCCTCCAAAGGTCGTGTTAATCAATGAGTGCATTGTGCGGTATTTGTTGAGGGAGACTTGGGCTTGTTTTGATTTTGTATTGGTTGCGGATGCAATAAATCTTGTCTGTGCTTCAAATGTAAATATATTTATTGTCTCTCTATGGTGGAAATCAGATGTATTATGAAACTTGCATATTTACTAAGCACAAACATTTCAGGTGTCATGGTCATAATAGTTCCAGAGTTTCGTTATACTGACTTACTGAGCTAAGTGAATTGTTGAAATTGTTATCTTGGTAAAAGGAAACATCTCTGCAACAATATTGGAATGAATGCGGTTACATAGCCAGCTTTACTTAAAGTTTATTGTAAGATATAGCTTGTTAGACTTAATGCAGTTAGAGTTAGACTGTAGGTCTAGTATCTAACGTAAGCAACACTTTTACTGTATAGCTAGAGAGCACGTGTATCACATTGGTTTATAGTCTGTCAAATTAGTTCTAGTTATTGGTGTTCGTTGGCATAAAAAGTTAGTCTTCTCTTATGAGCCTAGTTAGTACATCTGATTAGAGCTAGCAACCATGAATTGCAGATTAAGGGGCCCCCTATCTCAGTGTTCATTTTGGCAGCTATTTTAGATTCAGTCTTAAGACAAAAATGCATATTAGTTTTAGTCACATTTAGTCCTAGTTATCCTTCTTAGTTTCAGTCTATTTTTCGAAAACTCATTACAATTTAGTCTAGTTTTAGGCACATTTAAAATTCCATATTATAGCCACATTAAACTCCTTCCCTTCCCTTCTCAGGCCCAGGGACCTCCTGTGTTGTGTCTACTGCATAGTAGTGTAGCTTGCAATTGTGGATGCAATTAGTCTCCAAGATACAGATCTCATGCCTACAGCTGAATTCAATTAAATCAATGTAAATAATAATTTAAGGCAATACTTGATTAACAGAATTGTCATTCAAATATATGAGAATAGCACATCTAGATTTTGAAAATTCAAATGATGTGATGGCACAAAACAACTACTATGCCTAGCTGGCCTTAGAGTTAAATCAACCACATATCCTCCATATGAAATGCTGTGAAATCTCATAACCACAGATTTAGCTAGACGGATAGTTCCCAGGTAGCAATCTGACGTTGGGCCAACGTTGGGTTTGGTTGGCTAGGTTGGGGTGACCTATGTAACGTTGGGCCAACGTTGGGCCAACGTTGGTACAGTTGGCCATTTTTGGCTGACCTGTACAACGTTGGGCCAACGTTGGTAGAGTTGGCTGTGTTTGGCTGACCCACACAACGTATGCCCAACGTTGGGCCAACGTTGGTACAGTTGGCCATTTTTGGCTGACCTGTACAACGTATGCCCAACGTTGGGCCAACGTTGGTAGAGTTGGTTGTGTTTTGCTGACCCATATACCATATGCCCAACGTTGATCATGTTGGCCACTTTTTGTTCACCTATGTGACGTACGCCCAACGTTTACAACCAATCCTGGATTTTAGAAAATGTGTTAATTTGTTCATTGATTGATTGCTTTAAAATACAATATTATGATCTGAAAATGTGTTCATTTGTCCATGATTGGATGCTTTGAAATACAATATTATGATCTGAATAATTACAAGGCAGTTTTAGCCTATAGTTAGGGTACGCCTACCCTTGATGGAGGTCTTCTCACATAATATAGGCTAACATTATATTCTCATGATGTGCGGTTAACTGAAATGGGTGCCTGTCGCTTTAAATCATTAATTTTAGACTGCGAAGATATTCGAAGTATTTGTAACCAAGGTTAAACAAAACATATTTTAGATTCTGATATGAATAAATAGTGAATTAAAGTCTAATACATTTTGTATTGGACTGATTAGTATATATTTATAAGTACTTTAGGAATTTAGCATATAATATTGTTTTAATTAATTAATTGTAATAAATTAAATGAAATGTAATGTTGGAGCGCGTGCCTAATAGCACGCGCAACTTTTATTTTGAAAGAAGGAAAAAAGAGACGTTGACACTCAGAGAAAAACGGTTTCAAAAAGCTTACGGTCACAACTTTTTCAACTCACAACAAGTTAGCGTCTTGATGACCCAATTAGTTAGAAAAATCAGTTTGATGATATTTAGAAGTTGAATTGTTTTATATGAGTTTATTGAAAACGTACAGTTGTAGTAACAAGTTGTAATTTATGATTTATGTTATGCTAATGGAGTGCTAACGTGTAGCCTAGCCAGCTAGCTACAGTGAAACTACAGAGGATCTGCTTGATGTCTGTACAAGGATGTTTGTTTGAATATCGTACCCTTGAAGATCGAGACGAGGATTGTCCTTGTGTAGTTATCAACACTGAATTATTACTGACTTACCGACTGACTTAATACCCCTTGAACTAAGACGACAACTGGATGGCGAGCTTCCCACCGAACTAGAGAGAACCAAATTCTACATCACAAGTGACAGTTTGTTAGCTTCATAGCTGAAGACCCACAAAACCCGTAAGACTTTACATGTTTTTATTTTAAGAAGAAATTAAATGAACTTTGATATTTTGAACATTGAACATATTGATTGGATATTTGAATGTATTTATTGTAAATGAGATATCTATTTATGGTTTATGCTAGTTACTGTAAACTTGTAACCTGTGCAAATGTGTTAGGTTATGTGCATTTAGGTTAAGAAATAAGGTTAAGATCAAATGCAAGTTGCTGATCAATAAATACCATACATAAGCCATTGAATAAATACATTAATAAATAGGAATACACGCATACATAGAATTAATAGTTTTAAATATAGTGTCCAAACAAATAGCTCTTGAAATCACCTCTTGAACTCACTCCACTACAGAATGATGGGAGTGTATAGTGTTGTTATTTTCCACCTTTTGACAAGCTTAATCATGTATGCACAACTATTTATTTTCTTAGGCAAAACATCTCATGGGTTTGGGTTGGACAACCACAAAGGACATCGTGAACAGGATAATGCCAGAAACTCTTAGCAATGATTTAGCTGAAAGGTTGGTAGCCTACACATTCATTATATTATCTACCCTACAGAACAACACTTATGTCATGTTCTAAATCAGTGGTTTCTAAAACTGATTTCAAGAGGTGGTGGAATAAATAATATCTTCCTGTTTGTCTTTCACAAAATATTAACTGTCACTCTCCATTCCTCCAAATTCACCACGGCAGAGGCTGAAGAAAGAATAAAAACATGGCTGAAATACAGCGGTGATCGAAATGGAGGAAGGAAGAGAAGATCGGAAAAGGGTACAGATTTCAACAACCAATCAAACAAATATTTTTCTAATTGCCTGTATGCTTATATTGCTGACTTATCACAGTGGTGAAATATTAAGTATTTAACTTGAATTTCTTTCCTCAATTTAGAGAGGCAGGTGCATCCTACAACACATCCTCCATCGAGTGAATCTGAGTCTGAATTATCTGACATTGTACGTTTTTTTTTAGTCATTAGTCCACAGTCCTAATATTACAAATGTCGTAATCTCTTGTTTACATGTTCTTATGATGAAGTTATTTTGAGCAAGCAAAACAAAATAATAAAACAATTTCTGTTATTTTTATAGGAGCAGAACTGATTGATCAAAGGATTCCAAAGAAGGAAGGATCTCATCAATAATAAAAAGTGTATTATTAAATCAATGTTTGTTATTAAATGTATTTATTTGAACCCTTAATCGTGTGTTGGTATATCACTATTAAGATTACAAGTTCAGGGCAGATTGGTAAATTCATTGCAGTAAGTCATATCTAAATTAGGCCTACTGTACTAATCATAAAGGTGGCAAAAATGTCAAGATGAGTGTTCTGCTGAAATAAGCAGTCAGTTTAAGATTAGAAGGTTAACATAGTGTTGGTATTGCTTTTTAAGTTGGCATATGGTTGGGTAAGGGTTGGCAAGAGGTCTGCTGATGGTCTAATTAAATGGTTGGGCCAACGTTAGAAAAGGTAGGTTTTGGGCAGTGCTGTAGTCTAGTTTTCTGTGGTGGGTATACTGTCTGTGATGGGTCGGTGCCACAGCTCCCCCCTGGCCTAGGTTTTAGTGGAGACATGGGTTTTAGTGGATATACGCAAACCCACAAACGTTTTAAGTGGTAATACGGCGTATACCTGCGTATCACGTAGACTACAGCCCTGGTTTTGGGTTGGCAAAGCGTTGGTTAGGTGTATTTGGGGTTGGCTGGGCAGGCGTTATAAGTTGGCATATGGTTGGGTTAGGGTTGGCAAAAGGTCTGCTGATGGTCTAATTAAATGGTTGGGCCAACGGACAAAATTACGTTGGGCCAACGTCAGCAGCCAACGTTGGGCCAACACAACCACTGACGTTGGACCAACGTTGGCCCAACGTCAGAATGCTACCTGGGTTTTGACAGTTGAAAGTGGTGTCAATGATAATAACAATTGCCCAAATAGACAAGGCTATTCAAACCAGTCACATATTCATTTATTTTTTGCTTGATTAATGTTGCGCGTAGCCTGTCCTATAGTCCATACTGCAATGAGTTTACTAGCTAGCTATCGATAGCTAGTATAACTTAGCTAGGATATGCTACCTCATAGTTAGCTAACGTTAGCTAGCTAAACGTTTACCGAGGCTAACGTGAAGCTTCAATCGAAAATGATTAGCTAGCTATCCAAGCTAGTTGACACAACCTAAACACTCGACTGCCCCTTTGAAGTCAACTTAACATTGGCTAATATATTCTAATAACTAGTTATCATTGACAGTTACTAGCTAATTTAACAAACTCCTTTCTTGTCTTAAATTGAGCAATTGCTGGTGTGAGCTACAGTATGGGAGCTAGCAAAGCCATTTCTAGCTGTACTTCACAATATTGCTGCCTAGTGTAATAAGTTAACGTAAAACATACATGTTTATAAAGTATCAGACATAAACAGGATACAACACACCAGTTACCAATTGATATTATGTGTTTATATACCGAAAATGTCAGTAAATCGAGATGATGCTGCTGTTGGTCCCGTCGAACCATTCAAACAGGTTACGAGCAGTGGGGTTTTTGAGAGCTACTTATACCAAGAGATCGCATGTTGGCGAGATCATAGAGTGTAGTAACTGTCTTTTTATATGGCTCTGGCCCATTGTTTGCAAATCGTCGCTCTCATTTGCAGGAAGTTCAGCGCGTCATCATGATATGTTCACATCAGTCGCGACCCTGTCACTTGTTTCCATGTGAAATCAATGGAATGCTTCACTTTTTGGCGCTGTATTGACAACTGTCTGTCACTCGCACACTGTGCTCGTAAATTATTTTTCAAGTTCGCACGTACCTATTTTTAGGCGCATATGCGCACTGTAGGGCCCACTGTAGAGCCCTTAATATTCCTAGTTATACAGTTGAATGGAGAGGGACAGAGACAAGAGGAGCCTTGGAACCTTGGCGCAGGTGTCAGTGAAGCACAGGTGCAAGCTAGTTTTAATGACCCCATTATGATGTCATAATCCACAGAGTTCTGCCATGCAAGTCTATGGGGGAAAAAGGTGATGAAAAAGAGGAATAAAAAAGGAGTGGCAAGGAGTACCGCCACAAAAAGTATAGCAGGTTGCACCGGATCGGGCCGGACGTTTCGGTGTTTGAACGGCGTCTGTACCTCGAACGGGCGAGGCCTGATTCGATGCAAGAAAAACGGGGAGAATAAATAAAGAAAACTTATGAAGAACAATACTGTGCTTCCCTTCGGGCAAGCACACTAATAAATGAGTGGGTGAATCATTTATTGGGGTTTGGCTCATACAATGTAATCTCACATGTAACGATTGGATATCCATTATGGGAGACCTACTTACCGGCTGTATCTAAATGGTCAGCACCAGGCACCCCGGAGACTGCGGTTGTGCCTAAGATGGCCTTGACCCGCAGGTCCATCTCACCGAGCCTTAAGCCCGCTGTTCCTCCTCCAGTTGCCATGGTTTCCCTATTCACCCTAGCTACCCTTTTCTTGGCCTCCGATTTAACATCGACCCATTTTTTCTTCACCTCTGCCGACGTCCAATTGTGCCCGGACACTACGTTTACCATGGTCGTAATCACATCCCATGCCCGGTTCTTTTCTGAGGGCTTGTACCCCTCGTTTACGCTACTAAACAGTATTATTTTGTTTTCCTCCACTCCCTGCAACATAACCTCCACCTCTGCACCCGTGAAGTTTGGTCTTCTCCTGGAAGTCTCTGCCCCTGTTGCTTTGCGCTTAGACATGATTTTGTCTGGTTTTGTCTTTGTCTGGTTTTGTCTTTGCTTGTGTCGATAATGACTGCAAACGTCACTGCTGTTGCGTGCCCTTATAAGGACCTGGCGGGGCGTGTATGTATGCAAATCCACTTTCACAAGAACGGAAGGAACACAGCTGAGAAGACTTTGGCTGCTTATGAACACATTTTCAAGCGTGTGGGAATGCAGCGGAAGCGTTTCTCTTACGTTGTTTTTGCGAAGTCGTGTAAGAAACATTTCTGAAGAATTACAGAAAAAGATCGAGAATGAGGGCCAAAGTGTTTCACAATGATGAGATAGAATTTTGTAGGGATAGATAACTTTGACTTGCAATTAGATAGAATATACCCAAAGCAATGTTCAGGAAAATGAAGCCAATACTGAAGTGCATTAATTGCACAAAACAAAAATTGTAGGTCCTAAAAGTCGGTGTTAAATTGGAGATGTGTTTGGATGACAATAGGTCATTAGACCTCATCCTAAAACTAAGGATGGACCACATCCTTAAATGAGTTCCTAAAACTCACTTTTGTGTGAAAGATTTGTAACACGTTGTACAGGGCTGGACTGGGACAAAAAATCGGCCCGGGCATTTTGAACCAGCCCACTTAATTCGATAACACACCCTTTGGTCTCTCGAATGTCTACACACCAACCAGGCTTTTAGCTAGCAGGGCGTCTGCCCTATAGTCTACAAAAAAATAAGAAGAGGGACGCCCTACTTATAGGCAGGACGGCCTAAAGACGCCCTATTTTTCTCCCGTTTTACCTGTTAACTTTCGCTGAATGTGATCAAAATTCACCGTTTCAGTCGCTTCAGCGAAGTCTAGAATCATATGCCCTGCCAATTAGAAAATAGCATTGCTGTATTCCCGCTACAACAACGTTACATCATGATTCCAACGAAACATTGATTCATGGGCTCGCAGAAGCTACAGAAGACAGCTGTCTCACCGCACATCACTGAACCTACTACTTGATGAGTTCAACAAGAGTTTGTGTGTTAAGGTGGTGGTCTTAATTAATCTAAATTCAATACAATACAATATACATCATACACTTTAAAGCTTTGTTCAGAATACGGAGGTTTAAGATCGGTCGATATTTTCCATCCTTTTTTGGAACCAGAAAATAGCGACTGAAGAACCCCCTGTTCTCGTCTACGAGAGGTACAGACTGTATTGCTCCCTTTCCTAGAAGGGAGTCTATTTCCTCCTGTAGGAAATGCGCTTGATGAGGTGGCACTAACGTTTGTACCACGCCCCTGAACTTCGGGGGGCAAACTGGAGCGTATAACGGGCTATCATAATTCGCTATCTGGACAAATTGGCATATTTTCGGAATACCAGGGGTTGGGAATACTGGGCTTTCGGAACATTGACATGGCACCGCGCACCAATAGGCTAAGGGGCTAGCCCACCACTCAAACACACAACATAGAGTGTAGGCTAACGGCTGGCTGTTTCAGAGTAGAGTAGGCTGAGGGCTAGCAACAGCTACAGACTTGTCTTGTATTTACAATGCAAACGAACTTGGCCATAGAACATAGGTCCTAAGTCAAACATATTTTAGAGACGTTTTAATTCATGATCAGTAAGCTTACCGTAGGTCGTTGTATCGTATCTCCCTGGCTGTCGCCACCAGTATCACTTTCATCCACGGTATGATGATGGCCCTGCCGTGGCAAACATTTCCGATATTTTGGCACATTTGGCAGTGTAGGCTTGAAAAGCAAGCCTCTTCTTATCTCGCAGTTTCTCCGCACCCTCTTTTCGCTTTCTCTCCATTTTGGACTGGAGGATTCTAACGAAACGTGCGTTTCTGTGCACCGCCCAAGCCAAAGGTAGAAGATGTTTGTTGATATGATTGGACGAGCCCCTTGTCACTAAAGAAGACAGCCAATGGGCCGCAGACTAGCATGCGCTTGTCAAGCATGTCAAGGCCATGGGCCACTCTGAGTTTGTTTCCCGTCCTAATGCATTATGTAGGCAGGTCCAAACCAAAAGGGGTTG
Organism: Sprattus sprattus; assembly: GCF_963457725.1. Classification (NCBI taxonomy): domain Eukaryota; kingdom Metazoa; phylum Chordata; class Actinopteri; order Clupeiformes; family Clupeidae; genus Sprattus; species Sprattus sprattus. The sequence goes on along the minus strand of NC_137922.1, from coordinate 32,259,777 downwards.
GTGTTGGGTCAGCCCAGGGGATGTGATTGGGCCAGCCCAGTGTCAATAGGGCCGCTCATGAACTACTTTCGTGGGCCAGCCGGTCAGACCATTATATGTGAAAAAAAATTAAAATTATTATTATTTTTTTTTTTTAATTTAAAAAAAAAAATTATAAATTCGGGACTCTCGGCCCATATTGCACCTCGGCCCACCGGGAAAACGCCCGGTATGCCAGATTGCCAGTCCAACCCTGACGTTGTATCACTTTGTTTGCATTGACAAGGAAGATACATGTTATGAAAGATCTAAAGATTGCAGCAGGAAAGTGTAAGTTCATAATATGCACATTTTAGGGGTAATGGTGACACCTGTTTCCAGATAAAGACTCCAATTGTAGCTAAAACTAAACAGTATTTTGTTAGTCGTTTCACTTTTTACTTAGTCAGTCCACAAATCTGAAGGCCATGCACACACATTTCATGCATATGTCCCAAACTACCAAAGATTTAGGCAATTACTTTACACACACACACACGAAGCACACACACACACAATAGTGGCTGCATGGAGCAGTTCCTCATGCTGAAGACACCTTGTCAAACTGTCACACGCTATCACATCTTTCACATACACATTAAATCCTTCCTTAGAGATTCTAAATTTGCCCAAGTGTGATGTCAGATTTGTAGTTTGGTAATAGAAAAAATATACAGTCTTCTGATCTGATTAAAACCCTTTGTTCTTGTTACTTCAGGTGAAAGTTCTCAAAAAGTCCAGTAAACCGGCAGAGTGTGAAGCAAAAAAGGTTTATACAGTCAGTGCACTACCAACAGCATAAACCTGAGCATGTCTCGAGACAACACTAGTATTACAAAGATTGCAATGGCTTATCTCCCCCTTCTTGAGATACTCATGTGCTACGTTCCGTTATCCTTACCTCCATGAGTATACTTATACACAGTACACACTTACTAGGTACGCAGATTCTCAGCAGGTGAGTGTTGTTCCAAATCTAATGCTCCGTGGTGCACTTACCGGAAATTACAGAGTATACCTCCCTAAGAGTTGTCATCAAGCTGTTCGTTAGCAAGCACGTTGTTAGCAAGCGAGCATTCATCATCAGCTACCGACAGTGACATGGCTAACGTATACATCCCTAATTAATTCAGACAATTCTTTGCATAATTGCCCCTGCTCGTCAAGCGAAAAGTGTCCCAATTTAGTGCCTCTTCGTCGGTCTAACTACAGTCCCGGGTGGGGGGATAGCCAGCTGCTTAGCATAACTGCCATTCAGAACCAATGGTAATGCTACCAAGCTAGGCTAGCTAGGTATGCTAACTGTCGGTATACATCGTTAAAAAACACCAAAATACTCATGTCACTGGCTTTAATTTGAGAATGGCATGTTAGTAGTACATTTAATATCAGTACAGTTGTTTAATTACTGCTGATATTGACATTTACGGTCTGTAGCCTTGTGGTCTACCGACTCTGCTATCGTAGCCACCGTAGCCATTATGTCCGCCATTGATTTCTAAATAAAACGAAAAGCTCTGCCTGGCTCCGTCTCTTCCGTTATGTAGACAAGATGGCGGCCGTTGAGAATGGAAAGTGTACCCTGGTTCCACACTCAGCGTTTTGTCCGTTATGAGTACACATACGGGTCCTTTGGGTATACTTCTTTTCGCCGCGATCGAAATCGGAACACCCTACATACTCAAACTAAGGATGGTAGGTAAGGAGGGTATGGATATCGGAACAGAGCCATGGTCTTCTTAGAGACTGTGGAGGCCCAATGCTGGACACCATTCTCAGCTGGCCTCTCATCGTGGCTGTTCCTGTGCGTCCTGGCTGAATCTTAACCCTGTTTGACACAGGCCCTCTAACTCAACCTCGGCTTTGAGCCCGTTTTGGCAGTGACCCAGGGGATGGGGAGACTCTTGGGCCTGCACGTCGTCCTGTAGAAAGATCCCCCACAGCCTTTGGGGAATTCCCAACCCAATGTGTGTAGAACTGCTGCATTCTATGTTTTAACACACACACACAAGTCTAATCAGTGGTGTAGCTCATGCTGTGGATGTGCATAAGTTTTATTATCAGCTTATTATCAGGAATATCTTCTAAGGTTATACCCCTACTGGTGATTATATTGCTGGTTAATAGTACACACGCAGATTTTTGAGTTTTTCTTTTACATATTTTCTATCACACAAGAACATGACAGTAAAAGATGCTTGGTTACCATGTGTGCTGCTCCAACATGGCCACCACATTGGACATTGGACATTGCTCAACATCTGTTTCGGTGGAAGGCAACGAGTACATCATAGTCAGTGCATGATGGAGGTGAAAGACATGTTCCCATGCTGGTGCTGCAGAGGGATCATATTTATTCCAATGAATCCCCTCAGAGCAATAAGGTTGTCCAATCAGAGAGCAGTCAGACCTTCTGTCTAATACTTCTCCATATATGACACATCGGTTCTGCTTTTTGCCATTCTTAACAATCATGGCCGGGGACACACAATGCTAACACAGAAATAAGACAAAATGCAATTAATTAAAAAAAATCTATGGGGGGGGGGGGGGGGGGTGTCATTTAATTATTCCCTTGTATTTATTAATTTCTATAACTGGAGTGATAAATTGCGGTCTCATTGGGTGTCATTTTCAGCCACACTGCAAGGGCCACTTCTAATCAGCAATTATTCTGTGGCGGTAGCAGGAGCACACTCGCACACGTTTACTGTTCTTTGGTCCCGCCAGCTACTAGCAAGCAGTTGGAAAAAAGTTCAGTGATAAACTGATGTGAAGCTTTAGACATTAAATTATTAATAACAGAGAGAGGAAGTTAGAAATAAGATTCTTAAGGAACTGCCCTGTCTATAGAGGCATGTGGATTTTGTGATCATCGATGCTATGGCAGTGGAATGGTCAGAGAATGTGAATGTTGTATGGTCTATTATTTCTGTGCTTAATAATTGTGATGAAAATGAAGTATCTCAAAGTGTAAGTTCTGAACTGTGGTAAACAAGTCAGCTTGACCAATCTGCAGCTATCTTTAAATATGTTTGCACATGCTGTTTATGTTGAATCCCCAAGCTCAAAGACAGGAGAGGAGAAGCAGCAGCAGGAAACGAGAAAAAACAAACACTCACCCAACAGTCACGATCCACCCCTATGCATTTACCACAAACCAATCCCTTAAGGGGGATACCCTAAAACAACATTCTCCTCCCACCAGCCCAGGCAGAGGTAACAATGGGACTAGTTGGATTATACAACAAGGGCAGATACATCAGATTGCAATTAACCCATTAACAGGATGATGCCCACATCAAAAGGATCAATTCAAGACTAAACATGGATATGTTAGATTCATATCAATTTGCACACACAATCACAAACCTCCTAAGGTTCTCTGTGACAAAGGGGGAAGGCTGAAGCAATCAACCATATACTAAAGAAATGCAGGATGTGGCAATTAGTTTAACTGTGACCAAGCTCTGGGGTGCCCAATAGCACCCAATGCAAAGGGGTTGCTGTGAAGACCAACTGTCCGGCTTGAGAAGCTGTGGTGTGGCTGCTCACTTTTAACCCCTTGGCCAAACACTGGGAATTTCCATGTTCTGGATTTAATCATTGTTAGAGTGCACTTTGCCTTACAGACTGGATGGAGAACATCTTGAAGAAAGACAGACGACTCAAAAACTTTGAAATCTCTCTGACATACTTATACTCTGCAGGTAGTTTGATTTGATCTATTATCAATAAATACCTTCAAGATCATTCTCAATGGTTAAGACTTTTATTCAATAAACAGTCATCTTTATTTTCAATAGAAACACAAAATTGGGGCAAAACACTGAATTCCATTTCTGTTTCAATCTCTACACCTTTCCATTTGTATTAAGCCTTGCCTACTATCTGCCAAAGGAAACCAAATGAACATTCAGCAGGAATTTCAATGACAGCATTTGTGATTATGGAAATACAAGTATACAAGGTATTAATCTACAATATCCTTCTTGACAACTCTTGTCAATTTTCTGTTTGTGCAAAATCTCAACACATTTTTGAAAAACACTTCAGTGTCTACAAGCTCTAAATGGGAAAACAATTTGTTTCATTCCTGGGTGTTGACAAAGGTTAATATCCCTGTGAAAAGCAAACCACTTAAAAGCTCTCCAATGCAATCCATCAGTTTAGTTTTAATTTTGTTTCTGTTTTTTCAAAGACAGACAGTTTTCTTTGTGAATTAGCATATCTGTTCTCAAATATGCCTGCAGCAAATTGTATTTTGTCTAATCTAATTTGTGCAGATGCCAAGATAAATAAGTCAGCAAATAGTAATAAACCCGCCTCACAGTAATGTAGTCCCCCCATACACCAGTCCTCTTGGTAATAAGGAATTTACAGTGAAAGAGATATTGGCAGAGAATGCACAAAACACAAACACAAATGTGTACACATCAGTACTTAAGCGCCGACTGCAGCACATCCTGGCTTTGGTGTGGCTCCCAGAGAAAAAAACAAACAATGCTAATCATTCTGATTAGGCCATAGTCGTGGACTCCAAACATTGTGGTCTAGCATCTGCATACTTCAATTTAGCAGAAGATGTTTTCCAGGGCATAATGTGAAGACCAACACTATCTGTTTTCTCCTCTCTATCCCTCACCTGCTTTGTCATTGAAAGCCACTCCTGACTGTTGAATGGCTGTACTATGGAAGCGGTGGTGCAAATAACTCATGACAGACAGGATCAAGGTAGTCAGGAGTTCAGGAACAGGAAGTATAACTGCAGCTGTATTGTATCATATAGTGTGGCTTATAGCTTCAAAGCAGCTTGAATTTACCATTAGACTGTACTGTGCCCACACAGAACTATGCCTTTTAAAGCACATGGATACATTGTTATGAATTATTTCCTTTACATCCCATCAAGGTCGAATACCTCCTGGTTAAAGATATAAACTAGATATAGAACGTTATAGAACCTCAGACACCTATAGTGCTTATCAGAAGTTATCTCTGAACATTCTGCTTTGTGGCCTGCTGAAAAAAAATTTGCCACCAAGAGACAAAGATGAGAGGAAGGAGACATATTGTGTTTTGCATTCAAAACATATTGCTCTAATTTGCCTAGGTTCAGGAGCTGCAATAACTTCAAGGACAGATGAAAAAGAATACAGATGTGAGAAAAAGAGTCCCTCTGGAACATCACCCCATTAAATGAGGGATCCAGCAGGATGTCTACAAAAGATGAAACACCTTCAGTAGATGCTAATATGCCATGTGCTTACAAGGAGGCTAAATGCCTAATCAGGATTTACACTACACTTCAGAAATTTCAATATATTTTATGCTAATACACAGTGTCCTCCATAGAATTCTGCAGAGAGTGGGGGGATTCAGTATTCATGTTGTGTCCATGCATTTACAAGGCAAGTCTGTAACCCATACAGCAAGTTGTGATGCTGTGCAAGGATAGCATGATGCATAGTTGAGTTGTTATAGTGATAATAATTATGAGATTGCAACATAGCATACTATACATTGTAACATCAACTATCTTTTGGAATTGCCAACAGACATTCAGTGAGCTGTTGGGCTGCACCAGGATAAACTGTTTGTATAGAGCATACACCATAAACTCAAAAAGCTTAGTGTAATGTACAGTGCCACTTTAAAGTATGTGAACCCCTTGACCACTTAGGAGTTTTCTGTTGTTTTACCATGATTTTTCATTTTTTTCATCACCAATTTTCCATAGAAGGAATGTCAGGTTTATGTTTATCATTTGCATGTACTTTTTTTTAGAGGGAATTGTTTGAGTAGCCAAAAGACTACATGAAACATGGAATTAGTCCATTTCAAAAGTAAGTGAACCCCCAGCTGAATTGGTAAAGTCAAGCAGGTAACAGATTCAGTGAAACTTATTTGGGTGCTTAATTAGTCAATTAAGCAAACCGATCATCTGAGACATCCTTAGGGAAAGGTTTGGGCAACACAGATTAAAAGAGGGAGGAAACCAACCAAACAACTGTAGTGCCAAGGTGTACCCACACAGATCAACAATGCCGAAAGGAAACGAGATATCCGAGAACAGAAGAAGAATAAATCAGGTAAAAGTCAACCCACACATCACCTCTAAAGAGTTTCAGACCTCTCTGGCAGCATCTGGGGTAAATGTACATGGGTCTACAATCAGACGAAAATTGAATAGACATGACATTCATGATCGAGTTGCTAGAAGGAAGCCTCTGCTCTCAAGAAAGAACAAAACTGCCCGTTTCAACTTTGCCCGAGAGCACTTGGATAAACCAAAGGCCTTCTGGAAGTCCCTTCTTTAAACAGATGAGTCCGAGATAGAATTATTTTGTCACGATCAAAACCAACAATTTTCGTCTGATTGTAGACCCATGTACATTTACCCCAGATGCTGCCAGAGAGGTCCGAAACTCTTTAGAGGTGATGTGTGGGTTGACTTTTACCTGATTTATTCTTCTTCTGGTGCTTCTTGGTGATGGTCTTGATGGGCGTCCACTTCTAGGCAGAGATGCGGTCATGTTGAATGCCCTCCATTTCAAAATGATTTGTCTTGGATGGATGGATGGAGCTGGAATCTTTTGGAGATGGTCTTATAGCTTTCCCAAGACTGATGGGCTGTCAGTACCTTCTTCCTGATGTTCTCGGATATCTCGTTTCCTCTCGGCATTGTTGATCTGTGTGGGTACACCTTGGCACTACAGTAGTTTGGTTGGTTTCCTCTCTCTTTTAATCTGTGTTGCCCAAACCTTTCCCTAAGGATGTCTCAGATGATCGGTTTGCTCAATTGACTAATTATTCACCCAAATAAGTTTCACTGAATCTGTTACCTGCTTGACTTTATCAATTCAGCTGGGGGTTCACTTACTTTTGAAATGGACTAATTCCATGTTTCATGTAGTTTTTCAGCTTCTCAAACAATTTCCTCTAAACAAGTACATGCAAATGATAAACATAAACCTGACATTTCATCTATGGAAAATTGGTGATAAAAAAAATAAAAATCATGGTAAAACAACAGAAAACGCTTAAGTGCTCAAGGGGTTCACATACTTTCAAGTGGCACTGTAGATAACACTGATTTAATATAAGATTGAATATTAACTTTGCTGGTAAACACTTCAGTATTGACATCTTCAGAATGGGCCATCACATACTAGCTATAGGATGTCATAAAATGAACATTGACTTTCTCCAGTTGTAAAGCTTACATAAGAAACATAACATTATTGTGCTGGATGAACTTCTGTTCCAGCTCCATGATTTACCTCTCCTTACATAGTTTCAGCTTAGTGCATGTGTGTCCATGCAAAATATGTGATATAAAGGGATGGCAGCATTGTTATTCAATCATACGAAAGTTACAAAGACTATTAGTTTCACTGCATGTTACATCGATAATCATGAAAATAATAATACATCCTTCAAGATTATCTCAATTCATACTGCTCACTTCTCTATTGGAAAGAAAAGAAAAGCAATACTGTATTGATATGCTGGAGGAGTGCATTTGTGTCACTGCTGCCATCCAGCTGGAGAACTGAAGGTGTCAGGCAGAAGCATCTCAGTGACTTGAGCAGTCATGCATTCCCTGCATGTGTGAGCAAGTGCATATGGTAATTCTCAATAGTAATGTTGAGGGGGAAAGATCATGGAATGTAGTATTCAATACATTTTTGACCTCTATTGCCAACTGTTTTACTTTCTGCTCACAGACACTTTGACTGGATGTGAAGCTATCCTTTCCTCATCCAATCGTCTGTGGGTTTGAAACACAGATGTTGTGCATTGGTGTGTGTGAGAATCAAGCTGGTTTTAAATTAGGTGTGTAATTAGCTTTATTTTTTATGTTTATTACTTTTAAAGTTTGCATGGGTGCAAATGGTGAGGTGATGTTAAGGTCATTCTATTGTAATGGGTGGCCTTTGTAAACTTTGACGTGTAAACTTAACGTGTGCATTAATCACGAGTGGTATTGATGTAAACGGGTTTGTAGTGACATAATAAAAGAGTGTTGTGATTTGTGGGTACAAACGTAACCAATGAGCTGTAGTGTTTCCGTGTTTCACAGGTGTTTTGGTGTGACGTGTAGAAGGACTGCCCCATTGCCTTGTTTTCTCTCTCTCTCCGTCTGCTGTCCACTGATTGCTGTCCTCTCCCTCCATTTTAGCTCCAACAATCCGTGCACATTGGACGTGATTGAACATCGTATTTAATGTAGATGGGAACGTATCCAGGAGGGGTATTTTGTAGGGAGCACCGGAATCCACGAGCGGCTGGTTGCAGTTGAGTGGCTACGTCTTTATGATGTTGGTATAAAGGAGCGTTGTCCTCCGTGGCTATTGAGCCAGGTAAGCCAGCTCTGCATAGGCATATTGCCTGGTGAGTTTCTCTGTCAGGCACGCAAGATTCCTGTGCTTCCCCGCCCGTTTCAGGTTTTTGACCTCCCAAGGTACTGCTGTACTGCTGTATGTAACTGGGCATCGGACCCGGCCTAGCTCTAGTTAATTTGACGACGCTGCCGGTTCCCGTGAGTAGCATGTGTGGTTACCAAGTTTGTGACTGATCCTCGTTAGTCAACTGAACAGTATCAATGGTTGCCAGACATTTCGTTGTATCTGCTATTTAAAACAACTGCTGTTATTTATACTTTTTATTGTCTTTACCTATTTATTGGGGGCTAGTGGACTGCCCACTGTCCCTTGCTGGTCTTTTTGTATCTGCTTTTATTACTGTAACATTAAATTGCAATTTACTATTCTCTGTCCCATTGTGTGTGTATTTTAACCAGCCACAAGCTTAAACGAACCTGTGCTTATTTATTCCATTTTAATTACTGCTGGCTTGCGTAGTCGGCTACTTTCACTATTATCCAGTGGTGATTATTAGTAATAGCCTTTCCGGCCCATTACACTATAATCTTTAAAAAAAAAAAAGATTCTTCTACTGACCTCAAGAGTTTATGTGGAAAGAAAAGCAGACAGACACACAGTGTAGGTGAGTTCTACGAATGAAGCAGAGACACAACGTCCTCCAGATCTGTGTAGCTGCAGTTCCATTTAGTGCATTAATAATCTGGGAACGATCAATATCTTCTCTGAGAAGTCTAGCTTGCATTTCTGCAGCCCAGCCCTGGTAGGCTGTGGAACATTTCACCAGACTGCATGAACACAAACAAATTTGTGGTTGTATCTGTATGCTGGCCACTCCTTCCGTCAGCCATGGCATCATCTTGTCAGACTGACAGCCTGGACAGGAAAAAGGCCAAGATCATGATGCAATGTCAACACTGAACATCTACAGAGAATATTTAAGGCTTGGGTCATCATTCCAACGGTGTCTTTTGCGTTCCTGCAACCCTTCATGGAATAACTGAAAACCTCTAAATTCAAAACACTTTTAAAGTGCATATGATTACCTCCATGTTGCATTGCATTATACCGTCTTATAAGTTTGCCAAGTCACTGATACTTTGAGCTCTCGCTACTTGCACTTCATATTCACTCAGAATACATTTGGCAATATTGAATTCATATAAAACATACCGGTACCTAAATATCTACAAATATTTTTGCAGGTTTCTGATGAATAGAAGTCATATTGTCATTGTTGATGACCTGTCTAAGTACATAACAATTATAACTGTAACATCCAATTTATTTGCTCAATCAATTTAATTCAGCACTATAAAGTATTATTGTAAAGTACTATAAAGTTGCATACATCTCGTAATTCAAGGTACCAACGTGCACCTATACTGTACCAATATAGTTGAAATATATAATATATAATAACATAGTACCAAAGGCCTGTAATAGTATAAAATAAAACCCAAACTATATGTTTTACAATGGAACAATGGGCATTATGTGTATGATAGTTGATATTTTTATGACGAATGAAAAAACTAAGCAAAATGATAATTATAGTCTCTAATAAGGGTAACAAATCACTAGAACACTCTGAAATTCCTTGTCATATTTTTTCCAGAATAATATTTTCTTATGAAATGTATTTCAATGTTCAAATAATAATAAGAAAAAAACAATACCAGACAAAAATATATAAAATAATAATATAAATAGAAATATATTATTACAGAAAGTTTTTCAGCAGTTCTGTGGACTCGCCTGTATGCTAAGATGACTCAGTTGAAACAACATACACCTCCTTTAAGAGAGTCTTTCAGTTGGCATGCAATTTCCAACTGATTCATTTTATTGGTTGACTTTTCCACTTAAATTCACTTCTGTTGACCTTGATTTTCCTCAGATGCTTCTGCATGGTTTCAATGAAAATGTTTAGGATCCTTCTTAGTGAATATTTATGTCCTGTTTATTTCCTGTCTTCAGTGATGCCGATCCAGAATGCACAAATGTGTGGAAACTACATTTTTAATTTCCAAAGATACAAAGACGGCATATTGCAAACTTGTAAGCAAAATGTTTGAGGTCAAAGAGGACAATAGAAAGAGGACAATAGACAGTAACATGATGCTTCAATGATAAGCCATCGATGGCATATATACTCCCTTATCATGCACTGATTCCAAGGTCAGGGCAATATCTTTAATAAAATGCCAAATATCTATGAATTACTGCACCTAATAACCTGAAGAGAGTGGCGTATTGCTGCCCCGTCTGATGGAAAATTACGGCCTTCTATTTAACCTCTGTCCACTTAATGATTTATTGAGGGTAAGATATGACTGGGAATTTTGTCTAATATATTTTACATGACAATTCTGACAACTTGAGTGGATGTTAATATAGAAGGCAAAGTATAAGTTACAGGCCTTTTATGGGGCCTGTCAGCCCCCCTCTCTGTGGCTCTTCCTGTCATGTATTTATTAATCAAGGGGACCTGTCTGTCTTGCTTGTTGTAATGAAGCAACTTAATGAAGGACAAAAAATATGCTGTGTTTCAGTAAGATATCTGTAGGGAGTACACTCTGTGGTTGGCCATTATTATTCTGACATTGAAATCTGAAAAGGCAATCATAAAAACATTATGGGTTGTATTAACGAAGGGTGTTTATATCTTACATGTCCAACTTGGCTAATCCACAATGATCAGATGGAGATTTATGAAGGGTGATTATCCAAGAGGAGTTTAAATGTTAGTCACCTATGACTGAAAAAAAAGACGTCCATGGGGGTTTGTTTGAAGGGGTATCTAATGCAGTTTCTGGGCAGTTGTCAAAATGGATGCGCTGCAAATATTCGAGGTTGCTGTTGATAGGTATCGCTGATATCTTGGAGCAATCATCTCAAAGAGTTTGATGACAAAAATGTCATAACACGATGTACAATTTCCAAAGAATAATTTAACTCTCAATAGCTTTGAATAGTCCATGATTCATGCTCATCATACAGTATTTTACAATAGTGAACACCGGAGTCTGAAAGTAACACAAGTCTTTTTATTTTTCAATGACAGCAGTGGAAAAACCAACCTTGTAATGATAACAGGGTCTTGTGCATATAACCCAGTTTACCTTTTCTTAATAGAATACCACAGATCCCATCAATTCTATTAAATTACCTTTGATGAATGACATGTACAGAGAGAGCGACTGGTTATTTTGCTCCCATACATACTAGATATACTACTATTCTACTATATATCCCATACATACTAGATATCTGGCATTAGATTCTCCCATACACTAGATGCTGTATCTGGCATTAGATTGGTAATTATAAATGGATCACATAATATGATAAAGTCTACTACCCATGTGAAAAATGCATGTGATCTTTCTCTCATGTAGTAATTGACTTGTGTCACACAGCATACAATACATTAATTTATGGATTGCATCCTGGAACCTTATATTGCTTTGTACCTAATCATATCTTCTTCTAATAACTTTGCTCTGATTTTCAGCATATTCATTTTAATTAGACACCGAAACAAAACACATCTAAATTGCTATGATGATGTGGCTCATTTGAGGTAATGGGAAATCCTTGGCACTTAGGAGAAACAAATCAAATCTTGCTAAAGCCATTAGCCCAGATGAGAACAATACATCTGAACAAATGCCATATTAGGACAGGGGAGGCAGGTGGGGCGAAAATATTATTTGCATTGTTGCAGGGAACTATGGTTTATCACTTCATTTGCAAACGAAAATGCTGGGACTGGATTTTCGAGTTTAATTCCGCCTTAGAGTACACTGGAACTATCACACTAGGAGGGATGTATATGGAAGGCTTTGGAATGGAGGAATTATTCTCATTGAATGTCACCGTTCTCTAGTTAATGTGTTGGTCCTTGGGGGTCAGCTATTCTTTGAGCTGAACATACATCTAGACTAATCTGGCAGTCACATCAAAGGGGTAAGTCATTTTTGTGCCTGCATTAATTCCAACTTCTATTTACAGAGTTACCAGCAGTCCTTTTTTTCATTTTTGTTCATTCCACCCTTTGATTTTACTTGAATGGCCTATGACTGTTATAATCAGCCAGGGCTTTGTCTAAGTGTAATGTCTGAACTATCAGCCAGACTTGTCAGAGCCTAAACAACAACATACTCCTTACACATACATACACACACAGACACAACATACACATACTCAATGTCTTTTCCTGGCCTCTCTGATAGAGACATTAGGAGTTGATAGAGGGGAGATTTTTTCAGAAAGTCTTTTCAGCTGGCCTTTTTTGAGACTTTCAGGGCCATTTTCTCCCTTGTTTGCACTCTTTATCTACTTCACTTACCCTCCCTAACTCTCCACTGGGTCTTGTCATCCTGGTTGGAGGCCGTCAAGCTGTGCTTATCTGGGCACACAGGAGCTCTGCTCCATGGGGAACTACAGAGAAGTAGTTCCTCTCAAGACTGTGTTTCCTCCCAGCAGCTCTGTGCTTGACAGCCACTCCTGTAATTCCCCCAATCCATGTACGTCTCAATCCCCGAATGGCCACCTCTCTCATCAACCAGATTTTCATGTTTAAATAACCTTGTTTGTCTCTATGCATATTTACCTCAACATCTCTATGCAAATGAAGAGATAGTTAAGCCAAGGATTGCTCCCCCCTCCCCTCCCACTCCCTCTAGAGAGACTTCAGGTAGTCATGGTGGGAACAGTGTTTAGATTGGATCCATCATCTCTGGAGGAACCGTACTCCAATCTCATGTCTCCAAGCACGTTCCCTGATGGATCCACTGTCAATCATTGCCATTTCCTTGGACGTGCAAAAGACTGTGTAGATTATATTTACTTCTTAGGTATATTCAGAAACACGCATTGTAAACGTTATATAGTATGACGAGGTATACTTCAAATGGCGGATGAAAAATTAATGTTCCCATGCATTTATATCCAATTGGTTTATTGATAACATGTTTTTTACATGTTGTGATTTCAGTAAAGCCTTTTTGTCTAAAAGACTATTTAAACTATGCTTGACATACATTTTCAATTCTCACATCCTCAAAATGTGTTATCAAGTCATCAAAGTCATTGTCAGCGTGCTGTTCAGCGCCTTGTGATGTATAAGCCATACACTGTCTGTCAGCACCAGAGTTCCCACTGTGCAGTGGGAGAAGTCAGGAATAGAAATGAGTGGCAGTATCACACGCAGCACTGCTATTTCCATATGTATTCTTATGATCTGTGACCACAAGTTACAGAGAGCCATACCCCATCCAAGATGAAGTTATTGAGTGATTAAAACAAGCATATATCCTCCTGAATAACCTGGGTCACAGGCTGTTTTTATGCTCTGGGAATGGATGAGTCACTCTTGCAGGGGTGGTCCATGAAAACAAAAGGTCTCAGTGGCACTGCGCTCATGTTTTATTCTATATCACCTCATTGTGCGAGTGATCGTGCCTTATTCTCTTTAGTTGGCGTGCTGTCCATGATTAATGTGCTGAAGCAGACTGTTTGTACATTAGCGTGTGAAGATGATCAACAGGTAATGTCACGAGCCTCCTCTTACATTCTCCATCTCCATTGTATTGCTTCAGTGGTTGGTGGGTATGTTAGTGTGATGTAAGTCAGGAATGTGTAACTCACGTGATATGCGTCTCTGCAATACCATTACAATGCTTAAATGAGTATCAGAGCAAAAATGTACCCCAATATTAAACTTGTTACTTGTATAAACTCAGTTTATGATCAATAGTAAATACTACTTGCTTATTTACTCACCATTTCTATGTCTCAACCAAGTCTGTCCTCCACTCAATAAAGTCGGTCTATGTCTTGCTCAAACCATGGAACTTTTTAACGAAACTACACGTAAGACTACACCCCTTGTTTGCTAGTGAGCTTAACAATTTCATACTGCCCACACCAAGCAGATTGGGGTCAGCGTATTAATGCATTTGTCCAACCTTACCTCCACAAAACGTTCTGTTTGGTTGTGAGTGAGACAAACGGTGATAACGTATACTTAAAAATAGTAAAAGAAACAAAAGGGTTGAATCCTCACAAGTGAATTATAGATGTCATGGCTCTCTTTTATCATGCCGGTTCATTGATCCTGTGGGTATGCTACCCTACTCAGTAGCTCTGCCAGCTATAACTATCTAGTATACTCTAACCTACAACGTTAACCTACTCACTGCAAATCCCTACCATGCCAGTATAATTAGCACCTATCTCAGCAGATGTTTTCAATATGTCTATTGTTGTGCCATATTTTAAATCTAAATATGTTTATTTCTCTTTCTAAAATCCACTAGAGGACACTATTTCCCCCACTACAATGGTTCAGTCCGGGCTCCCCCACGTCAATAGTTGGATCTTATTGGACCAATTTAGCCCAATGGGCTGTGGTATTTGAAGGGTGACAGTGAAACTGTATTTAGACGTGTGAATACAGTTATTGCGCCTAGTTGAATTGTGGCTAGTGAATTTTGCCTAGTAAGTACTGAGTGTTTTTTGATGTATGTTTGTTAAATTTGTATATATGTTTGAGATCATTGCAAGAGAATCCCCAAGTAAAATAAATTAGAATATATTTTTATATGAAAACCACCATCTCCGTCACCCTTTTTCCCCACTTCACCACCGACTTCACCACCACATCCCAAAATGTGGGGTGGCCGCCTCAGTCCCTCACAGTGACCATCTTACACCACCTAAAAAGGTGGTCCTACCCAAACCACATAGTGCTTTGCCTGGGTAGCTAGCGGAAATGACAGGTATGTTTATCTGTCCCTCACATGCACCTATACCATCAAAATGTATTTAAAGATGACACCAAAACTAGTAGCCTTTTACAACACACCTCAAAAGGTGACAAATTGTTGAGTAGTGTTACTTTAAATAAGCTTTTATCCAATTTTGCAAGATTAATCTCTTCGCTTCCATGTCCAGACCCAAAGGAAACTGGCATCAAACATACAGAATAGCATATACAATGTGCCTCCACACCAGAGGAGAAGAAATGACCACTCTGTTCTATGATTATGATGTCCCTAAACCCTATGATCAATCACCATCTACCATCCACCATCTTGGAGAGCAATTAAATGAGGCACTCCAGACAGCAGACTGGATTAAAGTGAGTGTTCTGTACTTTGCAACTTTCAGGCAGCATAGCAATTATAACACATAATGTTGCAAGGCTCATCTTCTACTGAAGTTTCAAATTCTATCATGTGACCTCAACGAATGTCCTCAGTATATTTATTAAGTTAGAACATTAACCCCTTAAGCTTTATTTATTAGAAATATTTAATCTTGATAGATTGTCTTGAAAGTGTGGAGTTGGATTGAGGTGTCATGATGATAACCTCATATTACATGATGAAAATCAGTAACAATGGCAATTAAAACAGTTATTGACAACAACAAAAGAATGGGACAGACATTTATGGGGTATTATGTTAAATCATGTCTTCCTTATAATTACATAACATATGGCCCAGTATTAGATGATTATCGAAAAAGCAGAAATGTATTGTTTGCAGGAAGGAAGCAGGTCATGTTGCAGTGTTGTAATTTATGTATTATTCTCCCTGGAGCTTCCTCATACCACATTTGATACTGACAAAAGGATGGAAGAATGAGGAATTCTAATTGTTCAATGTTGCTGTATGTTCAGTAGCAACTCTATGAAAACTCCAAAGCCTCAGGAGCTCGTCAGTGTTTCCGAAGAGACACCTTTTAACCCAAGCACTGAGTGTCATGATAACAGGCTCCATATCCAGGTAACCACAGATGTGTCCTCCCCCCATCCTTTCTTGCCACCGCTCAGCAGCGAAGCCAGCGACCTGTCACTAGCAGGATTACCATCCCGCTCCGTGCTGCCTAAGATGGAGTGCACCAAGGTCACAGCAGCTGGCTTTCTGCCCAGTGACCCCCTCGCCTCCCTCCCACCCCAGTGCTCTCATCTGGGGGCGATTCGTCTCACTGGGCTCGCTGCTCCTGCATTGATCCTGGACCTCACTAATGGTGGTGGATTTCAATTCCGCTCCCTGATGTCAATGATAGCGAACGCACCATTAGCAGAGGCATGAGATGCCCAAGGGTAAAACACCAGGACTGCTTCTTCATCACGTTACGGCAGGAGGAGAGAGAATTAGAAGCAAGCAGACTCATCCATACGTACAGCCAGGATAATACATATTAGCGTACATGCAGCGTATATGCACTCATACACACATACAAGGTACAGCTTAGTAGGTATACAGTGTACCCATAAGGTTACTTTTATTAGGATAAGCGGCGCTATGAAGCAGAGAACTGTCAATTGTAGCATGTCACAATGTGTACAAATACTGGGCGAAAGCCAGCTTTGGTGTTTTCTTCAAAGAATGCCTGGCAGCAAGAATTACCTGTGGTTCTACTCATTTGCTTCCAACTGAGTGAATGTGCTGAATGTTCTGTGAACCACTGAAATGAATCGAACTATTTGCCCAACAAGTTAGCCAAACCAATATCATCTATTCAGAAATCTAAAATAGGTTCTGATACATTTCCAGTTGGTCAGTTGACTTCCCAACAATTAGCATCGGTTACTAAAACGAAGCAAAAGACAAGCAGAAAAGCAGTGACAAAGTTCATACACACTTGACCTTTATTTGACCTTTATTTATGTATCCATCAGTGCCTGCTTTATAAGTTGAGGTCTAAATGACAGGTCAGGGCCAGAGAATTTCTCATTAATTCTGTGTGGGCCGTGGTCCTGCCTTGTTCCTCTCATAATTGCTGCTCTTCCTCTCTCTCTCCCTCCCTCTCTCTCTCGCCCTCTCTTCCTCTCTCTCTCTCTTCCTCTCTCTCGCTCTCCCTCTCTCTCTTCCTCTCTCTCTCCCTCTCTCTCTCCCTCTCTCTCTCCCTCCATCGCTCTCCCTCTCCCCCTCTCTCTCTCTCTCTCCCTCTCTCTCTCTCTCTTTCTCTCAGGCAGGGGACAAGTAGCGGATCTCCTACTGATTTACATATGGGTCGCACCACGATGCTATGCTCTTGTCACCAGTTGGCTGAGTAATGAGGGATTTGCTATACAGGGGCAAAGTTCCACGGCTTCCTCTGGAGCCCACTAAATACCACAGCACTGGTGCCAAAGAGCCCAGCTAGAGATCATCTCTTCCGCTAGAGCCCACTAAATACCACATCACTGGTGCCAAAGAGCCCAGCGAGAGATCCTCTCTAAAGCAACAACTTGCAATAACTTGCAAGTTTAGTATAAGTACCACAGTACAAAATGCACACTATACATTGAATAATAATTACAATAATTATTGTAATAATTATTGTAATTATAAATATAATAATATACAAATCCAATTGGGTTCAAGCATCTTTTCTGCCTGGACCGGTAATAATGGATATTTCTAAACCTGATTGTTCAAATCCTTGATTGTGATTGGCTAAAAGCTGTTGTAAAATCCAGCATTACCTTACAATTTGACCTGATTACATTCCATATTACTGCGCAGCGAATGGCAAGGCATTCATATAGCGCATTTCATACCCAGTGTTCCATCTGGCTGTTGCGTTGCTTCAAGGGTTGCGTGGCAACGATTTATTTAGGAACTATAATTTTTTGTGGCGGAAGAATGACGGTTTATCATTAAACTATTGTTTCTTAAATTGAATTGTCTTTATTTATGAAACCATATCAAATATGTGTAGTAACAGGTTTAGAAAAGCAATAAGCCCTGCGAGTCCGTGGTTTGCGCTGATTTTAGAACAGGTAAGGGGGTTTAACGGCACTCCGCTTCGCGTCGTGCCTAACAACTCCCTTACCTGTTCTAAAATCAGCGCAAAGCACGGCCTCTTGGGGCTTATTGCTTAATTCTAAACCTGATTGTTCAAATCCTTGATTGTGATTGGCTAAAAGCCGTTGTAAAATTCAGCATTACCTTACAATTTGACCTGATTACATTCCATATTACTGCGCAGCGAATGGCAAGGCATTCAAATAGCGCATTTCATACCCAGTGTTCCATCTGGCTGTTGCGTTGCTTCAAGGGTTGCGTGGCAACGATTTATTTAGGAACTATATATTTTAGTGGCGGAAGAATGAAGATTTATCATTAAACTATTGTTTCTTAAATTGAATTGTCTTTATTTATGAAACCATATACAATTTTTGTAGTAACAGTTTTAGAAAAGCAATAAGCCCCGCGAGTCCGTGGTTTGCGCTGATTTTAGAACAGGTAAGGGGGTTTAATGGCACTCCGCTTCGCAGCTCCCCTTACCTGGTATAAAATCAGCGCAAACCACAGCCTCTTGGGGCTTATTGCTTAAGTATGCACTAGACAAAACATAAGCACAGAATAGATTCAAGAGAGGCCACTCTACTTTATGTTTTAAAGTGATTAATTACCTGACACTTACAGAATAAAGTAGATATCTGAGTATAGGTTTCACTATAGGCAACCTACAGTGGGGGCTGATGGTTGCGGCCTAAAATTCCTGATTTCGCGGGAGCTTCCCACTTTTGGGTGTGATAAGCCCCTACATAAAACCTATTATTTTTCCTGTGACACAGCAAAACTATGGGGGTCTGGGGGCATGCTCCCCCATCAGATTTTTTTTTTTTTAAATACAATTTTAAATAGTGTCCTCTAGTGGGTTTTAGGAAGAGAAATTAACACATTTAGATTTAAAATAGCACAAATAAAAACATATTGAAGACATCTGCGGGGCGCCCAGGCTTATACAATGGTAGGGGAAACACTGGGCTATCAGGACCTGCAAGGCAATCTTGAACCATCCTAAACAGTATTGTTTCTGTTTAAGTCATAATCAGGGGTGTTTCTAGTTATAGAAAAATATGTGGTAAAAATAGCCTGGGGCTTGTCCTTTTGTTTTTGAAGAGAGAGAGAGAGAGAGAGAGAGAGAGAGAGAGAGAGTCTTGGCAGACTTGGCCGTCAGTTCACCGTAGGCTAATTATTGGTGTAAGGGCTATCTAGCTTGAGTTGCTATAGGCCTACAGTCACGTCAGTAGATGTTGTTTGCCATCAATATAATTGGATACATAGTGTAATACCCTCACTCAATGATTTACCCTGAGTTTAATTTAGAAATAGCCAAGAAAGTTAGATTTTGTATTCATCTGGGTGCACACGTCTTTGCATGCACTGTGCAGCGCTTGATTGCTGCCCCCTCCTTTGGATGCTACATGTCAAGTTCCACCAGTACAAAGACTCTCTGTTGTGTTGCTAGAACCTCCATTTTCAGTGCAAAAAAAAACATTTAAATATATTCTGGGCTATAACTTTAACGACACCACTGGTCATAAGCCAGTAACCAAAGATGTTGTGTTGTTAGTGGTGTAATAACCCTAGTCTATTCTTGATCTACTGAAAATGACATGAAGTGTCAGAAGATTGCTTTGTTTTTGCTGTTTCAAACAATCTCTGATATCAATTATTTGAAAATCCCAAAAGAAAACAATGTAACCATAAAACAACTGTCACCAAAGCTTTTAGGGGTGCAATTCTGGGGTTTCAGCGCCCATTTCATGTTGAAAATGGAAAGCATCAAGGCAGGCGGGCGGATTATGATTTTCCTCAAAGTCACCCACGTGTCAACTCTATTGATTCTGCTGGCTGCCAGAGTCAATGACCATGTGATTATCATCAAGCATGTCAACACCTCACACAGTGCAGCCGCCTCAGATGCCAGCGCTCTGGCGGTCCCAATAATGACTCATCTCCCATTGAGATCCGCGAACACCAAGGGTCTCCATCTGCCGCCCAAATCAGAAACAGCAAGGGGCACTGTTGTGTGGTTTTCTCTTTTCTGCTGGCAGAGAGCAGCAGCTGTTGA
The DNA here is from genome assembly GCF_963457725.1 of Sprattus sprattus. Lineage (NCBI taxonomy): Eukaryota > Metazoa > Chordata > Actinopteri > Clupeiformes > Clupeidae > Sprattus > Sprattus sprattus. The sequence continues at coordinate 32,239,504 of NC_137922.1, read as the reverse complement.
TGAACATAGCATCCTAAAAATGCTATTAATTTGAACGCGAAGGCATTCATTTGAAGCATGCATTAACATTTTTTGGGGAAATATCAGATGGAGGAAGAAACCTATTCAAACATTTTTGCCCATAAATGCATTAAAGTGGGCAAATTCAATGTTGCTGTTATGACAATTATACCATTTTCTTGTAGAACGAAGTACCATTTCAAACAATTAATTACATTCCCTTTTTGTGAACATTTGTGCAGGAGTGCCATCCCATCATGATGATCAGAGTAAGTTGAGCAAAAGCTTTTCCAGATGCATTGCTCAAAGAAAGCTCACTAACCAAATATGACCTAAGACACTTTATTTCTCAGTCTCTCTAAAAGATAGAAACATGAAATAAAAACCGTTCGAAAGCTGGCTTTAACTGTAATGTTTAACATTTTTTTGTGTAATTAGTGGTAGTGTAAAAAACGAAGTAAAAAGTAATAAATAAGGTCCTCTTCAAGTCATCATCTACTGTAGGTGAAGATGTCGTCATATGTGCTTGCCAAAGCACACAATGTGAACAGCATGCACTGTCTGCAGCCATAGACGGTGACAATGACACGAGCATCAGTGTCACTCTTTGACTGCACCCACTCCCTGCAGATCCTTCTCTTCTGAGAGAGGTTCTCACAGTCATGCTCAGATGTGGCTCCTAAGGTGCTGTTAGTTGAGGATCACTCCTTGCTTGCAGTGCAGTGTAATACGTTCCCGTGCCAGGTCCTCCAGCCAATCTTTGCCGTCTCTGTTGTTCTTGCCTGCATCTGATCAGGCAAATCCACGTTTCATGTGTTTCTGGTATTGGGAGAGTGGAGCTGACACTCCAACCTCAGTTTGGGTGCACTCTTGCTTCCCTCTCGTCACTGACCCTCTCTCAGTGGGATCATGGTAATTAGACAGCACCATGACAGCCTGGGAGTCCTGCCAAACACAGACAGTAAGGTCGTCCTTTTGAGCCATTTCAAATTCACGTCCGCCCCCAACGACCCTTGTTTGCTCAGCGTTTTGGGAGAACCTGGCTAGATCCATGATGACACGGGGAGCAAGACCCTTCTCCTGTGTCCCCTCACGCTCTGATTAGACTTGGAAGTTTGACAACAGCCAATGGTGCTGTCTGCCATGACCCATGCTTTGTGTTGGGTTGAGGGGGAGGTACTGGAAGGCCAGTCTTCCCTTGAATTTCACCAAGCTGACATGTATTGTTACAAAGTAAGCCTTGACATGGCTTTGGGGAAAAGTTGTCTGGGAGAGACATTTTTTTGTCACCAATAGTCCCTCCTCAGCTGAAGAAAGCCCATGGTGACACACAGCCCAATGAACGTTTTCATTTCTTTCTACCCGTTTACAGCTGGACAGAGTTTTGCTCCTGCTTAGTTCCGCATATGAATTTGTTTCGTCATAGGCTGCACCCACCGCTCCGTGGTGAAAATGTCTATCTTTACCCCTGGTTTGTGGCAATACTCACTCTGGGTAATAGTTTTCCAGTCATATTGGAATCTGACAATCTTGACAAAATCCACCTCCTCCTAAAACATGTCTCTTATCCAATGTGCCTTGGCGACTTGATCAGCAGTCACATTATAATCTTCTAATTTATTGTTGTTTTCATCCTCAAAGTAACTGCTGCACTCTGCATCAGTATCGAGCCCCTTGCTCAGCTAATTAGCCATTGTCACTGTCTGAAACACACACTTTTTTGCCTACCTACCACATAGAGGCTTAGAAGATTAAACACTTAAATAGAAACATGATTCTCATAGTTTTTTCCTTCCCCACCTGTATCTCAGCGACCCATGATACTTTTTATTGGTCGCAGGACTTGAAAACGATGATATCAGCTCTAGAGGGGAGAAATATGCAAATGTTGCAATACTCAATAAACAGAAAGATGTTTTAATGAGGACTCTTTCATTAACACTTTACTTTTAGTTGATGGTGATGGTTTGTTTTCTGTTTATTTCCTCCATTTCTGAAGAGTGAAAAACATTCTCTTTGTATCATTGTAGTGAGTAAAACTGAAAGCTAATCAATAACAAAGTCAATATAAATTACAACTTTATGGCAACAGCTTTGAAAATAGGTATTGCTTCTCAGTGTGTTATAAATTAACTAATAAGATTCAATTAAAACAGTATGATGTAAACACTGAATTTCAATCAATAATAACACGGAGCAAGATGACTATAATTTACCCCTGATCAAACATTAAAAGGCTTTCAATCCATACGTCTATAAATCCACACCTTTTATCCTCTCACAGAAGTATGTCATTTTAATCCTGTCAAAAAAGTTCCACCCTTGTCAATGGGACTCCCTGTAGTCAGACTTAGCTGTTGGTAGCAAAAGAGATAAGTCATTCACGAAGTTGCCTCACGGAAATATCCAGCTGCTTGTTCTCCCTATCCACTGAATGTTAGTCTGTGCAGCTCTCTGAAAAAAAGGCTGCAAGGTTAAGTTACTCCATGCTTTATCTTCTCTACAACAAAAAGGAAAGAAATGATTTTAGTGTCAATCCACTCTCCAGATGACAAGTACGCTTCTGAAAGGACTGGCTGATGCATCACCAAGGCAGCACCCAGTTAACTATACTTATCTCCCCTCTCCACCCCTTGCGGCAGGAGACAGCTCACTGTGTTGAAAGGATGGTGGGAGGATGGGAGATGTTTCAGAGAGTCTGCGTTTGGGTACCACCGTTCACAAGAGAGCAAAAGCTCAGTTATTAGAATACATTTGTGTAGGAGCACTATTCATATTGGTACAATTGTTCATTTCAGCTACTCTTCTGTTTTATAACTTTTACACCAAATGCTAAACAATGGATTCCCTTTATAATGGGGGAAGAAAGCGGATGTTGCTGCACGGTCTGTCCTCCAGGGAACTCACTCGTCTCTGTGTGCACTCTGTTCAATTGCAGGCTCTGCCTGCTCCAGGAGGTAACATGTACTTCAGACTGCTGTCTGATGGGCTTTGATTAGCTGCCTGGCTCTGCTGCCGAGCGGAGGTGACCCTGGTCGATGTCACTTGACTGCAGTCTGTCTTGGCTATCTCAGCAATGACAATGAAGTGGAGCCAGATACCAAAGCAAATAGGCCATTGTAGTTCACAAAGGTTCACCTTATGACAACTGACAGTTGACTTTTTTGAGACACGGATTAGATTTATCTCCCTGTGAAAAAAGCAATAACCCTTTTTCTCTCTTGCTTTAGAAAAAGCATCCTTTAAACACTGATGATACTGTCTCTGGGTTCTGCCTCTCATGTGATTTTTTCCTATATAGTTTTAAAACTGTTATCTGAATTAATGTATAAGAGAGGGTATTGATTGCCCTTATGTTATTATATGATTGCATATTAGAGGTCACAGTGAAGGATTGTTTTTACTCTGCGTGACTAATCCAAAATTCCAATGTTTGTTGTCAAATTCAGTGTTTGAACACAGTCTTTGCACTGTAAATGGGAATCAAACATAGGCCCTGTTCACACCTGACATTCACATGTCACAAGTGGACAGTACAGGTGTGAATGCACCCAAGACGCATTAAGGACACACTGAGATCCGATCACTCAGATCCGATCACTCAGACCCCATTTGAAGGTGGTCTGTGATGCATATGACCACATTGTTTTAGCAGTGTGTATGTAAATGTGTCCTGGGCCAAACTGAGGGACTGCCTTTTCAACTCAAGTCCTCTGTGTAAGTGGAACTACATACTCATTCATGCGCCAATGGCATCATATTCAAAAATGGAACATTGTCCTATTTTCAATTTCGAATAGCCAAAACATATATTAAGAGAGGATCAAACATCTTGGGCGTGACATGTCAAGGAATAGACTGTAGACAAGGGAAGTCAACTGTCAGCTGCCTCTCAGCGGTTAAAAACATGTGGTCTTTATAAGTGGAGATGATGTACTTTTTAGTTGCATATATAGCGGGGATGTGAGATCCGATCACAAGTAGTCATTCGAGATGAATGTGGAGAAGCATGCTAGCCATAGACTCAGAAAGTATGTCTTCAACCATATATACTATAGAGGCAGCCTTTACCAGTTATTACTCTGAACCCCATGATCTCTGAGGATGTGTTCCTTTATGCAGCTCTCTTCAGCATCCTGCTGGCATCGTTGGCTCTATCACAAGCTCTCAGGACTTTTATAGCAAGATATCCAGATGTATCAAGAGACTAAATGGCTGCAAGGTTAACTGATAATTAGGTCTGTATCCAATTTATATATCTAGTCAGAAAGGTGGTAACCAAAACATTTTTTTTTCAAAAAGATGTCTTTCAAAAAGCATGCATGATTTACACATTGTCAGCAACTGGCTTGTGGTCAACAACCAGGGTCCATTTTAGAGCACAGCAGGATGAATAGTTTAAGTTTTTCAAATATATAAGGTTTTTAATGTTTGTTTGTTTTTAACTGAGCAAAATGGTAAATAAGGAAAATAAATAAAATACAATATATATGTGTATATATATTGCCTCCACTCCACAGGGAAAACAAATCTGCGACCTTAAACTAATAACCCTGCTGTGCTCCAAAATTGAGCGTGTTTTGTTACGGGGACTCACATCGCACACAGGAAAATGACAATACCTGCAGCTACTGACAGCTACTGTATGCCCTTCGGTACGGGCTGAGGTAAATTAGTGGCATGAGAGCCAAGTATGGAGATGGCCTAAGACCTAAAGCCCAACATCAGTGTCAGCATGTTAAAAAAGTAAAATACAATAAAAAATGTTTGCAGATCATAGAGATCAAATATTTCATTAAAAGATGAAAATGAAATGTACTCATGAATCAGCAATTAGCTTAATGTCGCCTGGTACAACATTGTGCACATTTAGCATTTGCTATCAATATGCAAAATACTTTGAATTAAAAAGATGATAAAAATATAAATACTTAAAGCTTTTTTTTTTTTGAATTGCAGATGGCCTCATTTCTAAACATTTTGAATCAAACTCAGATGTGAAGCAAGGCTGCCTTTCCTTTATTGTGTATCATTAATACTATAATGTCACCTGGTACTATGTCAGTTTTGAGGACAGGATCTTATACCAACTATTTAAAATGTGCACGCATCATTTAATAACAAAAACACACTGCACAGTCACCCAATAGCAGTGTATCCATATCGACAGTGCCTTCCAAAGTATAAACAACAGTAAAGTAGCTTCTTGCAATGATCAGGCATAGACAGTGAGTCATAGGGACCTCTAGCAGAAGGCACAGAGGGCACAAACATTGACATTTCAAGCATGTTTGGAAATGATCTACAAAATTGATGACAGATGAAGTCAGATATTTTGAAGAGGTCCCGACTGTAATTTATCCACCAGACACCTTCAGATGAAGCTATAGCAGTACTGTGTGGTGCGATAATGAGGCATATGGACAAAGTTTGTGAGCTTCCCATGAAATTTACTTTTCAGAGGGTCCTAAGTCTTATTCAAGCAGATTGTAGGACTGGTTTCAATATCCTGGCCATAGAGAAACAACCTCAGTCAGCCAGCAAGGTCTTCGAGACATTCCACTTTTCAAGAGTACAGTGACTGCATATATACAGTATATCAAGGACATGGTCCTCTTTCTGTGTGATCTCTGTGACCATCAAAGGTTTCACCCACAATGCAACAACCCACGACAAAAAAGCAGAAGTTCTTACCTAGGTATGATGGTCAGTTCAACAGACTCCCAAAGCAAGCAAATAAATCACTGTTACAAAGTCAGTAAGTCATGCAAATACAGTTTTACATTCTCAGAAGTTTTCACTAAATGTATTTAACACCAGGTTCAAAGGAATGCCACAACTACATCAAAGGTCAGCTTTAAAATTGGAAGTTGAAGTGGGACAAGATAAATCAGACATTTAAGCAGTAGACTTGTGAAGAAGAGTAAAAATGCCTTGTAGCTATTTCAAGAAAAGGACAAGCTATTTGAGGGCAGTATTGGCCTCAAGTGTCCCCTGTTAGAGGCTCAGGGTGTGTTATTGTAACTTAAGCTGACCCTTGATACTATTCATAAGAGCTGGAGTAGACCTGGGGCTAGACTGACAAACGTTTATTATTTATCAGAGAAAATTAATAACATCAATAGTAGACATGGTATATGGACTGTTTCAGAATTCAAAATACATTTTGGTGGAATTATACTGTTTGCACCCTTCAAAGTGAAAAGTTCAGAAGCAGCTGCATGACCTGTAATACAGAATGACTTGAGTGGATCAGATGGGAAATAACAAGTCTGATTACAGACATATAGTCACACCTGTTTGCGAGAACATTTTTAGTTTTTTTTATGCTTTGCTCATACTCATTTGTCTTGATTTGAGGAGATGTCTTAATGTGATAACAGTGGCCTATGTTAGTATGTAAGCAGGCGTGGAACATCAAAATGTAATCCCAGGTCCATTCGAACATTGCCTGAGCTTTCCCATGAAGCCTTGCACCACTTCATGTGGTGTTTCTGGTGAGTTCACCCCTCCATTTATCTCTCCTGACACGCAATCTATACCTATAAATCACTTTAAGAGCCTGGGTTTGCTCGGCCCAACAGTACCTAACAGTACCTAAATTGTTTTGAACTATTAAATACAGAGCAGAGTCTGCTCTGAGAAAATAAATTGCTGCAAACTTTCTCATGCTTTGTCTATAAATAAGGATTCTTGGTTGCCCCTCTTTTGCACTTGTAGTATAAGATCACTGCTATGCCTTCCAGAAAAAAAGGATTAATAAGGTTCCATATGATGCAGCATTATTCATTGTATAACTGCCACCGTGCACACAGTGAAATGCTTGGGGATGAATTGGAGAACCACAATTTAAACAAGACCTTATTGAAAATATTTCTATCCTCTGTTGTATGTGTTGCTGCTGGCTTCTACAAGATACAGGCCAGCCCTGTGCATTGATTGAGTATGTGCCGTGCTGCTCAGATCCATTTTCCGACAAAACTGAAAAGGGTAAGAGTGTATCGCACTGAGAAAGGGTGGACATCAGTGGGTTTACCACAGGCATCTAACCTGGATATGTGAATAGCAGCTGAACACAACCAAGTCAAAATAATGAATTTAGTCTGTTTTTTGATTTTTGAATCCTGTCACAGGGATTTGATCAAGTAAATAAATGATACAACTGCGTAACAATATATGAAATGCACTGCATCCAAAAAGTCTCCTACAAGAAATGGATGGCTGAATGAGCTCTGGTCATTCAGTCAGTAGGGAGCAACATCCTTTAATCAAGTCTCTTCAACACGCTGACATGCGTATCCCTGTTGTCTGTATAGCGGGGTGAGACTCTGGCTACCTGGATGAATTTGTAACCAGTAGTCGTATTTCAAATGTGTCATGATGAATAAAACAGAGGATGTGCCAAGGATGTGCCTCCAAGAGCACCATGGAGGAGTGGAGGGCCTCTGACTTCCTTATTGACTGTCCTCTCCTCATGATCTTTGCATTCACCACCAAAGTGGAAGTGCTTGCAAGACGGGGTCCCATCTATGGGCCTTTGCCAGACCATTATAAAACACACATTCCCCTTAAATTTCATGTCAGCAGAAACAACATTACATCAACACTACTGCTCTCCTCACCCATACCACTATGTAACCCCTCTCTGTGAGAGCCTGAGGATTCAGAAAATAAAAAGAAAATACACAGTTAAACAGCTGCAAGTTAAACAGCTGCAAGTTAAACAGCTGCAAGAATAAAACTGTATGATGATGTACTTTGGATTTTTAAAGAGAAGAGAACGAGGGTTTGGGATTTACAGCATACAATGAGTTTGGGTTTACAGCATACATTTGTTTCAGGCTGTAACACAAAGCTGTCAAGCCTGGCTGTCTCAAAAACAGCCCAGCCCATTGCCTCTGTGTAAATGGATTGAATGTCAAAATAACTGATGTGGTCCTAACCCCCGTAATAAGTGCCTTATTATGATTACCAGATCATTGTAAATGTGGAGCAACACTGCACACAAACTCAATGGCACCATTTCAAATGCACCAGTCACAGGATGCAACTAAAAATGTTACCGTATTTTCCCAACTTAAACCACACCATATATACACCACATTACAATATTTTGTGCAATTTTATAACAAAACTGTGTATTGGCTGCACCCGTGTATTAACCTCAGTTTATTCAACATTACATCATCCTGTCACGTAAAACGAAATGTAGTGGTTGTGGTGCCAACGCTGCCTACTTAAAAGTTGTATGAATTATGTCACTTGCCGGCTCTCTGCATGCGACATGAACGGGAGTTCGACACGCAAGGTTGTATGGTAAAAACTAGAAAATGCATTTCCTGAAGGAAATACCAGTGCATGAAATGCAAAAGTTAGGAAAGGAAGAAGAAAAGAAAGAAGAGTGAAAGAAGGAAAGAAGAAAGGAAAGAACAGTGGAAGAAGGAAAGAAGAAAGGATAGAAGAGTGAAGAAAGGAGAGAAGAGAGGATGAAGGAAAGAAGAGTGAAAGAAGGAAAGACGAAAAGAAAGAAGAGTGAAGAAAGGAAAGGAGAGTGGAAGAAGAAAAGACAGAAGAGCGAAGAAAGGAAAGAAGAGTGAAAGAAGGAAATAATAGTTGAAGAAGGAAAGAAGAGTGAAAGAAGGAAAGAAGAAAGGAGAGTGAAGAAAGGAAAGAAAAGTGAAAGAAGGAAAGAAGAGTGGAAGAAGGAAAGATGAGTGGAAGAAGGAAAGAAGAGTGAAAGAGAAAAAGAGAGTGAAAATATTGAAAAAAGGAGATAAAAATGGAGTGAAGAAGAGAGATTGAGTGTGAGAGAAAGTAGACTGAGAGGGATAGAGAGAAAGATGGAGAGATGGAGAGAAAAAAAGTAGAGAATGGAAGGTGTCTAAATGTTCCTAGTTACAGTTAAATTGAGAGGGACAGAGAAGAGGGTCCTTTGATTTGGCGCAGCTGTCAGTGAAGCACAGGTGCAAGCCAGTTTAAAGACCCTATTATGATGTCATAATGGCCCAATGTAAGTCAATGGGAAAATTTAGATTCGTTTTTATTTAATATCTTAAAAAGTATAAAGTTTAGAAAAGTGAAAAATACATAGCATAAGTGTCCTTTACAAGACCTACGCGACAAAGTTTGAATGAAGTTTCTACGTTAAGCGGTTCGGGCTGAATTAATCGCAGAAAAAGGTAACAAGAATTAGAAGAGGAAGAAGAAGAAGAAGAAGAAAAAGAAGAAGAAGACTAGGAATAACAATACAGGGCATTTCATGCACTGTAATAACATTTATTAAAGTATAATACAACAGTCAGTGTTATTGTCAGAAATCAAAGTGTGGTGCAAGCGGGTGTCTCCATAGTGTACGCAAACAACGGCGAGGAGAGGGAGCCTCCTGCACACTGGACCAAGGCCTTCTTATGGTGCAGCTCATCAAGGCCTGATTCCTCACACCTGTGCAGACTCTGCTACCTCAGCTGTGGACAATAGAGAGCACTGATAGAAGGGGGCGGGGCAGACCAGGCTGGGTCGTGACAATTAGGGAAGCACATTTCAAGTTACAATGCTACACCATATCCTTGCACCTACACACAAACAGGCTATCTTATCCCCACTCAATAGTGTTATTGTGACATGTGGACACTAAATGTTTCAAGCTAATTGTTAATAGATCCCCTGGTGACCTAGTACCATAATCTTCAGATACACTTGCAGTGGGAATTGAAACCATTGAATTACCATGGGAAGGGCAAAGGGGAGAGGGAGGTGTGACTTCACCCCCTTAATTTACTACATTGGTATCTGAGTAAGCCCTTGCTGCAGTGATGTCTCAGATTATTTCTCTGAACCCAAGACTGCTTTTTATTGGAGACTGATTTTGAGAAATTAAACTTTGCTTAAGGCTATGCAGGCTATGAGGTTTTGCTACATGTGCTTACATTTATGAATTCACTCATGAACTAGACAATAGCTAATGCTTAAAGTTATTCATAATGACCCATAAATGGTGAGTAGACCATTATCACATACTTTATACATTATATTACAAATCATTAGCAGGCCTACATAATGTATAACTGGTTAATTTGTCATTTCTAAAGGATTTATTTAATATGATATATATATATATATATATATATCATATACCTTATAAACAATTTTATAAACCATTAGAAAATCATTTGAAACATGTTCATAAATACATAACTACTCATTTATAAATAGCGAACTAAAGTTTATAAATGTTGGAATTGTAAATGATGAACAGACTATGAACAAATGCTTTATAAACGGTTTATTAATGAGGGCTATCCTAAAGCGTTACCAAAGTTTTAAATATTCTTGAATGGTTTAAATGGCAGAGTTCAATTTGCATGAAGTGATAGCTTTTTATGTAGCTGATATGATAGTCTTCTCAAAATTGTAGGGGCGCCTGTGCAGCTTATTGTGTGTGTATGTTTTTATGTTTTTATGTTTACCGTATGCACCCATACACCAGAGCAAATTTCAGGTAGGCGTACACCTACTTGACAATAGATCTCTTTCTGATTCTGATTCTGATTCTGATTTAAAACTTATTTACATATATTAACATGATTTTATATTAACACATGCTTGCAGCTGCTAAGCTCAAGATAGCTAGTACATCGAACGTTTCCCTATTTCCACCCCTCCCCTAATTCCGCCCCTGACATCTACTTGTTGCTTAACATTAATTGTTCATATTTTCTACTCACTGGAAAGAGGACAAAAAGAAAGGCCCTGGCACCAAAGGAAGGGTTTGAAGTGTACATAGGGTTTCGTAGACTATCGATAGCTGTCCAAATCCAAATCTTACATTGCATTTCTTGCAGGTCAGAGGAAAAAGACAGAAAACATCTGGAATGGACTGACATGCTCCCATGGCACTGAATGAAGGTAGAAATGAATGAAGGTTTTGTCATCATTAAAAACATAAAGATATTACAAAATGGGTGAGGGTAAATTAGGGAGAGTGAGTTTGAAGTTTTCCTCTTTCTTGTTTAGTCTTTCTGTTAGACACATGTGGGAAATGCAAAAACACAAACCTGCCAGGAAGAGATGACATTGTGCCATGGGTGTTCTGTCCCCTGTGTGAGGAGTGGCACCACTGCATGTGTAAACAGAGGGACCACTGAGAAGAAGGTGAAGAGTTTGAGTGCCAGCGGTGCAGGGCATTCGTGCCCGCATCCATGCCAGCTTCATGTCCAGATTGGCAAGTGAATGTTGATGTGTGTTTGGGTTGTTTTTAACAATTTCAGTTTTTTTTTTTTATAAATAATTTCAATTATTTTTGATATCTTTAATTTCTAGTTATCTTGTAAACATTGTAAATCAATTTCATACAACTACATTATGTGAGATGTCTGTCATTGTTGAGATCAGGGTTATTATCTAAAGATAGATTTTTAACAATCTATTATTAATATTAGTTCCTGAAAAAAATCAACAAAGTTTGATAAAGAGGCAGAGGAAATAGGGAACACCCCCTTCGTTGTAGCCTTGCAATGTCTCACTCTCCACAATGTTACAGTGGACAATATTATAATTGCTCTGGGATGGATTGATTTATTCAGTGTTTGGATATGCTATTTAAAAGTGCACAGGGTAGAATTGAGTGAATGAATATACAATGATAAGAATGGTTTTCATACAAATTCATGTGTCAAAAATCAAATATAATTCTACACACTAATAGACTAAATCTAAAATCAAAAACACAGTGGCTGTCAAACTGCTCTAAATAAATCACTTTCTTTAAACATCTGACATTTGGGCTTTGCCCTATTTTTCGTTCAAAACATTCATTCCCACTTGTATATAGCTCTACTTCATTGCCACTTGTATATAGCTCTACTTCATTGCCTCTTGTATATAGCTCTACTTCTTTGCAGCATTACGCCCTCAAATTGCATGCAAGCTCACCCATATACCGCACTGTGTAGATGGTTTGGAAATGCTGAGCCTGCTTTGCAATGTTGTGAAAACAAGGGCTGGTTCTACAGCACTGCCCCTAGTGACAGCCTTTGCACACCCACTACTTAAATAGTGCCCGTACTTACTTTTAGCGTTACTCTTCCCAGGATGTTATTATTAGCCACTCACAGAGCGGATACTCTTGACCTGGCACGGAGTTGGCAGGATGTTTTGTTCATTTCAGGAGAACCTTGTTTGGTTCACTTGAGCAGAAAATTGTGACATGGATCAATCATTGTTTCTGAGGCCAAGGCCAAAGGAAAGGGCCAGCATTGCATTCCAGTCCAGTATTCCAGGTGCTTAGCCCTGCAGCACAATCGCTTGAGGGAGTCTCGTAATAGTGGTCCATACAAAAATCAACAGGCAAGAAAAGTTAAACTGAGGCTCTCACACCATGGGTAACATGCTAGTTCCTTGTAATTTACATATTATTAAAGCAACACAAAATTGCCATTGAGGTATATTTTTACAGGCAACTAGTTGTGGTATTTACATTCAGTTATTTAGCAGAGGAAAAGCTTTCACGGTATGACATTCCCAGTTGTATCACCATAAGACACCAGTTAGCATGTAAGCAAGCTTTTAGCAGTGCCTACTGGGCTGTTTGTGGTGTTTGCAACGTTTTTGAATGTCTTTTAGGTAGTTTGCTTGCTAATTTTAGACCAAAACTCCTTATTGCTACTCTAACTGTTCTTAATTTTCTTCTTTTCATTTCTATTAGTTTTTATTGTCTATTTGTCTTCTCCAAATAGGATATTGTTTGTCTATCAAGAAATTATTTTCCATTTCAGCACAATCTGTTGAGCCCAAGGGCCGAATTGATTTTATTTTCTGTCTGTGCAGTGGACCTGCCGGACACAAGGAGGAAAAGCTGCCCCTATGTCAAGGTACTACTTCTTGAGACAGGGAGTTGTAAAGAAAGTCTATACAGACTTCTCAAAGGCTTTTTTCAGCGTGATTTGATTAGACCAATCCATCAGAAGCACCACAACCACTGCTGATGTGTTATCTCTAGGAGAGCTCACTCTTGGCTAAGACACTACATTACGAGTCAAGAGAAAAGAGAATCTCTTCAGCTTTAATGTTTCTATTGTACTAATAATGTTTTTAGAATGATTTGTTTTTGTGTATTAGTACAAAGAATGTTTATTTTTAGTATTGCACATAGAACGTTCCATGTTGTAAGTGAAGTCAAGGACACCCCTAATTGTTTCCTCATGAGTCCTGGGCATATAATAACGGACAGATCATAGATGGGGTAAAACATTGAGATGAATTGACTGGTCAACACTGATATTGTGGTTTTACTTACTTAAATTAAGCGATGGAGGCCATTTGTGGCGCCGATGACAAAATGATGTTCAAGACTGTTGCGGGCATAAGGTGTATTTGAGTACTTGTTAGTATCTAGTTACTTGGAAGGGTTTTTTATGTCCCCTTTAAAGTAGGTAAGTTCTCTACACGGAGGAATTTTGCTCACATCCATTCTATGTCTAATTCTATGAACATAACCTGCTGTCAATTGTTGAGGAAATATAAAACACTAAAATATGAATTGCCGTAGTGTTACATTTCCTCCAATGTCAATGTCAATAAATATTAATATCAAATGTCAATAAATATCTCAGTAATATTTACATGGATCTCTTACTATGGACGTAAAGTCATTTTCAAAGTACAGTCCTAGTAGCTGAGGATGCCTATTAATACATACTCATTCATTTTCAAATTGTCTTCATGGCCCTATCATAGTACTCAGGACACATCATTTTCAGAAAATACAAACAATCTGACTGACATATTTAACTTTCCACATGGGGTAAAAAGCTGTCTTTATTTTGTAGTGTCAGTGTATGACAGGCTTTTATCTAAGCAAAACAAGGATTCTGTATCCCCAGTTAAAAGATTGTCACAGTCATTTGTAGTCAAGGCCTCAGCAGCTGTTCCTGACTGAAGGTGGTTTGAAACATACTGCAGTGCCAGTAAAGTCTTTCCCTTCTCAGAAACATCCAAAATGTTTCATTTTAACATGGCGGGCTCTGATGGGAATGAGTGTGCGAGCTTCTGGGGCAGTATCCTCTATCTCTGCCCCACTTCTCAAAACCTGTCACCCTTAACACTGGTGATCCCCACGCTCTCGGGCCTGACGTTCACAAAATTCATCACCGTCTCCATTTATCTCTCCTTGTCCACTTTGCCCTTCTGGCCTCCGAGATGGGATGTAATATCACCAATCCACTCAAATCGAAAATCACATTCATCATGATTACGGATCACACCGGGTCTTATCGGCCCCAGATGTTGGGGTCCAGTGAAGCTGCCAGGGACAAGTGTCACAGGGCATTTTCCAAGCTGCTTGCCTTCCCATACCCCCCACTGCAGGTGACCTCTCCATCCAGACTGATCATGGAGTCCTCCACTCTGCTCTTTGATGAAATATTGAGCTTGTGTGCCCAGTTGGAGCTGGCTGCTTGCACTTACCAGAGGGAGCATGCTGATCTGTCCTTTGAGGACAAGCAGCTAGCAGTCTGGCCTTTATAAGTTCACGTGAAGCATGTAGGGTTTCACAAAGATGTTTTTTATCCAATATGGCTCATGCACTTACGTTTTTAAATGTTCAATTCATGTATTTATTTAATTATGGTCATGATAATTAAGTTTGTTGCGAAATACTGTACTTTGATGCATGGAGATTAATGTTTTGAGTTTAGAGAGATTAGGAAGTAATGTATATAACACACAAAAACTCAAACAGAGTCAGTGTAGATTTCATCTTAATATCACAATATCATATACACCCATGAATTTGACCATGGACACATGGTGTTCCCACTGCACAACACTATACCTGCTGGCGACCATAACGTCAGCATGGAAACTACTTTGTAGCACATATTTAACACATTTTGTAAAGGTTATTTATAGATATATTAATATTATATGCCATTTAGTTTTTACCTGCCGTTTAGGCTTCTGTAGATAAAAGTGAATATCACATACAGCCTGAGACATTCTCACCTTTATCTCAGGAGGCACATTAGGACAAATATTCAACTTGTTTCAAACATCTTTCTTTACTCTTAAATAATCTTCAACCGAAAGACAATAAACTATAAATTTGGTAATTTGATACGCTTTTAATTTTATTTTGTGCAATAGCACCTTTTCCTAACATTGCCTGTTCAAAACAAAAGCAAGTAATTGATCATTTCTGTATATGTGGTATCATTCTGATCTGAGGCCGGGTGATACTAGGCCACCGTCACACATAACAACTCATAACAATCTCTCAAATGGAGACGTCACATTTACTGCTGGAGATGAGGCTAAAATCTCTGCCCTACAATTGCTGAAGCTTTCACACTTAAGTTCAAATTGAGTATTTATTTCAGTGACTGCCATAACAAGAGTGGTGCACTGCCCTTGTGGGTAGGCAGAGGCAAACTTTCTGGATTCCGCATCAAATTTCAAAGAAATCTGCCTTTTCAATATGGCTTGAAAGGTTTTAAAAGGGCACTTTCATATCTTTATCATGCAAGCTTACGAAACTCTTGATAACATTTGCCTATATAAAACAGTCGTACTGGTGTTGTATTGGCATCTTGATGTTTAATTTTATCAGAAGAAGTTGAAAGGACCATTAACTCAACAGAGGCTTTGTCACATTGAGCTGCTATGGTCGTTTGTGACGGTCACAGCCAGACACACACAAACAGCTCTCACCCACCTCATACACTTATGGAAATAAAGTCAATGT
Source organism: Sprattus sprattus (assembly GCF_963457725.1). NCBI lineage: Eukaryota > Metazoa > Chordata > Actinopteri > Clupeiformes > Clupeidae > Sprattus > Sprattus sprattus. Next base: position 32,223,765 of record NC_137922.1, on the reverse strand, counting down.
TGGTGCTGAAGGATCTCAGGTTTTTTTTATTTCATGTCATTATGTACATAATTTTATTTCACGACAAATGTTTTCTATCTGTATTTTTCCTTTTGTCGGTAATCATGCCAAATAGCTGTCCCCAGGTTTATTAGCATTCAGGTGGTTTTTGTGAGCAGCCAGGCCTTCCTGTCTGCAGTGCATGTATGCATATGCCTCCATACCTTTCACACCTTGGACCATCTCCCCCAGGTAGACCCCAACTGTTCCCCTTCTTGCCATACACCTAGAACTGCCCCCCAGACACACCCATTATATTAAGTTGTGTGCTCTGTTCCTCTATACGTGAGCATGTAACCTTCAGGCTGTGGGGAATTGCAGAGGTGACTTTGCTGTCGAATTATTGACGCAGACTGCAGATGTGAATTGTGTGAGGCAGGATACACTCTGAATCTTAACAATGAATATAAAAACAAAGGTCATAAAGCTTATAAAGTTATAAGAGGACCTCTCTGATGTTCGCACATCAAAGGACTTGCAGCCCCCATTAAGAGGGAGAAGGAAGAAACAAGGCACAAATTTGACTTTAGGATGAATTTAGCATCCCATATGATTTGTAAATGTAAATGAATGTTACATATGTATAATTAGTCTTAAAATGATGCTGGGCAATTAGTCCGACCATGATAATGCCAATCTACTCAATGGCAATCTTGTGTGTTGTTGTGACTAGTCTCAATTATGTTTACATACTAATTAGCCTACCTGACACATCTGTCCCATAAGACTACTAATAAAAGCGTTTGTTAGGGGAAAGGGCATGGTTTTAGTAAACTGGGCAATAGCACTGGATTGGTTTGTAGAACTGTATGGGAATAGAGAATTCAACCAGCCATTTTAAGACAGCTGGTCTCTTGCATTCTGGCTCTCTTCTGCACCGTTTCTACTTCTCTCCTCTCTACCATCCCCATCAGGGGGCTGGCTGCTTCCTCTTTCTCTCTTTCTCTCTCCCTCTCTCGGCTCTCTCTCTCTCCCCTTCTTATCTTTTCACCTTACTCACTCTCTCATTCAGGTTTGTTCTAAGGTTATTTGCATCCAGTGTACTGAGTTTTATTTTGTTTAATTGGTAACTATAACATTTAATCATTGGCAACCATTTGTCACTGCTTATGGCCGTTATGGTTGTTTTTATCTTACACTAAATCTGGTCTACACTTCCGATAACTAAGTTTACCATTTATTGTAAGAACAAACTGCTCAATTATTCAGCAATCATACAGTTCTCTTGTGCTATGCCTTTACTTATTTAATATCTAGCCAAATGTTGCATAGTGGGCGGTAATGTTTCAGTTACTGGAGTCAGGTGAATTGATCTTAGTGATCTTACAAAGGTGATTGATCCATCATATAATTTGATATTGTAATATCCACCACTGTAATGCAGATTCCTACATGGAACACATAATAAGCTGAAACCCTACCCACTGGACTGGCATTCCATCATGTCTTTGGCGAATTCCTGCAACCGCACCTAACTTCAGAGCTAAAATAGACTTCTATTAAACTACAGGGTAACACTTTCTATGAAGCCCAGCGTTATAAGGCCCTATAAGGACATTATAAGGGCCTTAATAATGACCTATAGCGATTGCTACAATGACTTATAGCTACTTTATAACTACGTATAATGTCTTCATGATGACTCATAATCACCTTTATGATGCATTAAATCAGTTCATTATGAATGGTTATAATTAAAGACGGAATAATGCATTATAAATATGTGACTGTCGGGTAACACTTGCTATGAAGCCTGCCTTTATAAGGTCCTATAAGGACATTAATGATGACGTTTAAAAGTAGCTATAAGTCATTGTAGCACTCTTTATAACTATGTTTAGCATCTCCACAATGACTCATATCCACTGCTCTGAAACATTATGTCAGTTAATTATAAATGGTTATAATCTAAGATAAAATGATGCATTATAAATATGTGATCATAGGTTTGTGTGGGTAATCATGAATCCTATGAAGCCTGCATATATGAAGCACTATAAGAACATTCATAATACCTTTAAAAACTAGTTAAGTCATTGTGGCACTCATTATAACTATGTATATAGGTCTACACGGCACATCATAACCACCTTTGTGATATATTATGCATATTCATTAATGGTTATTAGTATGGTGACTAGGCTGCTATACAGAAATGTAATATTATAAACTTTTAGAAGATCCTATAAGTGGACTTTGTCAGCTTTAAGTAAAGTGACAAAAGGGTGGTGTTGTTATGAACAGATATGAGATTATATAAGTGTACTTTGTCAGCTTTAAGTAAAGTGACAAAAGAGTAATATAAGTAGTAAGATAAGGCATTATGAACTTGTTAATAGTGCTGACAGTAAATACAACAGGATACAGATGAAAAGCCTTTTATTTAAATCAGCACTGGCTGAACATAGCCCAGAACATAGCATTGTAAGGGTGTTAAAAAGGGTGTTAAAAATAAAAAAACAGCAAGCCTTCTGTAGACAACTTATTGATGTGACATACGGTATGACATTTTAATGGACGGCCATCAGGAGCAAGTCCCCATCAGTTTTCATCTTGCTTATTTTTTCTTGGATTTCTGGTGTCACAAGGGAACGGCACCTAGCAATATAATAATCTTATATCCCTTTTGTATAATATATCACAAAGGTGGTTATGATGTGCCGTGAAGACCTATATACATAGTTATAATGAGTGCCACAATGACTTATCTAGTTTTTAAAGGTATTATGAATGTTCTTATAGTGCTTCATATATGCAGGCTTCATAGGATTCATGATTACCCACACAAACCTATGATCATCACATATTTATAATGCATCACTTTATCTTAGATTATAACCATTTATAATTAACTGACATAACGTTTCAGAGCAGTGGATATGAGTCATTGTGGAGATGCTAAACATAGTTATAAAGAGTACTACAATGACTTATAGCTACTTTTAAACGTCATCATTAATGTCCTTGTAGGACCTTATAAAGGCAGGCTTCATAGCAAGTGTTACCCGACAGTCACATATTTATAATGCATTATTCCATCTTTAATTATAACCATTCATAATAAACTGATATAATGTATCATAAAGGTGATTATGAGTCATCATGAAGACATTATACGTAGTTATAAAGTAGCTATAAGTCATTGTAGCAATCGCTATGTCATTATTAAGGCCCTTATAATGTCCTTATAGGGCCTTATAACGCTGGGCTTCATAGAAAGTGTTACCAAATACGGTATAACAGTTGTAGTGTCCATTGAGTTACTAAAGCTAAAAATATAACAGTGCCTTTGTTGCTAATTGTTAGGTTTACTTCACTAGCCACATTTTGTCACCAAACATGTCCATCCAAAGCAAGTGGAAAGTTTGTGTAAATGCATACTGATATCATACAGTACATGCCAGTCATACTGATGTCCATATTACTCGCCATTTATCCTTTCCAACGGCTGGTAAACTTTTCCAAAGAAATCAGACATTTTGGCAGTGGGTTCAGAAAACCTTGGCTGGGCAAGGTGTCTTAATGGCCCAGGTTCAGCCTACTTTCGGACCAATAATTAGTCTCCCCCGGCAGGCAGCTCCACGGAGATGGATGGATTTGACCCTGGGCCAGGCTGGCCAGGCTGCCCTGGAGGAGCTCAGAGACCCGAGGCATGGGAAGAGATTTTGTGGAAATGAGAGAATAGGCATGCCGAGCTGGAGGTCAGCTGCCTCGTGCCCCTACATGCTGTACCAGCAGCCATATTCGCTACAGCTCCAGCTCCAGTTTGGGATGATGGAGGCAAGCATCTGAGCATATGCAAAAGCCACGCTCCTTCGAGCCAGGCAGTCAGTGAGTTCTGAAGAACAATGTTTTTCCTTTGTCCCCGTCCCCATCCCCATTCTCTGATTTTACTGCACTCCCCACTGACATCTGCTTTCGTCTTTGATGAGATTCAACAACTTCTGCGAGAATGATTGAACCCACTGTTAGCAGAGCATACGGCTGGCCACACAAAGCAGAGTTGGCACATGAAGCACACATTGAAGAAACTACTAAGAGGATCACAACTACCAAGAGCATCATTACAAACACTGGTGCCATTGATCAAAAGAAGGACCCTTGTTATTTTGAGGAAACATAAACACAGAGGATAAATGGGGGAACTATGAGTTCCTGGGACATTTGCATGCTCTGTCAAGAGCCCTAGCAGAGTAAAGAGACCAGAGGCAGAGGCTCTGTCCCCCCTAAAAGCAGTGTCTCGCCAACCCACATAAATGTGCTTCACTTAATTTAAGCAATCAATATATATGTAAAGCGATCACCATTTTTTTCATTCAAGAAATAAATAAAATATATTGTGTTTCCAATACAATACAACAATGGATAGACTTCAATGTTTCCAGCCGTCATTTTTGGTTGTTACCCTACATTGATTAGTTTAACAGGCTACAGTTTGTTGTAAGTGAAAGTAGAAGAATGATGTTACATCCACGAATGTAACATCTTCCCACAAACATAATAACTGGTGCCTCCAACAAACATAATTATACATTTCCAAAAATGTAATAATTATCGCGTTATAATTATAGTTCGTAATAATTACATTTGCAGGAAGTCATGACATATGCGGGTAAAGAAAATGTCATTGCAGCAAATGTAATAAATCACTAATATAGCAAGATTCTACCTGTTATATCAACCAGTTCTAAAAGTATGATGGTGTAAATGTTCACCCTCTATTGAAATTTCCCCCAAGTATAATCCTTAGAATTTATTACATTTTTAATTGAATGAGTGATGTATACTATCTCCATTTTATAGTTGGGGCCAAGCAGCAAAGTTCAGAAGTCACCCATTCTTACTGTCAGATTTCCCATGTTTTGCAAAACTGTAATAACGGACCACCATAGTACATGACTACATGATAGCTTTCTGGAGCCAGAATAGACTGAATGTGTGGGGGAATTCATCACTTTTGGTTGTGTTCAGCCTCCGCAAGATTAGAAAGACTACCACCAGCAGAAAGGAGTTCAGCCTGACCAGCACTGGATTGGTTCAGCAGACCTAGATCACCATCTTTTAGATTATCAGTCCTGGATCATTGAGTTGACCCTGTCATTTATACAAAATGTGTTTGCAAGATGGAGCACTTTGTATCAGTCTGTTTTTTTTTTTTGTAAAACTAAATGGTAAATATCACCTTTGCCTTTTACTGTAGCCTTTCAATAAACCACAATAATGAACCATCTCTGGTCTTATCCACCTATTTGGTTTGAAAATGTATCTTTAATAGTGATGTAAAACCAACTAGTGCATTTTTCATAAAACTGTAGCTAACTTTGTACCTGCAAAGACAGTAGGATGACAGATCAAACTGATATAAGGTTAATCCTTGGGACTATTTTCTTAATAGGTGTTTTAATATAAAACATTGCCATGCAATAGAGCTGAAACAACATTTTCTGTAAAAAAAAACAGATGCAATCTGAGACAATAGTCCACAGAAATCCTCAGATTTAGTGAGGAGGATCTTGTGCACACACACACACGCACACGCACAAGCACACACACACGCATGTGCACCACAGACGCCTTCTCGATTTTGCAGCTTGGCCTCAAGTACAGAATCTGAAGTAAGGGATTATATGGTCAGTCTAATTTCGTTAGATGGTGATGACTTTTGACAAACCTACGGAAACAACTAACACAACAGGTAGGATTTCACTACATACGTGATTACATTTGATATAATAATAAAAATATACCTTCTCACAAACGTATTCCTGCAAACATAATCATTTGTTTGTGGTAGTCTTCTTGATTCCTTGGTATTTCTCTATATGAAGTCATTGACATTGGCAGCAGTTTGTTGTTTACAACAGTCACCATAGCCTAATCCTTCAGTTTCTCAATCACTGGTTGGATTTGAGAACATTTGGCTAGGGAGGTGACAGGAATAAATATTGTAAGTATTCCTATTTGTGTACAATAAGTTACATTTTTATTTCAGAAAGCACCTGTTTTAATTTGATGGATAACATTCATGTCAGTCTGGCCCCCCTAGTGATGGATACCATAAATGTGTAGTGACGTCTCTGGCCGTATCTGAGACTGTAAACATACCAGGATTTCATCCATGCGTGCACATACAGCAAGTTTGTGCTATGAATGTCAATGCTGGGTGTTTTTAATAAGCATGAAAAATTAATGCCCTTCTAACTGGCAGAGCATCAAACACATTTCCCCCTATGCTTTTGCTGTGTTCTATATATTAATCAAAACCATATGCACCGCTTCTGTTTACATCTCCCCCTATTAAATGTATGCCTTCCTCTTCATGTGTGACATTGCTCTGGTCTTGAGGGAAGAAGACACTGGCGGAGAGATTGATTGAGGGAAGGGGTTACCAAGACAACTGTATATCCCCCAAAAGAACATTTTATGGAACGCACTTGGCAGGCTTAAACCAACAGTTGGTTCATGCCGGTAAAGTAAACACATTACTTTTGGAAATGTAAAATTGTGTAACTGTTGTGTTGTTGAGTATCTCCCCAGAGTCTATCCACCTCATCTAGGTAGCTCGGTGTTGCTGTTTGGGATAGAAAATATAAATGTAAAGAAATGCTTCACCTGTATTACCTTTCAGAAACCATACAATGTTCTCATTTGCGATCAAATTCAAATGAGAATATGATGCTCATTCTTCCATGGTGAAAAAAACTCCTCTTTTCATGTATCCATCCTTTAGGGGAAAAAGCAGATCAGTGGCAGTCTTGGCTCTCTTGGTGTCATTGGTAGACAACACAATAAGCAACTGCCTACGTACTCTCCACACCATGAGCCACAGAGGATGTTGTTTTTCACATACTATTTGTGAATTGGTTGTCACATGGGATACGAAATGAGTACAGCCTTTCCTAAGAATGTACATCATTTTACTTGAATATTCTGGTAAATTGGATTCTTTTGGTGTCTCTGGATATGACTCTAAACCCTCTCATTTCCTGACGTTCACTCACAGGAGAGAGAAAGTATTTCCACCTACTTTGATAGGGGGGGAAAAAAGGAGAATCCTTGAACTGGGTTTCTGGTGAGACGTGGGTTGCGGAGGTGTTGGTTGAGGAGGTGTGAGCATATGCCTCTAAATATTGGAATCAGTCAGGCTAAATTTGTCTCCGAGCTGAATGGGAAAACGTTGCATTCACGTGCTAATCTGCAAAGCAACTGAGCCAAAAATGAACAAATGAATTAATTAAGCAAGTGATGCCCTTTGCTCAGGAACCATCTGGTAAAAAAGTGACTGTGTCAGTGGGTTAACCCGGCCGTGTAATAGTTTTATCCATCCGACAGCCACGTCTGTGATCTCATGTCCCCACCCGCAGAGGCTCATCATTTCCCAGCTTTGTGATATAGGTTGGGCAGTTTATCAGTTTACTTGGTGTACCAGCCCTTTATTCCAACCTGACACATTTTGTGGACCAACAATTAAGCAAGCATGGATTCACAATTATCTACTGCTATTTCACTGGCTCAATTGTAACTAAATGTATTTCATGCCTATTTAGTTGGTCACAGTAATGTGACAATTTCCCATCCACTCTGTGTGCTCACGTGTTCCACACATGCTGGCAGTGGCTGGGGCCTTCCTGGCTGTAGTGGAGAGTGGCTGTGCTGTCAGATTAATGAATGAGAACTCTTTGTGGCAGGAGCTGATATCTGTAGGACAGAAATGGCCCATAACTGTCCCTGTTAGGATGCTGCTCTGGAACGGTTTGATTGATCCAGGTTGGTGACTAATTACAGAATGCTAAAATCCAGCATTTGTTAGCTGTCCAATTATACAAGAACTCCATTTATTCATGCTACTTAGGGGCTTGAATTTTCTCCTGATTTCCAAAGGGTAGAACAGTGGCTGCTGAGATAATGGGGCATGTTGGCTGTTTTTAACTCCCTTAAGTCACCTCTTAAATATATAAAGTACACAAAAGCAGGTAAGCGGTGTGCTTAACATTACATTATACATATATGTGTTTACATAAGATATAGACATATCTTTATTTTTTATATCCAATACAAATACAGACATTTGACTCTCTGGCATCACAAACAGTGTCTCCTTAGGGGTGCTGGTGTGTTGTAGCCTGGTATAACCACACCCAATTCACTTTCCGAATACATAAGGTTTGGCCATGCTCATGTTCATTTTGAAGCCAGCACGGCTGCCATTGTTGTAACTACAATTTTAAACAAATGCATCACTTCAACGCCATTGCACTTAGCCACCCCCACTGGTAGCTGATTGGACGCCACTCAGAGTGGCCCAGCGATCCATCTTGCGAAGACAGTTTCAAGCCTACAATCCCAGCAAAAACTGATCTGGGAGCAGTAGGAGCCCGGCTAGGTGTGTTATCTTCAGAAGGAGGACCAGTGACAATGCATCACTCCGCTGCGTCTTCTTCCCGCTCTCTTTTCGCTGAACGCAGGGAGGAGCTTTATGATTCATGGATGTGTCAACAGCACAAACCACACAACTCCCCCATTACTGTGTTTTATTGCAGTGCAAAACCTCCTCGTCCCAGCTTTAATGGCTGCCAAATGTGTTTACAGAAGAGCTCTTTGAAGCTCTAATCACATGACCCACTCATGAATCAATTTGTCATTTGCCTGCTCCTCACCCTCTCAGCAGAGTCTTAAGAAGTAAAGTGTCAGCCATCATAATGTTACAGTGTGCTTCTCGCTGCTACAGTACCACATGGAACACTCACACTGCAGCTTTAACTGCAGACCCACTAACACATCCTCTACATACGCTGGGTACAGATCACTTTTGCAAAGATGGATGGCTAACAAGCACCCCATCATCATAGGGCTTACAGCAGCAGGGAAAGCAGCAGGGTGCAAATATACACTGTGACTCAAGCAAGGCATGGATCGTCTGTGCTATAGTTATCAGCACGTAAATAAAGCAATTACACATCATTTACAAAATATTAGTGAGCGAGAAACTCATGCCAGATGAGACTCAATTAACTGAGGGTGATGCATTCAAATGTTTCCTTTCAATGATCCATTTCCTTTCGATTTCCTCTAGAATTTAAAGATGCAGTCTGCAATTTGCTTTTGTTTTCTCAAAATGCGGTTGATATTTGAGCTTAACAGCCAATCAAATTACACCCCATCCTTCTATGCTCTTGAAGCGTGTTTGTTGATTGGTTCGGATTGGTTGATTGATTATCATTGTTTATGGCTGGGTCCGAGCCGTTATGTTTCTTTCCCATTGACAGAGCCAGGACTGTGTACGAACACCAGAATGTGTTTGACCGCTAACACTGAACGGACAGCTGGAGGACCGCTAGGAGTCATTTGTTGAATTTCAGAAAAAGTGTATGGGAAGAATTGCAGGCTGCACCTGTAAACCACATTGAAACATTTTACCTTGTTTACCTTTTTAAAATTCGCTTTCATCTACTCTATTTAATCACTCACTACATGCTCTTGTTTAATGTTATAAACTCTTGCTTTTAAAAGGAGCAATCACAATGTCCTCTGCCTTTAGTGGAATGAATAACACCAGCAGCATAAACAGCATCAATTAGACGGCGTGACCCTGACCACCTCACTGAACCGCTAGATGTGGATGTCAGCGTGGAAGTGAGTATGGGTTTGGAGAGGTGCGCTGAACCTCTGACACATTGACATCAGAGACTCCGTGCCTAATGAGTTCCACTAATCAAACCCCACACCCATCAACCCCTCCATCGGCCCCCCCCCCCCCCCCCCCCCGCCCTAAGGTAAAAGTGAAATAAAACGGACACTTCAAGGGCCGCTTGCTTTTTCCATTCTGCACACGTCACGCCCGTGCACGTTTCTGCAGCATAATAGCCCAAGCACTGTGAGAGCAGAACTCAATCAGAATGATGTGTGGCTCTCACCGCCAGGCAAGCTTTCTCTCTTTCTCCTTCTCTCTCTCTCTCCCCCTCTCTCTACCTCTCTCTCCCTCCCTCCCTCGCTTGCTCCCCTTCCCCCTGCACATTGTGCTGCGGCTCTGTATTCTGACAACAGGAGTCCCTTTGAAGTTGTGTGCTGCGGCCCTCTCCACTCTCCGCCTAAGCAGGGGTGAGGATGTGGACAGAGATTTTCACCTAGCAGGGGCTCAGGCCACCTCACAGGGAGCTGCAGAGCAGAAGGCCACAGATAAAGTGTTCCATGAGGGGGTTCTCCTCAAACCATGCTTCTGCCCAACTCGACCTCCTCGTTTTGACATAGTGTGACAGACTTTTTTTCTCTCACGAGAAAGCTTATAATCGAGCAGTCCTTTCTTATCTATTTGCAAGCACACAAAACACACTCAAAATACACAGCATTCCTTGTGTTTCATATTTGTATTCGGGTTTGCTATATGTGTTCGGCTATTTCAAAATATCAAAGTTACACATGTTAAAGGTAGAGAACTGCCCGAGGCAAGAAACATGTCCTTGGGCAGTGCTGTCTTTTTTTACATTAACTAATACAAAAAGTAGCATGGCTGCAGTGTTGTATAGTTACTACAGGAAGACTGGAAGAGAAGAGTCCAGCTTACTGTTCTGGTATGAACTGGATTTCATCTGGTGATTGTGATAATGGTTTCACTGCTGTTTTAATGAACTATCATCACGGGATCCATTTGTGATACACAGCAAGCACACTTTTATCCCTATTAACATAATACTGTCATTTATCTTATATTTAGACTTTCCTTTGAAGAAAAAGGCTTCACGAGTGCAGTAGCTGTAGGCAGTCCGATGTTGTGCTTGGCATCACCTGCTAGAATTCCATTCCAAGTCCCGTATGACAGTGCCTAACAGTGCCTGGGTTTACACTATTTGAAACCTAATGGAAAATGTGTCACGTTGAGTTACTGGCATCCTGATATTAGTGTTATTAGAACTTGCAGTAACTGTCAAAGTAATAAGACATTCTATTTTTCATGATGGATGCATTCAAGTAGATCTCTGTTGGTGAAAGGACAAGTCATATAGTCATTTTGAAAATGCATCTCATTTAAATGTATGGAATTTCATGCTTGTGGCTTTTGCTAAATTAAAATCACTGGGAGTAAAACTATCTGCCTTTTGAACAAGACTGGAATGAGACAGTGAAACAACAGTTTGGTATGAAGTTTCTTTCTCATTTAGGAAGAGGATGTCCCAGTGAACAAATAATGTGTATTAACTGTCAAAGAGAGAAGAAAGGAGAAATATGATGTTCAGGTTAATTTGCACAAAGGGCTTATGTCTGTTCTTTGGAGATCCCTTGTGACTTGCATATTTGATTTTGTGCCCTTTTATGTTATATTACATCACAAGTCTAACCCTCATGCCTCCCAACTGCCTGTATATTATTTAATGGCCTCTGTTCAGAAAGTACATTACTTTGCTCTTAGGAAGAGTGACATCAAGGAGAGGTCTTTTCAGCGGAACATACGTCTATGTTGGACTGAAGTGGACTAGAACAACTTGTGTCAGACTCGCTTCTTGAGACTTTGAGAAGAGGACCTTGAAAGGGAAGTGGAGAGCTGGTCCATTTTCCCTTGTGATAAAAGACAGGCCATTATTCTACCCGAACAAGTAAGTGAATGGTGACTATCCAAGAGCAGTGGGAAATGTAGTGATAATGTTTCGGCTATAGGCATCATTAAAATGTTTTGGAGAGAGTTACTTTGGGGTAACTGTTTGAGCATGTCTCATTACAAACCAATCGCGTCAATCATCCCTCGTTCTTGCAATATTACAATCAACTTAGATAATATGGTTTTTAGGATGTGAATGAATGAATGAATGAATGAATGAATGAAGTATATTGTTTCATAACCATTTATGAAAACTACCAAACAGGTAAGAGTGTATTATTTGGCATGTTTACGTCTAAACGTTACGTGGACAAATTGATCCAAGCATAGAGTGCCCTCATGAGGAATGAAGAAATATTACAACACTAACAATACCTCAGCCTACAGCGCCATCTGCTGTCTACTGCCTTCATCTGTCCAACAGAATTTTTGATTTTTTTCCTTCTTTTTAAATGGTTTGGATGTCTACCTGCTGTGAAAGCTGAAGCATCAAAGTAATTCCCCAAAAAGCAAATCAATTCTTACCCGTCCACCTGGAAAATAAAATGAGTTGGCATTGAATTGCTCCACAAAATGAAAGCACTGCTATTTTCAAGCCTGAAGATGAAAATAAAAATCCATGAAAAATGTCAAGTAGTCTTGAGGCAAAGAATCATACAATGTTATTTTCACTGACTGGAGAAACACAAGCATTCACACCAGCGAACTGAAAACAACATCAAAATGTCATTCTTATTTACACATAATGCCAGTATTCCATGCAACTGTTTTATCAAGGTGCATCTTTTCCTAAGGTCCTCAGAAGGGATAAAGGTACTTCCCCTCTCACACAGATAAAATGTTATGCACAACACTAACACATTTCCCTAAACTGAGTTAAAAGGGAATAAATAATGTGACAAACTGATCAACAAACACTGTATTGGCTCCCTGTTCCCATGCCCTCCACAGCACTACACCGGAGATATATACAGTGCCCTCGACAAATATTGGCACCCCTAGTGAATATGAGCTAAACAGGCTATACAAAAATATGTCTTTGCTGTTTATCCTCTTGGTCTTTCACTCAAAATATTCCCAAAAATCTTACCTTTTCTTTGAAGTAAAATGATTGAAAAAATAAAAACTGTTGACATTAAATAAATATTTTTCCCCAAAACATGTGTGCCACAATTATTGGCACCCCTAGAAAACTAACTGAAGTATATTTCTAGTCATGTTTGACATTTTTAAGTTCACCTGATAAGGAACTCTTATGAGGTCAACCATGACTTCCAGTTCCACTGTCGTACAAATATGAAGTGACATAGGCCAAATTCCATTAGTCATTCATCACTATGGGAAAGACCCAAATAACACAGTGACGATGTGCGACGAAAAGTTGTTGAGCTGCACAAATCAAGAAATGGACACAAGAAAATCTCTTAACAGTTGAAAATACCCATTTCCACTATCATGGAAATAATTAAGAAGTTTAAAGCGTCAGGAGATGTTAAGAATCAGCCTGGAAGAGGACGTGTCTGTACATTGACCCTACGCACTGTGAGGGGGATGGTTCTACTGATGGTTCTACTGAAAATAATCTCCAAGGATCACAGCTGGAGAATTGTAGAGGTTAGTTGAGTATTGGGGTCAGAAAGTCTTCAAAACTACCATCAGACGCCACCTACATCACCACAAGTTGTTTTGGAGGGTTGCCAGAAAAAGCCTCTGCTGTCAATCAACAACAAACAAAAGCGCCTACAGTTTGCGTAATGTAAGTCAGACTTTCAATGGGACCGAGTTATATGGTCAGATGAGACCAACATAAAGCTTTTTGGCAACAAACATCAAAGGTGGGTTTGGCGTAGACAGAAAGATAGCCATATAGAAGAGCACCCCATACCCAATGTGAAGTATGGTGGCGGATCTTTGATGTTAGGGGGCTGTTTTTCTTCCAAAGGCCCTGGACATCTTGTTAGGATACATGGTATCATGGACTCCATCAAAAACCAGCAGATATTAAATGAAGACCTAACAGCCCCCTCCAGTAAGCCTTAAAATGGGCCGTGGTTGGACCTTCCAGGAGGACAATGAATGCACACCTAAAAATCAACACAAAAATGGTTCACAGAATAAAGGTTTTGCCATGGCCATCACAGTCCCCTGACCTAAACCCCATAGAAAATCTGTGGGAAGAACTGTAGCCAAGTCTACAAACTTTGACCTCAGATTCTGAAGGATCTGGAGAGATACTGCATGTAGGAATGGTCTCAGATCCCGTTCCATGTGTTCACCAACCTCATCACGCATTATAAGAGGAGACTTAGAGCTATTATCTTGGCAAATGGAGGCTGCACAAAACATTACATTAAGAGGTGCCAATAATTGTGGCACACGTTTTTAAGAAAAATCTTTTTTTAATGTCAATGTTTTTTTTTATATATATAATTTTACTTCAATGAAAAGGTAAGATTTTTGTGTATATTTCGAGTGAAAGACTGAGAGGATAAACAGCAAAGACATATTTTTTCATAGCCTGTTTTGCTCATATTCACTAGGGGTGCCAATAATTGTGGAGGGCACTGTACGTCAGAGGTCGAACAACCCATCACTTGAAAACACACACACACACACACACACACACACACACACAATCTCCTCACTGGATAGAAAGCCCTTTCCATAGTTGCCTTAAGACTGAAGCTAAAGCAGATGTGTGTAACCAACCTTAGTTTCATAAGCCATTCGTCCTCTAACATGTTCTGAGAGGGGAGAGATTTGACCTTTGACACTGACTAGTCTTTACATTACTGAGAGCATAACACACAGAAATAAAAGCAGAATTCAGTCTGTTAAAGAGGAAAGGGTCTGAAAAATACCAGATGATTTCCCAGAAAAGTACAATAGATGATTGACAGTGTAACTTCTCTGAGTACAAAATGAACGTATTGAACTACTGATTCTTACACCCTTGTGTTTGTGAGAATTTCACTCGATGAACATGACTATCTAGAATCCCATATCCTTTAAAGGGGAAGCATTAAAGAATTACAGCAGAAGTGTAAGCATGTTGCGACCACTATAAGCAGAAAACCTCTTTAATCTCCTCACTATCATGGACAGGATCCTTGTCGGTAAGCAGGAGGGTAGTAATATCAAATCACACTTCATCTTCCAACAATTTAATGAGACACACAAAATGCTCTGAGCAAAGACTGAGCAAGGTTAACGGAGGCAGTGCCTCTCCTCTCACAGCTGAGATGAAGCTATTGGTGCTCCCAACAAGCCCCTTGTTCCTCAGATTTATGAGGCACATGCAAAGAAATATTCAAATCCAACAAGGTTACAATGTGATTATTTGCGATGCATGCTAATAACCTCAAGCCCCTAAGACAAGACGGTGCAGGAGGAGAAAGTTGCAACAATCTCCTCACTAAAATACAGAATGATAGTAAGGTGCTGGAGGGTGCCTGAATAGACACCACAGCGGAGACTCCAGGGAGACGAATGCATAACAAGTACCATCTGCGGGGTTAAAAACGTCTATAATGTAATATGTCTGCTAAAATAAAAAAAGCATTGCATGGTAAGCTTGGGTATTTCTTTCCAGCTTTGTTTGACCAACTTCACAATCTCATTAGGGAGAAGATACTAATGCTATATAACTAGCCTAATCCATCAGTCTCCAATACAAATGTTTCTTCTTGAAGAACATCAATCTTCTGTCGTTGAGGAGGACTTTTGCCCTGAGCTGACTCTGAGACACGTAACATTCAACAGCTGCTCATCATCTGAATTGGAAAAGGATATGACCCTGCTGTTATTGTTAATTAGCGGAAACACTCTGAGGCAATGACACACACTGAATATTTGATTATCAGCGTGACTAATCACTCCATGGAAATGAACAGGAGCAGTACACACAGGCTTGATCAGTGCACTGAGTGGTGACAACCCCATTAAACCAACGCAGCGAGCGAGATGATTCCGCCACTATTGCAGCCAAATCAGTCTGATCAGGAATGAAGTGTGATCGTGGGTATCACACTTGCTTTTGCATATTGCATCTGCTTCAAGTATAAGAATAACCTTTTCCCCCTTGAGCAACAAATCCAAATGTTGGATTTTTCCCCATTTATAACCCAAATAGTCATGTTAATGTTCAATTGGATAGCCACTAGGCCTGGGTTTGTGTTCTGTGCTCAGTAAATATAAGTGCTAGAAAACTGTGTGGAAAGTGCCACATTATTCCATTCGGACAAATGCTCACAGGCGAGATATGTGTATGTCAATGAGCAATCTGTATGGGCAAGTGAGTGTGAGATGGGTAGTCTGTGTCCTCCACACGCACACACATACACAAATTACCTCCATCATCAGCACCTTAAGAGTCTGTGTTGCTGCACACACACATTACCTTCTTAATCAGCATCTTTAGTTTGTGGTCCTGCACACGCACACACGCACACACACACACACACACACACACACACACACACACACACACACACACACACACACACCATCAGTTGGTTGCTGACCATCACAAGTCATCCACCGATATAAGCCTACCAGAAACTCTTTCAGTGTAGCAATGACCAAACATTAGAAATGACCAAACTACATAATTATCCCTACCTGTATGAAGACATTTGTATCCAGCCAGAGCACTCAGACATTACAGAAATGATGTGGTATAAACAAAAAAGCTAAACAGGGGTAAAGCAGTAGTGTAGAGAGAATAAAAATTAAAACTTCAAATGCAACCATGATGTAAAAGAATAAACTGCAAGGTTCATCACAAGAAAACACCCCAATCACCTAATTAAATGTTAAACCCCTAAAAGCACAGCTAACTTTCAAAACATTGCAACTACTGTACGTAGAGGAAGCACTGTGAGACCTGCTGAATTAATAATACTATGTTCAAAATTAAAAATGGACACAATACACGCTGCAAGGACTTCCAGCTTGACTAAAAGAGGACACAACACACGTGCTTATGTGTAACATGGACGTATTTATTTCATGTGCAGCTTACTCAACTTGGTGCTGTTCCCGCACAAGAACCTGGATCTTGTATCTCCTTCACCTCCTGATCAGAATAATGGCTGGGTAAGACTTGACGGCTCTAAGTGAAAATCATTGATACCCATTGGCCCAATTGAAAGAGGTACTTGTGCTCCCTATTGTGAAACACTGTTTGTTCCCAAACTCATCGACAGGTGCATTGGGCTTGCTTCACTCCCCCTTCAATACAGATGTCAGCTCACTGCCCTCTTGAAGCTCCTGCAACAAACAAACACACACACACACACACCAAAATAAACTTTCATTCCATCTAAAGTAAATGTATTAAGGCAGTGTTTCCCAAAGTTTTTACAGTCCCGTACCCCTTCAAACATTCAATCTCCAGCCCCCCACACCCCACACTCACCACTCACCACAGCTTAATGAGAAGGGTGTGCATGAGAGGATGCACATAACTCTGCCATGTCTGGCTGAATTTGAGTCTTACATCGTTTTACACACAGTCTCCGCCTGTATTTTGTTTTCATGTTCATCACTAGGGCTGCAACTAACGATTATTTTAGTAATCGATTAATCTATCGACTATGTTTTCGATTAATCGCCTAATCTAACGCTTATTTCCATAAATTTAAATAATGATTCAAAATGTTGGAATTTGAATTTCAAATGTATTTGAGTATCAAGTTAATACAAATGTTATCATCATAATAAATAAATAAAATAGTAATACAAATTAAATGTGCAAATATGCTTTTAAAAGTAAAGAGACAGTGCAAATAAAGTTTTAAAAGTAACTCAAAATAGCAATCAAGCCTCTGCAAGTGCAAAATAACTGGGCTGCAGGTGAAATTCAAATTCAACATATGAAAAAAAAAAAATCCACAATCTTTTGTTTGAAGATTGCTAAGTAGAGGAGGTTGACTATTCAGAACAAACGAAAATACAGGCTACTCTGATAATTCACTGATTTAGAAATGTCCTTATTTTTCAAAGAAAAGCACTGTTTTTTTTTTTTTAAAGAAGATGACATTAAATTAATCAGAAATACACTCTATACATTGTTAATGTGGTAAATGACTATTCTAGGTGGAAATATCTGGTTCTTAATGAAATATCTACATAGGTGTATAGCGGCCCATTTCCAGCAACTATCACTCCGGTGTTCTAATGGTACGTTGTGTTTGCTAATCGCCTTAGAAGACTCATGGATGACTAGAAAACCCTTGAAAACCCTTGTGCAATTATGTGAGCACAGCTGAAAACTGTTTTGCGGGTGAGAGAAGCTATAAAACTGGCCTTCATTTGAGCTAGTTGAGTATCTGGAGCATCGCATTTGTGGGTTCGGTTATACACTTAAAATGGCTCAAAAAAGATAAACTTTCATGTGAAACTCGCCAGTATATTCTTGTTCTTAGAAATGAAGGCTATTCCATGTGAGAAATTGCAAAGAAACTGAACTTTTCCT
The DNA here is from genome assembly GCF_963457725.1 of Sprattus sprattus. Taxonomy (NCBI): domain Eukaryota; kingdom Metazoa; phylum Chordata; class Actinopteri; order Clupeiformes; family Clupeidae; genus Sprattus; species Sprattus sprattus. The sequence continues at coordinate 32,205,658 of NC_137922.1, read as the reverse complement.
ACAATGGCGTGTACTACTCTCTTCAGAGAACAGCAGAAACGGGCTCTAACCAGAGTAGGAAGAGAAGTGGAAGGCCCCAGGGCACAACTCAACAAGAAGACAAGTATATTAGTGTCTAGTTTAAGAAAGACACCTCACAGGCCCTCATCTGGCAGCTTTTTAAATGGTACCCCCAAAACGCTGGTGACACCTTCTACAGTGAAGAGGCGACTCTAGGATGCTGGCCTTATAGGCAGAGTGGCAAAGAAAAAGCTGTACTCCCAATGGACAGAGGAAGATTGGAAAAAAGTGTTCTGGACGAATTTAAAGTTTGAGGTGTTTGGATCATACAGGAGAACATTTGTGAGACGCAGAACAGGAGAAAAGATGCTGGAAGAGTGCCTGACGCCATCTGTCAAGCATGGTGGAGGTAATTTGATGGTCTGGGGCTGCTTTGGTGCTGGTAAAGTGGGAGCTTTGTACAAGGTAAAAATGATTTTAAATAGGGAAGGCTATCACTCCATTTTGCAACGCCATGCCATACCCTGTGGACAGCGCTTGATTGGAGCCAATTTCCTGCTACAACAGGACAATGACCCAAAGCGCACCTCCAAATTATGCAAGAACTATATAGGGAAAAAGCAGGCAGCTCGTATGCTGTCTGTAATGGAGTGGCCAGCGCAGTCACCAGATCTCAACCCCATTGAAAACATGAAATTGTCTGGGTGACCCCAAACTTTTGAACGGTAGTGTATGTCTATGATAATTGCTGCTAGACGCTTACTGTTCTTATGCTCCCACAGCCCATTCTCTTTGAAATACTGAAATAGTGCTTCTTAAACTATTAATAATTGACCATCATTGAGAAAAATGACAACTTTTCTGTTAGCCATATCTGATATGCAGCAGCTGCTAAACCAAGCTTTGTTTATTGTTGCCATGGTAACTTGAGCCAGCTCAGAATCATTCACTTTTCGCAGCTATTTCGCACTTTTTTTTTTAATATTATATGACGCGTCGACAATATAAATCCACGTCGACAATTTTTCACAATCGACATCGTCGATTTTGTCGACTAATCGTTGCAGCTCTACTCATCACAGCTGATAACCCCCTCGCACGGCAGGTGCATTCTCGATTGTAGGCCTTCTACTAGTAGTAGTGGTTGGTGCTTGTCTGGGAATTCCCCGCCCCTTCACTGCATTTCATTTGCTCAGTTAGTCTAGCAAACTACTAAATGGAGGTCCACTTCACTCACGTAATTGGACACGCCTTTAACCAATCAGACCAACGATACTATACAACGATACAACGATCGGTAATAAAGCAAACACATATTTTTTCTGTATGAATTGTTTCAGAGCAAGTTTCTGTTCTATTTTCAAAGAAAACTTGCCTTTGAAATCATCCAAGACAGCCGCGAGAGCAGTTTATAGTTTGCTGTGCTTTTCTCTTAGGTTTAGCTTTTGATACAAGACGTGATTATTTTAAATCCGCCAATGGCGCGCCAGGTAGCCAAAAGCCAGTTTGTGATTGGTCCCAGAGATCCTGAGAATGCTGTAATGAACGGCTGTGCAATCTTTGCCAGACCCTTTTCAGAGGCAAAATCAAATTGGCCGGAGAAGAGGGGCGGGACTTCCCAGACTAGGTTGGTGCCTCTCTTGACCGGGAATTAACACATTTTTACCATTTATTAATTTTCATGCAGCAAACAGAATAAGCTCCCGCTTCTCTACACAGGGCATCAGCGAGTGGAATTCCCTATGCGTACCCCAGTTTGGGAAACACTGTACTTAGGGAACAAATGCAAATAAATCTTCATACAATACCACAGCTCTTCCTACAGGCAACCATGGGTACTCCATAACAGCTGTTGGGCTCATTCAAATGCCTCAATATAGGTTACCAATACTGAGGGTTACCACCACTCCCTCTTACCTTCACAATGTCCAGTCCACCAATGAGTTCCCCTTTCACGTATAGCTGGGGGTATGTTGGCCAGTTGGAATAGGTTTTGAGTCCTTGTCTAACCTGTAAAGAGCACAATACACCCAAATGTATTTTGTACTGTACGATTATGCTGTTAGTTTCCAGATGATAAGCCCTATGTTCATGGATAACTTTGATAACTTACCACACTAATATACATGTATTAAACACATCAAACACACACACTTGATTCAGTCCACTGATTAGAGACTTGCCTCAACAGAGAACATAATGGTTGCACATCTTTGATGTTACCTGCTAAAAGGAGGCGGCAAAATAGACAGCTTCTTACCTCCTCATCCTGCAAGATATCAAATGTATCGTAGTCCACTCTGTTCAGAGGCAAAATGAAAGAGAATCATTTGTATCATCAGTCACACAATCACCCTCCTGCCCATTTCATCAGAGCCTCAGCGTTGAGGTGTGCAGCAGACCTACCCCGTGCTGTTCATAATCTCCAGGATCTGACGACTGAAGCCGCATTTTGGTGTCTGTCAACACAAACACACAAACAAAAACAAAAACAAACAAACACACACACACACACACACATCAAAATGCAGCAACAACAACTGAAGTCACATCCTGGCTTCTTCTGTCTGAGTGAGTCACACAATGAAAATAGGAGGAAGGATGCTGCCCGCCTCAAATGAAAGGCACGAGGCAGGGAGACCCAGGCAAAAACACAAAGACTTTTATAATTCAATACAAAATAAATGGGGGATTTAGACAAAAGGAAAGCACTCATTCATAAAAACAAACAGTCCTGTTGCAAGATCTGTACGGAACAATCCACCCATGCAGTCAGACAAACTAATTTAAGAGAGTCACTGCCTTCAAAGACACATAATAAGTGTGGCAGCTAGTCAACACAAAGGCAAGGAAAAATATTGGGGGGCGCTTGGAGAGGAGAAAGATGGAGAGAGAAAAGAACACAAGAGGGAGAGGGAGAGGGAGAGGGTGTGGACAAGAGATGATCTCGGGGGGATGGTGGGGGGCAGCTTTAAACTACTCCATAGAAGTCCTTTCATGTGTGTGCAGGGGAAATCAATAGCCCTATGAGAGGGAGGTGAGGTGAGGGGCTGCTAATGCTCCATTAGAGGGGGGGAGAGCGAATGAGAGCGCTCAGACAGCCTTCTCCAGCACAGGTACAGTGCTTCTTATTCCACACACACACACACACACAAGGACAAACCCACCTGTTCCACTCCTCAACTCTCACGAGAACAGCTCTTTCATGCACATACACCACTGTCCATCTATCCAGGTTCTATCTGGGCATGTAAGTGTGGTGGTACTTATCTTGCTTCTAGAAGTGTGTGCACAGTGTATGAGTGCAGGAGTGTGATATGGAAGCCTTACCTCTTTATTGCCCTTCATGAACAGCATGACGGAATTTTTGTTGATGATCGACTTTAACCTGTTGGCGCAGGAAAAAATTACACAAAATACCAAGAAGGGCCCAAGAATGTACGTGTGTGAGTGTGTGTGTGTGTGTGTGTGTGTGTACGTGCGTGCCTTTTTACCTATGCTCCAATGTCACAGCCTTGGGTAAGGTGTTGTCCAGTTCGCCAGATTCAACCAGTTCCTACAATGAGACACAAAAAAAACTTGGAAACTGGGTCTCTGAAAGCTTGTTTCACAAATCCTGTTCGCTAACTCTCATTATCCTCTACACTTCATCACACCCCCTCCTCTCCCTCTCATACTCTCTCTCCGTCTCATCCTCTGTCTCTCTCTTTCTGTGTGTGTGTGTGTGTGTGTGTGTGTGTGTGTGTGTGAGAGAAAGAGAGAAAGCCGAAATGAAGGGCGTCAGACACAGCTGGTATCTTCTGTCTTTAGACAGGTATGCTAAGAGCCATAATGACTGGGGTGTATGCACAGACAAAGAGAACAAGGCTATAACAGCAGAAGAAAGGCGGATGGAAAGACTAAAAGAGAGAGAGGTAGATGGAAGTCGGAGGAAAGTGGCAGATACATAAAATTGATACAGAGCCAAATAGGAGAGGCAGGTGAGTGCTGGGGATGAGCTGAACGGAGACGGAGGGGAGGGGGGTTTGGTTAGCAGACTGCAATATGGGAAGGGGAGGGGAGTCGGTGTGTTGGTGTGAAGGCTGCACTATGGGAAGGGGAGGGGAGTCGGTGTGTTGGTGTGAAGGCTGCACTATGGGAAGGGGAGGGGAGTCGGTGTGTTGGTGTGCAGGCTGCACTATGGGAAGGGGAGGGGAGTCGGTGTGTTGGTGTGCAGGCTGCACTATGGGAAGGGGAGGGGAGGTGTGTGTTGGTGTGAAGGCTGCACTATGGGAAGGGGAGGGGAGTCGGTGTGTTGGTGTGCAGGCTGCACTATGGGAAGGGGAGGGGAGTCGGTGTGTTGGTGTGAAGGCTGCACTATGGGAAGGGGAGGGGAGGGGAGGGGAGGTGTGTGTTGGTGTGCAGGCTGCACTATGGGAAGGGGAGGGGAGGTGTGTGTTGGTGTGCAGGCTGCACTAGGGGAAGGGGAGGGGAGTCGGTGTGTTGGTGTGCAGGCTGCACTATGGGAAGGGGAGGTGTGTGTTGGTGTGCAGGCTGCACTAGGGGAAGGGGAGGGGAGGTGTGTGTTGGTGTGCAGGCTGCACTATGGGAAAGGGAGGGGAGGTGTGTGTTGGTGTGCAGGCTGCACTATGGGAAGGGGAGGGGAGGTGTGTGTTGGTGTGCAGGCTGCACTATGGGAAGGGGAGGGGAGGTGTGTGTTGGTGTGCAGGCTGCACTAGGGGAAGGGGAGGGGAGGTGTGTGTTGGTGTGCAGGCTGCACTATGGGAAGGGGAGGGGAGGTGTGTGTTGGTGTGCAGGCTGCACTATGGGAAGGGGAGGGGAGGTGTGTGTTGGTGTGCAGGCTGCACTATGGGAAGGGGAGGGGGGGTGTGTGTTGGTGTACAGGCTGCACTATGGGAAGGCCGTGGGCTAATCCAAGCTTCCTCCTCCCACGGCAGGGGGTCTGTGGTGAGTTTAAATGTGAATTACCTCAGTGGGAATGTAGCACTACAGAGGAAGACTTTCAATGAGGAGGAGAACAAATAACACCATGCCAGAGGAGGGTGTGTGCGTGTGTGTCTATGAGTGTCTGGATGCGTGTCTGTGAGAGTGTGTGTGTTTGTACGGGACTGTGTGCGTGTGTGCGTGTCTGTGTGTGTGTGTGTATGTGTGTGTGTCTGTCTGCGCGTGTCTGTGTGTGTGTTCGCACGTTTCTGTGTGAGTGTGTCCATGTGTGTGTGTGTGTGCGTGAGCACATCTCTGCCAACACTTACTCCCACAGTACTAACCCAGCTACATCGCTACAATTACTGTACAGACGTTCAACTGCAGCACAAATTGCATCTAGAGACCTCCGCAAAAGGAAGCAGGAAAGATGAACAAAAAACCAATGTGAAGCCAGCGTAGCACAGTAAAAATTACTGCAATACCACCCTAAGTTACTAGCAGTCCTATTCATGGCCTTCCTGTCCATCACCCCAAGCCAACCGACTCTTGGTGATTCAATTGAAACACACATTTTTAAATAATGTGAAACAGTAAAGGCCTCACCTTGATTATGTCCAGCCCTCCCACGAGCTCCCCGTTTGCGTACACCTGGGGGTAGGTGGGCCAGTTGGAGTAGGTTTTCAGACCCTGCCGCACCTCCTCGTCTGATAAGATGTCAAAGGTGCTGTACTGGACACTTTGGTCTTTGAAGATCTGGATAATCTGCCGGCTGAAGCCTGCCCGGTAGAAAAACACAGAAGCAAACGTCATCAGAACTCAAGTCAGCTTTATTGATGGCGATCTGGTAGGCAGACAAATACGCAGCGAGTGATGATGTGAGGAGACAACTTTTTCAACCGCAGAGATTCAAATAAATGTATATCAGCAGGATGGAGTGAGAAATTCTGTCAAATAGTTACAATAACCTTTACGTGTTTTTCAAACCATCTGCGGACAATAGCATGCTGTGTAGCTGGAAGGGTTTGGGGTGGAGCCACTCATCAAATAAACAACAGCAACATCACATTATTCAGCTGGGATTTAAGAGGGAACTTCAAAAGACTAGCAAACACATTTATTTTCCCTAAGACATTCTGCAATATTGTGCAACCCTGATGAAACTGTCTTTTTGGGGCGCTTATTGCCAGTCTTTTCCAGTAATGTACCATATTAAACTGACAGAAAAATGATGCATGTGTGTATAAATTGTTCAGCTGCACATCACATTTATTTATGACACATTGTGCTTTGTTAATGTTTAATAAGCACAGTCTTAAAATACATGTAGGATGTGTGCTGAGAGCCGCAATTAGAGATCTATAGACAGACAGACAGACAGACAGACAGACAGACAGACAGACAGACAGACAGACAGACAGACAGACAGACAGACAGACAGACAGACACAGACACACACACACACACACACACACACACACACACACACACACACAACACAAACTGAAAGGGAGACAAACATGATGGACAGCATCTTCAGAGACTGAAAGAAAAATCATTGTGTGCTTGAATTTGTGGAGACAAGAAAAGAGACAGACAGAGTGAAAGTGATTTAAGGAGAGAGAGTGAGAGAGAGAGTGAGAGCGAGAGCAGAGAGAGAGCGAAAGAGAGAGAGGGAGTGAGAGAAAGGAAAGAGAGGTGTTGTGTTCAGACCATGTAGGGCCTGCAGTGAAATAGCCATTCTGATACTGCCCCTCTCCTCTCCCCACTCATTCGGGAATTCATTATAAAACAGCTAGAGGCTGCTAACTAATGGTTATTCAGTTGGCAGTATATTAACTTGTTTCTATTACAGCAGGCAAACATGCGGCCCAGCTGCCTGCTCTGGCTTTAGGCAACTTCTCCTAGACAAGCAGGATTGATTGGTGGAGGGTCTGCTTTCCTGCCTCCCTGCCTCTCGCTCTCCTCTCTCCTGCAGGGCTAGAGGCTCGCTGGGGCAGACTCCGTGCTCCGTGTACGTACGGGCAACATTAAACTCTTACTTCGAGTTTCAAGGAAAGACGTCTTATTATGCAAACATGGCCAAATGCGAGTGTGGGCTCTGAGCTTATGCTGTGGATGGCATAGCCCCCCTCCTTATAACCTTTTAATTTGAGGTGAAGAGCTGCCGTTTCAGTTGCGGGCTAAGGTCCTGATCAGACATAAAACCAGGGGTGTAGAGATTAAACAGTGCCGTGGAGGGCTGCTATGGAGGGCTGCTGTGGCTGGCTGCGATGCCTGGGAGGAGCTGTGCAGAGCTCATGCATAGCCCAACACTGCAGAGAGAGACTAACTCAATGCTGTCAGACAAAACCCACTCTGAAATCAGATGAAACATGCTTCTGAATTCATCTTTAAAATCTTTTAGAATCAGTCTTTTACAGGGACTAGTTTATATATTTAACAATTTGTGCTATATGTTTTTGTCTTTAAGGGCTTGTCTATGTAGGCCTCCTCTGAAGCGGTTACACATAGACCAAAGATTACTATGGTGGTTTTACAATACTTTAACTGCTCATTTATGGTCTGGCATGTTTACTTCAGTGTCAGTGACTTCTGGGCAAAGTCTTGGTGACACTCCCTGTAATGTCAGAAAGCCATGTCTGTACAGTGGCTATAGAGAGCAGACAGTGTGTTCCTCATGTCCCTGAGGCACAGTTGGGTCCACTATGCCCTGGAGGCTGAGAGTGAGAGCGGTCATTGGTAGTCTAATCCAGCCTATGGTGCTTGGTCTGAACCTCATGACTGCCACCCCCCCCCCCCACACCCGCTCCCTGACTGCCAGGGGCTAGGGTAGGGTAAACCAAGGAGCACGCAGCGGCACTGACAGAGCCATTAGCATCCCGCCGCGCTGGAGCCTCACACCGACCTGGGGTGTGATCCCTAGCGCCTAGCTGCTGCATGCCTCTTGCTAGTGCAGACAAACACACTTGAAGGAGCATACACATAAACACATAAACAGATCAACAGACCACTGAGACATGCAGGGGGACACTCACACTCACACAGCCAGACATGGAAATGCATCACCAGAATGACATCCAGTGCACATTCAGTGACACGCAGACACAGATCTCCACACGCATACACACAACCAAACAACCTGTAAACTCACAACTGGTGGATGCATAAACAGACACACACAGGTGTGCACACACACACACACGTGCACACACATACGGTGGCTGGGTAATTGCTGTGAGTTTACCGCAACGTGGCTCCTGTGGGGAGCCCTTCATGAAGAGCATGCAGGGCGCAGCGTTGATCAGCTTCTTCAGACGCTCGTTAAGGTCCTCTTTGGGGGAGTCCCCCGTCCCCACGGGCCGCGCCGTGTTCGTAGCCAGCTTCTGCACCTTCTTGCTCAGCTCTGGGGCATGCGCGCCATCTAGCCTGTCAATCATCTCGCCGCTCTGAGGCCCACCAGTGCACACACACACACACACACACACACACACACACACACACACACACACACACACACACAACAAACAGGAACAAAAATAAATGAGCATCATTAATGTTTTAGAGTGCTGGCCTGTTGGGTTTGGGGGACGGTTTTAGATATAAGGTAAGAGTGTGAGACAGCACATTGTGTGGACATGACAGGGCAGTGTGTGTGTGAGTGTGTGTATGTGTGTGTGTGTGTGTCTGCGTGTAGATGTGTGTGTGTGTGTATGTGTGTAGATGTGTGTGTGTGTGTGTGTGTGTGTGTGTGTGTAGATGTGTGTGTGTGTGTGTGTCGACTGATGGGGGGGCCTCTTGCATTTGTTGTTTTACTTCTAAAATGTTAAGTTGTTGAAGGGCAGAAGCTCAGCTGTGGCAGTCAATTATTATGAGTTTTTGATAGATTCCTACAATAAATGCTCTGATGATCACACTATAAGATGGAGACCACCTTGAAGTTCACAAAGAGGCCCCCAGTGCTGGTAATATCATATGTGTATCAGCATTAGAAATATACATGTTCCATATGTACATATGCCTATATGATGGGGGTGGGACAGGTTACACAGCACGATCCCAGTGGCTTGAAGGATGGGGCAGCGGCCCGGGAGACGCACCTTGAAGAAAAGGAAGGTGGGAACGGAGCTGATCTCATATTTCTCTGACACCTCAGGCACTGCCTCTGCTTCCAGCTGTGAGGAGTAACAAGATGAGGGAAGAGAAAAAGAAAGGGGGGGGGGGGGGGGAAGACACGGTCAAGTGAGACGGCTGGAGAGAAACAGAAAGTGAGAGCTATAAAAAGGAGATACTTGTACTCCTTCGTGTCCCTGAAATAGTACCTTCATCAGTATCACACATTCTCCCTTCAACATATTTGCTTGGAAGCAAGTACCTTGTAAGGGAGGCAATGAGGTATTTGGACATCACTCATGTAAGGAGCAAGACAGATATTTTGGTACAGTTCGTGTTGGAGGACCAGGGTATGATGGATAGCTGAACTGTTTTTGGCTCAGTTGGCTCAGAGACAAATTACCTGGATGCAGTTCAAGCAAAAAATAAAAAATATTGAATTGAGTTTTACAATTCATCAAAACTTCCTTGAACATAAAAGATTCTGATTTGACATGAAATATGAAAGTGAGAATATATAGAAAAATAGGGAAGAAAATGCTTCAGTAATAATCATTTTGAAGGTAGAATTTCAAACCACTGAGCACCCAGAGCAAGGCTTTCACTATGCTCTTCTGACTATTCACCTTGCAAACACAGCAGTGTCAAATGTGTCTGCCGGCTTTTATTTTTCTACTGGCCACTGATGACAGCCCCAGGGTAAAGAGGAAGGGGGAGGGGAAGAGAGACAGACAGACAGAGAAAAATGTAATGCACTGGTGACATGACAAATTCTCAATCATATTTAGCTCCCAGATATTGAAATCCATAAATCACTGAGCACACTTATGTTGTGATTAGAGGGTCTATTGCCATGCCTCTAGCCAGCCAGCTGATTTAACCATCTGAAAAGATCCATGAACCTCAACACTTCAAATGACAAGAATCTTCACAGCCCAGGCCCCCACAACAACAAAGGTGTGAAGATGACTGAACTGTAAGACCAATTCATATATGACTTATGCTATGGGCTTGTCTTGGCGTGCCTGTGGATATAAGGTAACTTAAATATCAACTAAGTGCCTAACTTTAGCCCTGTAATATAACCATTGTTTATATATGATATATATTGAGAAAGATCTCCAATATCAGACAATTGTTCACACAAATCACAAAACCAACATGGAAAAAAACACATGAATATAAAACTAAACAAATGTGACAATTCCACTTTAATTTAATGATGACAGGTTGGGAAAGGTTAAAAGGGCCCACCAGCTCAGGACACAATATATGATGACGCATCTTCTGACAATACTAAAAACAAATTAGAACGTTACACAACAACAGTACAAAGATACCCTCGACTTAATTCTACAGGTCAGCTCAAATGTATCTGGTTGGTGGACGAAAACTAAAAAAAGGGCCCAAAGACACACGTGTTTTCATGTGATCATAACATGGTGGTACAAAGGGCATACAAATCAATTATGTACATTTTTATAGTAAAGCATTTGAACAGCTTTTTTCATCCATTTCCAGAGGGGTGATTCTTTAGCATGATGGTATTTGGAGTAAGGGAGTAACTTGGAAATGTAAATGTATCAACTTGGACATGTTACATTTCTTACACTAACATTTCATGTAACAGTAGTGGGCCACAGACACACAGTGGTTGAACTCAATCTGAGGCATGTACCCCCCCTTAATTCTTCAAAGTTTTTCCCAAAGCATCCTTGGCTATAGTTTACCTTTTAAGAGAGATTCCTTTGTAAGGGTGGACAAGCTACTCTTAACTACTCCTCCCTGAACAACAGCTGAATGCTTCCGGTACAATAATTATTGCAGTTTATGACTGCTTACAATAGACACACTTTGGTTACTTTCCGCAGATCAGTGTGTAGCCATTTCTAGTCCATCGCAGATGTCAGATTTAGGTGGATTTCAAATCAGATCATAACTTTACCTAACAGACCAAATGTCAACTAAACCCCCACAAGATAGTTTGCATAGCACCAGGCCAGACCCATCAATGTGGCTCCTGGCCTTTGGTTTATGTTGATGAGCCATCAGACCTGGTTCCTGGCTTTTGTGTGTTTGGAGGCATAGACATTAGTTGGCTTTTGTCTACAACCACAACAAGATGGTTGAGGCCAAAAGGTTTAAGCATCTATAAAGCCATACCTGGTATGACCATATATTGCCCTTGGTCAAGCTAAGCCTACTCTTTGACCTGCAGAGACACACCCACCCCCTACCCTCACACCTATGTCTTGTTAATTCTACACTATAAATGTCTTTACATTTCAGTTATGTATTAAAGAAGACCTCCTCGTATCCAAAAGATCGTTCCCTGGCAGCAGAGGTGCCTTGTGTATGCTCCTGCCATTTCGAGATGACTGTGGCTAGTGTTTGAATATTCTTTCACTAAGCCGTCTTCCACAAGTATCTTACTCTGAACAAGCTAACTTGAACAAAGTACGGGCCTTCGATAATGCGCCGAAGATACAGCTAAAAATCCAAAGTGACTTCTGCAGCCATCTTGATATAGAAATGTTTTAATATTCCTTGTTGTTGTCCCACTTCTGTGCGTTACACAATTGTGTTCACAATAAACCCTTGACAATATGCAGAACCACACATGGACAGTGTTTTTTTTTTTTTTTTTAAAGGTTGCACAAAAGATTAAGCTTTACCTTAGTAAACTTGCAGGGTACCCTTGTAGAATCAGAAGGCCTTTTACAGCAGTTAATAAACACTAGGGTTAATCAAAACTGGAAACCATAAATCTGAATAATATTTGACAAGGAAGGCTTCTTTTGGTTAACCTACATTAAACTAGTAACCATTTTTTCGTTACTGCCATGGGTACTGCCAGCAACATTTGGCTTCATAATAAACATAAATAACTGCCTGTGGAACTTTTTTTTTTCTTAAAGCATTTGGTTAGTAAAAGAAGAGAGAGAGAAGGTACTGGGAAAGGGTCAAAAGGAAATGGAAGAAGGGTCACAAGAAAGTCATGATTAAAATTACTTAACTAAACCTCAAGTTTCTCTCCTGGCATTAACTAAACCCCTAAAAATGCACCTCTGCTCTTCAAAATTACAAATTTAAGCGCCGTTCACACTAGACTTCTTTTTTTAAGAAAAAAGCGCAGCCTTCAGCTGCTTCTTTAGAAGCATTTCTCATGAAAAACATCCCCTCATGGTATTAAAACTGCTTACATGCAACTCTGTACCTTTGCCTCATTTAGTATTTGCGGAGCAATTGATATGCAAATTAGCCACACCTGGCTTTTTGCTAATTTTAACATAGCCTTATACTAATGATATGTAAGATCCCACCCTACAAGATGATGAGATTGGTTCTTTAGGTATGTGACATGAAACCCAGGCTGTCTGATTCTGTGTCTTTGAGACCGTCATTGATTCACTGCAGTTCCAAGGTGGAAATACTCAGCCATGGCATTGACTGCTTATTTCGCTCATGATATGTCATGCATCATATAAAAAACACCATATGGACATGTTACCCAGGTTAAAAACTTGATTTTCTCCGGAGGGGGAATGTTTTAAAGGATAAAAACATTACCTATCCCATTAAGACAGGAAATCACAGCTGTGACTTGAGATGAATGGCCTACTCCTAATCATAAAAGTGTCTATACCCTTGGACAGGGCTTTGCTGCTTAATTGTTGCTATTAAACTATAGGATGTTTTCATAAACACAGGCCAGAACACTGGGTGGGTGAATTATTCCTGGATTAACACTTAACTTGTGAAGTGCTCCGTGAATTTGTGTGTCAGCGTCAGATGTTATTCCTAAACCTATCCTCACAACAATATCATTACAGAATGGGGCTTTGAAGAGTACCTTTACAAAAGTTGTCTGAGAGTGCTCCTTGGCCAACTCTGCCAACACATCGTTCATTTGAGTGCACTGGGGCGCCCATGGTGCCAAGAAGTGGACAACTGTTAGCGACCTGGAAAGAAATCAAGCCAAACATGAACGATGTGATAAGTATCGGAACACATTCACCTCACAAATCCACTGCTTCATTGAAAGTGAAGGTGACCAAAATCTAACACTAACTAAACTGACAGTAGCTATATCATCGATCATGAATTGGAATTAGAAATTATATTCGAGCAAACAATTACAATCCCCATACAACCTCTAAACTCTTCAAATTAGGGGCGTCCAGTTGGAAGGCCATGCACTACGAACAACGACAGTATGCCAATGACATATTCACGACTACACTCTGACAGTGCGGCAGGAACGGGTAATAAGCAATCCTCAAATCAGCAAGTATTATGTAAGTTCTTAATACACGAACTGCTGAGTTTCGAAAGATTTATACAACGATTAGCCTACTATCTAGAAGTAAATGAGAAGATACGGGAAGATGAGGGGATGAGTAAAAGCCATAACTAGAAAACAATAAACCCCAGGTGATTTTGTTGCAAGGGAAGTTTTATTTGTCACATACACAGTAGGCTACATGGAAGTAATCAGAGTCGCACATCCAATTCGTCACGCAAAATATCCTGCTGCTCATAAGTCCGTTTATGGAACACGAACCATGCAGTTTGATGAGGGTAAAACGTGCTTAGTTGGCTAGGTCTTCCTTTATAGTGTATTCAGTATATATGTATTGCATAGTTCGATAGTATTGCGTACGAAATGCTTAAAAAAAAAACACAAATATATATATTTTCCTGATCATTAAAGTTATAAACCCATGAAAGTAAGGGCATAGAACATACAACCGGCTAAGCTAACTACAGCTAAAAACAAGCGCGTAGATAACAATTTTCACATTTAAGTATTTTTTTCCATCGAGGTCAAACTGATTTTCGGAAACTTGATTGGCCTCAGAAATGTCATATCGTTATATATCAACTAAGACAAGAACAGAAGAAACGTGAACTTGTTAGCAGCTAACGTTCGTTAACATTAGCTGCAGCAATGTTAGCTGTGAAGCATATACAGACAAATTCACTGTACACCTTGTGGTGCATGTTTCAGTACATCACTTCGGGGGGTTTATTTAATTGACATGTACTGAGATAAACTCCACATACTTACTTGCCAGTCTTTTTAAGCAAGTCTTCAAATTGCAGCGAAGCTGTCACGTCCACTAAATTCTCCATGTTTTCAGGCATAAACGGGAGATTACCAAACTCGTGATTTTCACCCAACGCCAGACATTACTGGTCGAACGTAAATTAACGAGTCTTTCAAAAACGCCTGTAAGCCAGAGGAGTTTTCTCGATGTTTAAATCGTGTACAGAAGATATAAGAAGAATGAACCGACTTCTCAACATATCCCCCAAAAATATCCCATCTTTCAAATACGTTTGCAGTATTTTGGGGCTATTCTTTTCTTTCACATAACTGTAAACTTTAAGCTTGACAATACGTTTACTTTGGTTTAGCCTACATGGACACTCTCATTAGGCTGAACCAGGAGTACACTACAGATGCCTTGATATAGTAGTAGGCTAATATCTTACTAATAATGACCCCCCCCCGTTTAAAAGGCAGATGGAATACCGCATTCATCAAAAGCAAAACATGGTGCATCCCGTCCCATGTGATGGCCCTATGTTGAACTGTGAAGTTGATCAGTAGAGATGGTATGACCCACACCAGGAAGGACGTCCTCAGTGTTTGGATAACTTGCGATAGCTGTTTGTCTGCTTGTAGTTTGTTAGTGTTCTTTTGAAACAACAAATTTAATAGAGTGTAGTCTTTTAAAGAAATACGTTTGCCGACAGTTGACTAATCTTACCGTTTAGAAAACGAGTGCAGCTATTTGACTTTAGCTTGTCTGTGTACTAACGTCTGCCTCACTCGAGGTTAACTGTAACGTTTGCTGGCAACGTTTCAAAAAGTTACAGGACAAAAACTTGGGCTAACTTTTGCTAAACATGTCGATGGATTATGTAACTTCTTTCCACAATAAACGACGCCACGAAGAGGAGCATGGAAATTGGCAATGTCAACCGGTAACTTTGTGTGGCGAGCTAGTTAAGTGAGAGCTAGAGCTCTCCAAGTGTGTAAAGTACAAGGCAAAATCGTTGTGTTCAAAACAATATATTAGGCGTTAGGCAATATAGGTAAATAAATAGAAACGCATTTATGTGACCATTATGACAATTGTCGCTATTTCGGCATTAACAGTGGGATAGATTGCTAGCTAGCTAGTTTGGCTATCCTAGCGTATTCAGGTTGAGTCATTCATAACATTGGCTTGCAACGTAAGCCAACTAACGTTATCTCATGTCTGTCTAAATTAAAGCTAAAACGATACACGAGTAGTCTAGGTACACCGTCGGGGATTAGTTTACAAAGGCTAGTGTTACTTAATCATGATTTTGAGTCATTAGGTGTGCTAATCATCTGTGTTTACGTTGTCGACTTTGTGCAGAAAAGGCTGTGCCGTGCAGACGTTGGTTGTGGCCACATTGAATATGGCGCGGTCCGCGAATGTCCCATGGAAACATGGGAGATCCAGCAGCGAGTCGTACCGAATGGGAACAGAGGAAACGAAGTCGTTCATGACATGGTAAATGTGACAGTTACCGTACTTTTTTTGTGTTAATGGTGTTTCTAATTGTTTCGTGAATGTGTAACAGGATGCTATCAGATGGACTAGTTTTGATAAGGTCTGATAAGTTAATGGGTTCTAAGTTCTCATTCTGTTCGTATTCTCTTAAGAATTGAGCTAAAGTAATATCAATAGTACTATAATCTGCTCTACCGACTCAGTGATTTGAGGGTTGAATGAAACGGGCTAGATCAGTTACCAGTTTAGTGTGCTTGACCACGCACAAGATTAAAGTTATAATGGCCTTTTTATACATTTTATAACTTTATAACCTGACCAGCTTATTCTCTCACTTGTTCTCTCTTTCTGTAAAGAGTTCTCCAGAAGGCAGAGCATCTGCGCAGTGTTGCCCAAGATGTATGGCTGGAGAGTCTGTAAGTGACATTAACACTTACTTTATTAAAGTTACAAAATGTGATTATTATTGGCATAATGCAGTCCACATCAAGGTATCACAGTTAGTAATGCAAATATAAATACAGCATACATTTAGTTCACACAACCTATTATTGACTTAACTTGTAGATTTTTGGAAATATTTCACCTTCTTGAAAAATCAATATGTATCTATAGTGATATAAAATGCACATTTAGAACAATATGCCCCTAGGCCAAGGTATCTTCCAGCTGATCTCACTGCTTGATACTTTATTTACACCTTGGGAGAAGGCAGTGTATATGAATTTAAATGATCTATAGATAAATGAACATACCACATGGAATTAAAATGACTAAATTATTAAATTTATTTTTTAAGGTTACCTGTGTCACATCAATGCTTTTCTGCTGTCTTCCACTCAGGGACACATTAACCACATCATGGGATATTGATTATGAAGATCTTCAACCAAAACGCCTTCGCTAGAAGTGAGAGGATGGGTGACCAGTCCTGATTTTGTAGATGCCAGTTTGTCCTGCTGCCCTATGCAAGCAATATGGGTGCCTTGCACATTTTTTTAATTCTCTGCCAAGTACTGTACTCCAATACTGTTTACATTTCCCAGTATTTGTAATGGCTAAAGGGCTAGTCATTGGACAACTAATTTCTCACATTGTAGATGAACGAGGTAAATGTAGTACTACAGTGTAGTTAATGAAGAATCCGTCATCAGGACAAAGCCATGACAGTGTTTCTATATTCACAAAGGGAATCTGTAATCCAGGAAGCTGGAGTAAATATGTAACCAATGCAGGGACACTTTGAGAGGTAATACAGTTGCTATGATCAATCAGCAATGATTAGGAATAGAACTCAGTCGTTTGGTATTCAAATTATTGTCCCTTTTACATATAGATATATGGTATGAAAAAAAAATGTTGAATAATTCTGAGTGGTATGATTAATTAAGAATGTTAATCTTGAAAACTGCTACAACAATTAAAAGCATTTCAATGATTTAATTGAAATGGTTTAATTATGTATGGAATTCTTATAGACTGTGTATCTCATAGATACTAATTCATTTATGGATATAACATGACCCTTTTATAGTGTCCAAATCATTTCCAAACATCACTGTGGAACATTGTTGTGTCAGATTAAAGATGTAGAAAAATCTGCATTCAAAATGTAGAATCGTCCATGTAGTTAAACTTTTTCTTCCCTGTGATCTTTGTATAAACCTTGGGTTTAAACAATAGCAATGTGTTTTGTCGTCAGTATGGTGGGGTTTCAGTGTAGTTGTCCATATGTGCTGGTTATGAGTCCATATTGCATCACCAAATCACAGAGCTGCTGTTTTCCTTCCTCTGCACATTGCACACAAGATGGTGCTGTGCGGTATCTTTTGTCATCCCTGACTCACTGGTTTTCATGTCGAATGTCTCCATGAATCATACAGGAACTTGCTCTTGCGTCTTGCTCTTGTACTAATTTGTGTATTCATTCATTTTTGTCAAAAAGCAAATAGCATTCCCCAATAGGAATAGTTTCCGCTTCTAAAGATATTTTTAGTGAGGCATTGAAAAACATTTTTGTACGTAACGAGGGAAAAATCATTGTTCTTTTTGCTCTTTACTATTTCATGGCATTTTTTCTTTAAAATGCCTGTGTAAAGACATTGTTTCTCTAATAACTTTGTGGGTACACATTGACTAGTCCAAAAAAAATGTAATTTCTTCCAGGAATAAAATAATTGATACCTTTATTACCTGTATCTTTGCCATGCGATTTTCTTTTATTGATCCTAAAACCATGGTGGTATTCATACAGAGGTTTGTCATATGTGCCAGTGTCTTGGTATTCATAAGTCATTGTTTCTGCTTTTGTAAGTTCTAAAGGAATTACTTCAGCTCGAAAGAAGCCATCAGGAAAGGCTGAAGTTTGTCGTAAGTCAGCCAAGCTGGATTTAAGTGTATTACCAGCACAATCTCTGCTGTCCTTTCCCCGGTGCAGCCTGGTGTACAAGGAGAAATGAGAGTATGTTCTCAGACAAAGCTTGACCTCAGGGACGTGGCTCTGAGGGCCTAGATTTTCAATAATGTAAGACAATAAAGCTTAGGCTCGTAACCTGCTGCAATATGCTACAAGTGTAAGGAGCTTAGCGCCTAATAAAGCAAGGGGAAAGAACTCATCTTCAGACTCATATTTGGAGATCAAGCCTGGCCCCCGAACACTTCATAAAGACAGTAATGAGGTAGCCAGTTATGGATGAGGGGATCTACAGCTTTTCTTGCTGGTCAAGCCCGACACCTGCCATCTGATGTTGAAGATATGAATGAGGGCTCGAGCGATTTCCACTGGGCTTTTATGACAGGTGCACATCTGTTTATTTGGAGGTTAACCCTTTGCCATGTTCTCCTCTCCCTACCACCGTGGTTGCTGACCTGCTGCTATAGTGTAGTCTCAAACTTGACATTTTCATAAGTGGCCCAAGTTGCTGCTTGTGTCCTCAGGGGCACTGGGGCTATTAGAGTTTTATTGTAGAGAACAGCAGGTCATGGTGCACTGGGGGGAAAGAAAAGCCCACCTGCATTTTTGTTGTTATTAACCTCAGTGATGAAACACAGATGTGGCGTCTGAGCATTAAAGCAGCTCAGTGAATTCACATTACACAAATGCAGAATTTAAGATATACTATTTAATCAAGTATAGCATTTAAAAAAAATAGGAACAAAATAAATTAAATCCGTAGTCAAAGGTTGGCATCAAGTCGGAGGGACGGAGTAAACAGTGGCAAGATATTTCTCCGTGCTCTGCTTCCTAAACCCGGGCCCTTTCTCTTTCATGAATGTGTCCTTCACTGGATCACATATACTCTTACAGCATTTCCACCTACTTTGTTTATGGGGCTTTGATCCACAATATTCCAGTTAAAGTTACACCCATGTACTGCAAGGTGAACCTTTCCTCATTGTTCCCTATGGGAACTCAATACCCGTGGAGCCTGTGGCTTTTTCACCACAAAATCCAGTCCCTTTAGTAACAGAAATCTCTAAAGATGCAGAACAAAAGGGCAAACACAAAGACACAATTTTTTAATGCTCTCTTTAATGATACAGATTTGCTCCTGTTGCAGAATGTAACTAATTTAGTTTGTGATTTTAAAGGGAGTAAATATATCGGTGCTTTACTGTGCAACAGTGATGTTAATATATGAAAGTATAAATAAAAATGAGCTTAAGCAGTATTGGATAAATCAGGTGGACACACAGGCTAAAA
This sequence comes from Sprattus sprattus, assembly GCF_963457725.1. NCBI lineage: Eukaryota > Metazoa > Chordata > Actinopteri > Clupeiformes > Clupeidae > Sprattus > Sprattus sprattus. The sequence goes on along the minus strand of NC_137922.1, from coordinate 32,186,365 downwards.
TATTGATCTCTGCTCAACAAAAATCCTAGCCACGCACTCTTTGTAATGACATTGTATTATGGACAATCATAACACAAAAAGACTTATCTGCAAGCTCCATTTGTTGTTGTCTTTGATGTATGCTTCAGCAGCCTTTGTGAATGTACGGCTCACACAATGGGCTCAGGAGACTATGAACATTGTACATGTCTTTTTGTGCGTGTGGATGGAGAGGAAACGTTTGAATAATAGCGTGATAAAGGTGTCTGTCCTTTGAGTCAGAAGATATGCTATCTCATGAATGTGGTCCTTCATATGTGTTTTCTGCTATTTTCAATGATTTCCAGCTGACACGAAGAATCTTCCACTAAGATCCTTGGAGATATTTTTGGAACTAGGTAAGTTAAAAATCCTCAGTCATATGGAACTAGCATAAACATGTTTAATTGTATGCTTTAGAAAGCAACAGCACATAAACTTTCTTGTGATACCAGTACTACTACTACTACTAATATGCAATCAGAATATTTGATCTGAGTTTGGATAAATTGCTTTTTAAGTGAGCTAATTCTTCTGAAATTTTAACATTTCACTGAAGTCTACAGAACCTAATAAAAATCAATAGCTTATTTACAAAAATGCACATAGTCATATGTTCCATTTTTTATTTGCTTGATTTATAAGGACAATACACTGAGGGGGACCTGCAAACCCATTGGAACAAATTGATTTGCTGTTGACATTGGTTCTGCAATCTAATTAAGACCATTTCATTTTCAGGTTTTAAAAATTAAAATTAACAACTAAGGGAATTACTGTGGAATAAGCCCACATTAACATTTTTATTATTTTGTATTATTATCTGAGTTATTGGAAGTAGTTGCTATAATCAGGAAACAATCTAAGATACTCAATAAACAAGACACATTACTTGCACAATATTTTATTTTCACATGACAATTTGCGCACATTTTCATTCTTGATAAAATCAGTTGCCAAAACATCCTTAGAATATTATCAGTTTTGAATAGCATGAGGCAAACAGTATTGTACAGTTTAAAATTCACTTGTCAATAATAGGACATAAACACATAACGAGCCTAGCTGAACTCTCCCATGGCCCACAAGTAGGGCAGAAGCTTAGGGAAACCAGGCATTGAGGCGTCGGGAAATGGCCTCAAAGGTCATTTTCTATAATAGCGGGGAAAGAAACATGTTTTCCAGTATTGGTGAACAACAGCCATTGAACATGTATGCTGATTTAGAAAATGTTCAATAAAACGATACAAAAACATACAAATGCTTTTTCTAGTTTAACCCTATGTGCTTCAACTAGTCTCCCTCGTGGGAAAAGAGACCTGAGCAAGACCCCTTTTCTCGGAAAAACAATGGCAAAAAGGATTCTGGTATATTTAAGGGTTATTTACTTAGCTGAAATCACCTTTGTGCCTTATGCCTCGTGTCTTGACAGCGCTCCCAGCACTCTGTGTGCTCAAAGCAGTCCCTGAAGAGTTCAGCAACATACATGGTATGCAGTGCCATTCTTGTGTCGACCTGCCAGTCAGCAGTCAGACACAACCGATGGTGGAGGCAATGTTAGTGTTACCAAACACATGAAAGCAGAGGACTCTCAAAGACGGCTAATGTCAGGCAGCGTGTCAGAGAAAGCAGGTAGTTTTGAACTGAATGAAGCATCTTAGGAGGAGCAAAAGTGTGGAGGAGGGTAGATATGACTGCTAATGCCCACGTTCTCACCCATCTCCAAGTGCCCATAATGTATGATAAGAAGGATATGAATTGGTAATGCTTTCAGCATCGCTTGCAGTGCCATTTTGCTTGTTTGAGTCTTTTGACTCTCGGTTGTAAATTTGGAAATCTTTACGTGCTGATCCACGCACCCATTTGAAAGGTTAAAATTAAATTCATGTCAAAGATGTTGTGGACCTAAAGCACATCCCTCAGGGAGAGAAATAGAGGCACAGGGAATTAAGATGCATCCTGTTCTCATAGAGGTTAACGTCTTAACTTGCATACTCTGAAAGGCTTACAGGCTTCTTCCAGGTCCACTCACTGTATCTGGCTTGAACCTTTCGTAATGCTTCATTTATTTACCTCGAGCACCCATTCCAAATCAGCACATCACTGGAGCTTTTGCTAATTAGGGGGAAATATAAATTAAGACTGCATAAACACAGAAAAGTGTTAACCTAATGCAAGTGCTGTAACTGCGCAAATGTTCAGATTCCTTAGAAATAATTGCTGTGTTAACATTCTTTGCAATTATTGTGGGTCTGCAAAACTGTTAACATCGCAAAACAGGAACCTCCAGGAAAACCATCCACAAGAGATGTAAATAGGGTGCCAATGGGTGTGATGAACACTCATTTTGCAAATGAGTGCTTCTTTAGAATTAAGTGATTAGTCAAAAATAAGGCAGCTCAGTGATGTTGAAGTTTTACTATATAGAATGTCATATGTCATATTCTTTTGAATATAAGAAATACAAATAACATCTGAGAGATTGGACAATTTCCTTTTTCCTTTTCTGTTCATATACTGCTTACCCCCAGGCTTGTTGTTTGTTTATGTCTCCAATTCCTTATAGTTTTTCCATAGTACAGAATGTATTTTTATATTGTGGAAATACATTGATACAAACAACTTCCCCTGAAAACCAGTTTGAAACTCCATCTTGTAAATCAACTGAATGTATGTTTAACCTTTCTTGTCAACAAACAACAAAAGTAAATAAATCATTTCTTAGACTGAAACTTCAATTCCAGGCATATACACAAATTTCTTTAGCAATTACCATTTAAGTCACCTTATATCACCACAATTTTATGAAAAATACATTTGGTGTGGTTTATGCAACCCACCCACACCCTACGCTATAGTGTGGTTGAGGAAAGTCACTGTGCTTTGTTCACAATAATCACGTCCTTAAAGTAACACATTGATGAATGGGGTCTCAAACCTGAACCATAAGTCAATCAAGTATCACAGCTCTTCACAAAAACTTGCCACTGGCAGTATCACACATACAGACACACACTGTCACAGACACACACACACAAACACACACACACACACACACACACACACACACACACACACACACAGTGAAAAAGACGAATAGATGGTGTTAACCCCTCATGTATGAATCTACTGCTATAAATTTAAAATGTGTTTACACATTTTTCACCTCCATGCCACCTTCAAATATCTCAAGCCATTTGCCAATTCTGTGAACAACAGCGAGTTGCATTATTTTGGTGTTTTCACAGCAAAGCCCTCTATCTCCCCTCTGATAATGAACGAGCTTCACACATCTGCCTGAATTGCCACTACTGACGCCCTCTGCTCTGCGGGCTCCGATGCAACAAACCATTTCTTCAACAATCTCAACCCCTGAGTTGTCTAAGCACAAAGTGGAATGAATACATCATATGCTAGTGTGCTATTGGATGTGGCTATTTCCTCAAACACAATTATTACTCGAACAAAACATTGTACTCCACTCTCACAAAAACATCCACCCACGCTGCAGAGTTCCGTGCTTGTCTATGAGTGCACAATCTCATTCAGGTCATGGCAAGGCTCTGAAAGTCTGCAGCCTGTCAACAGTCTGGCTGTTTTGGATTTGATGCCCGATGCAATGCAATGTCAGCAACCCAAGTCTTTGCAACACTGTCTTTGCTCCCATCGAATGCTCAGTGAAAAGGTTCAGTCTTCACTGATGTTTTTTACAGGGCTTCATGTCCTACTTGGGTGGGCTGGCACTACAGGTATGGGCATGAGAGTGAGGCCCATGGGCGGTCCCTTAGCTGGGCTCCACTCTTCCCCCAGCCCCCAGTGCTCCCTCTTTCAGCACCCCTTTGCCTTCTCCAACAAATGTTATGAAGATTTGTTGGAGAAAACTTTTCAATACGAGCAAATCTGTCTGACAGAATGTCATACAATATGTGTTAGGGTGAAAAATCCAGAGATTCTAATGATTTATAATGACTTTTGTGAATTATTCAGTGGTAGCCTAAAAAAATAAACTGACACAAATGATCACGTAAATTCCCTTAAATGAATTGTCATAAGAGAGAAGAGTTCTAGTGGTCAATCCACTGATAAACTCTCTATTAATTGTCTGCCATTTTGACAATAGAATACTAGTCTCTAAGTGATTTTTGTTTCGAAACCCAACGTCAATTTTCAAAACCACAGGGACAGAAACACCTGCCAAACTATCTGTGCCTAACCTTTGCCCTCTGACAAGGCTGGAGGCTTCGAAATGTAATTTAGCTGGACAACAAATAAAGGTATGTGATCATTTCTGATTGGCTTTTCATTTTCTCTTTCGGGTAGGATGAACAATTGTGTTCCTGGGAAAGTGCATCTCACACATCAGAAAATGTGTAGGCCTCATATTGAACTAATATGAATAACATGATGCATTTCAAATAGTTTTATCATTGTACATTTTATTTGTACAGTAAAAATCCATATGTGATGTACACATGGAGAAAGAGTAAAGGGAGTGTACTCTTAGCACATGAGCAAAATGGTGTCATCAAAACTTCTAGACATATTCCATATCAGATGTCATTCAAATTAGTATGGGAAACAAGTTGACTATTTACCAGACATTATGTTTAATAGTCTGATTATTTTTTTCTTTAATTCTAATCATGGTTCGTGACCTGTCAGTAAATTGGTTAAACTAATATCTTCATAATATAATCCCTTGCTCTCAGACCCTGACCAGTCCCACATGTATGATCTTCCATCTGCAATGCCAATCGGAATTTTTGTAGGCTACAGACAAAGAACCTAGTGCCTAAAGTCAGTGTGCATTTAAATGGATATTTAGGTTATAGTTTATTTGCAATAAGCCTGGTTAATAAAGGTGTTAAGGCTACAAATTACATCCGACAATGCTTTGCATCATAATGATAATCATTTTGGTGTCTTCGAAATCAAATGTAATGTTGATGAATAGTTAGATAGTTCTTCACCAGTCTAGCACCGTTTGCTGGCCTACGAGGTAAATCACCCGAGATTAGAATGCGTGTCTAAATATATTTTTTTTTTCACGTGTAACTCGCGGTTAATCCTTATGCCTATTTTTGACCAGTATTTCCTCAAAGAGCTTATATAGCTCTCTTCAAGAAAGGTCTTACTCCAGATGCCGGTAGGTGGGGCAATAGCACCATAAAATGGAGTTTCACGCCAGAGAAACTGGCAATGGCTTAACCCACGGGCAAGTGACTGAGGGTTACAACGAATCTGTAGAGAGGAATCTGGTTTTCCTTTCTGTCCCAATTGCTATGCTCCAGATTTTATCATTCCAATCCATAATTCTGATGCTATTATTCTAAGCACCGGAAAAAATAAAACCTATCATGCCTACACGATTGTGAAATGTTGGTTTATAAACTACCAGTTTGCACATAACGCACACTTTCACGTAAAACTGTAGCCAACCCCAAACCTTTAATTGAGGTAAACTTTTTAATCTGTGGACCTTATTTATCACTTAGGCTACGTGAGGTGGAGCTGACCCAACTACATTTATTTTCAGACTCGATTTCCACTGGATATTTTACATGTTAATTGTCTAGAATAGGTCTCGGTTTCTTTATTCAGTTTTTTCTCCTTCTTTATATCGGTATTGCCTCGGGCCACGCTAAAGGCGCCCCAAACCGCACAGCTTCTCCCTCCTCATTTTAGGATCAGAATGAAAATGCTAATTATATGGCAACTGAGCCCTTGACATAATTTACCATTTTCACGTGTTTTATAGTCCTCCAACAAAAATAAATGCAGGATCATGTCATGTGTGCACAGACCAGTGCGCAAGGCTCAAGATAATTCTGCAGGGTTGAATAACGACAACACTGACAATAACAATAATAATAACAATGATAATAGGAATAATAATAATAATTTACTTTCATTTTAATCAAATTTTCCAATTTGTATACATTTGGATGCGCAATGACACTCAGAAACACGCATATTTACACGACGGAATCTTAAAAACTACATGCACCAGAAAGTGTACACATATTTCACGTGATTTCGAATCTGTTTCAGCTTTCCAAGTTTTAATATATAATATTGAAACTTTTAATTGAAGACTGGATTGTATTAGGACATCTGGACTGACGATATCAAAGCTGACACCAGCGTCCCAGAGGTTGCTGAAATTTCAGAGTTAATTAGAACGATACATGTTTAATTAAAGCCAATTACAATATCTAAAATGACCTAATCGAACACTGTTTCTACAGTGAAGGTGCCCCAGTTGTGTTTTTTTTTTCATTCGCAGTTATGCATCATAGCATAAGCTACGTTAGTTTTACTTCAGTTTGAAAATCTGTTTGGCAAACTTTTTGGAATGAATTATTTCTCGCCTTATCAACCTGTGTAAGCGCAAATCATTCTGCGGGTCCAGTTTGTAAATTTGTGGCTTAAAAATAATAATACTAAGCCAGTCATTCTCAGCCATGCAAACAAAAAATGAAGAGTGTTTTAAATTGTTCTCATATATGCTTTGCATAGCTGACATTTTATTTTATCTTGTGAAGAGATCAGAAAGAGGAAAAACTCATAAGACGATGTTTTTATCTAAAATACGCGTATGACGACAACACCACTTCTTTTTCATCCAGCACTAAGTTATGGATCCAGATTATAGACTATTCTCTAGTAGGCTACTTACTACACAGCTGTTGGCGTAAAAGAGAAGAGTCCAGCGAATAAAATAAAGTATGGAGCGATACTTCATTGAATAAAATGATGTTTCAGAAGTGACAAATAAATAGAGCTCGGATTCATAGGACATTGATCAACTTTGCCAAAAGGAGGCGCTCTTTATCAAATTTCGGTTAGAAAATGTTCTGACCGTAAGTTGAGAATGAACCAGGCTTTGTGCTGCCTTTGAAACCAAGTAATTGGTACTTCCATGTACTTTCAGTCATTTGAACCGCGTACTTTCTCTCTCTTTTGTTATTTGTATATTAGAATTTGCCCATTCTTGAATTATTTTAAAATAAGACATAGGCTTACCATGGAAGTCCTGCCTTTGCATAGCTGTATGCATATCAATTAAGGGTAGGCTATATAAACTTCAAAACTGTGTATAGAATTATAATTTTAAAAGAAAGACTTTGCTTAAATGCATCATGCTAACTTGATTGTCATTGTATTCAATTGGAAACCGAACCTGTCATCTACAAAAATGTTTTTTAGATTTAGAGACTGCTTGTCATCACTTGCATTTTTAAGAATATAATAGCCCACTTTCACATTTGCCATGTTTTGGAAGTAGTGGGTTAATCATGCAGTAAATAATCGCAATAAATACCATAGGATAGGCCTGTCGTGGAATAACTTCACTGTCCCATTCGCTTGGCGCAAGTGTGCAATGTCAGTTTTGATATCTGATGATGTTCATTGTGGTGGGACCCCCAACAAACACACTGGACTAACCAGTGTTGAATGTGACTCTTGGTCACAGATGAGGATGCACCTTGCTATGAATTAATGTCTATATAATGCGACAGCATGACACTTTTCAATCAGTTCAATTTCCAAGGAACTGTAAAACTTTCTTCCAGCTGTGTGGAATAGACTTTCCACCATCAACGTTACAACGATTCTGCTGTTATCGTACTGTTAGAGCTCCCATGACTGTAGCACGTTAGCTCAACGGGCTTCTCATCTCTGTGTAGGCAGCGGTCGCGTCTTGGGCTTGCATCTAACATTACAGACTTGCCGCTTTGGCCGACAAGAGCTGCACATAGGAAATCGGTGTATATTTAAGCTTGCTCTATGCGCTGGTATGATGTGCAGAGGACAGCTGGGCAATGGCCATCTGACTGACTTTGCCTTGACATCTGGGAAACCCACTGGTGTGTGGCACGCGAATCGGTTGATGTCGCTATTTAAATGCAAATTTGTGGGGGATCATTGAAGCCTCACCCCGTAAATTCACACAAAAGGAACACTTCACACACAATAAGGAGGAGGGTCGTTTCTTCGGGAGGTCTTGGCAACACCAAGCAAATCTTATTCAAAGCCACACACCTTCTGCATGACTAACTTTCCTTTTGTCCAGCGTCTACTATAAGCACACTTCTCAAAATAAGATCTAACATTAAGGACATAACATTTACATTTCTTCTGAAAGGTTGTGCAATTTGAAATACATAGATACACAATTTATTGTTTTTGTTATTATTATCATTATTGTTATTATTATTATTACTGTTGTTGATGTTGTTGTTGTTTTTGTTGTTGATGATGTGATGTTGTTAATATTATCTTGATACTTTAAACATTATACATATATATGTGTATTGTAAATATAATAATTTATGTTCAAATAAACAAACACTTGTATTCCTCTTCTGGTGCGACCACATCTGTGTCAGTGTGCAATGTAGTCAGCATATGACAGCCTCTCCTCTAACATCAACCCATATATCACATTAAAAATGGTTTATACTGACATATATATATATATTTATATACTGTGAGAAAGACAAAGTTTCTCTTAATTTATTTAGCCTATGCGGAAGCTTTTAAGAAGAGTCAAAATTAAAAGTTGGTGAATTAAAGAGCGCATTTTCCACGCTTTGGATCCTGGACCAGATGATCCTAGAAATGAGCTGAAATAGATTCAGGCTCAGCGCCTGTTGTGAAGAGCAGCTGATTCCCCTATTTCTGTCCAGATGGCTTCTGAACACAGATTTGCATTCATTTTCGCCTAATATCTTCCAAAATAGAGGGGCAGCTGCATTTGTTGTCAAATAAGGTTTAAAACTCCTTTTTAGGACAGGATCGTTACCTACGTGATGGGGTTGTTGAACTTTTCCTCTATTTCTCCAGTCAACAGTATCAGCTTTAAAAGGATTTGTCTTAAAATCCTAATTTGGTAATCAGATCGAGATCACCCTAATCTGTAATCTGTAGTACAGATACAGTAAATAACTGATAACTTTTTTTTCAGATATTGAAAATATAGCCAACGGTTAATATACACACGATTCAAGTTTTTTTAAATGATAAAAGAGCGCGTTTATTTGTTTGTCACAAATTAAGTGGATGCCATTTATCGTCTTTCAGTTATACACAGAACATGTCATCTGAAGAAAAGATAGTCGGCAACGTAATACACACACCCTTCAACATGCGTCCATTAGTAGTTTACACGTGCGTAGCGTCAAAACTAAAACTTCAAAATATATTGTATTTTTTGTCATTAAATCTTACTAATCTTTTTTGAACATGTAATCTTATTTACTCAAATAATCATAAAATATAATTTTATTATACTTACGTACTTAATTAGACGACCAGGCAATGTAATGGATTTTGAGACGAGGCAAGAGCAACAGCTTTGATAATTCACTTATCTTTGGCAATAGTCATTAACCCCCAACACCAGCAAAATAGATTGCTCTCTAAAACACATCTCTCTTCCTTTCTACGTCCCCCATCCCACCCCTTTAGTGCAGAGGGCTGCGAGTCCCTTGATAACCCAAATCGGACTTCGATTTTTGCCGATTAATTAAAATATGAACATTCACACCCTGACAACTGGCAATATGACTCTTCTGCCTTGCAACCCTTACAAGACTGCGCATCAAAACGGTAGCTGTTATTCCATACAAAATATTGTATGTATTATAATAAAAGACATCCACGGTCCGCTCCACAGACGGGGAGGTTGGACACCGTATCCCCTAGGTAACTTTGCTCCCACTGCTGTGCAGGAAGTGTACCAAAATTAACGAGAATTACCGCCTATACTGAAAAAAATAATGTATCAGACAATCAGTGCATGGGATCGCCTTTGTCAAGACATTATAGTTTGGGCTTAAAAGGGAATTAGATAGCTCGCATTGAGCCGTGGATATCGAGTTGCATATATTCCTTTCAGCTCACAACGTGTACCCCACAGATGCATTTTCATGTCATGTGTCGTGATAATAAATATCAGTCTATGAAAATGATTTGGACGTGTTTTTTAGTCTGAGCCATATAAACTGCAACGTGTTGCTGTATATTATAAATCCATTGGTTGTCAGTGGTCAAAACACCGTTTCACATCAGTGTCTAATAAGGGTCTTCCGAACCGTGACTGTCATTTGCATACCATACTCATGAGCATCTGACATGGGCAGTAGTTTAATGTTTTTGTTGATATTCCTAAATCAAAGCGCGCTCAACGCATCTTCTCAGTGAATAATGGATTATAGTCAACACCGTTTTCAGCCAAATGACTAGTGCAACTTTGCTCTCATACTTTTTCCCTGGCTGTTATCCGGTTCTTACACATGCAGCAATAACAAGAGTAACATAGCATAACGTACCTTCACTAAATCATTAATTGCATTCTAACAACATTTAGCAACATCTGGCAATGGACTGGTCATTTTGAAGAGGGACTATTGTGAGCCAATAGCCTACAACTTAATAAAATCTTCATTCCAAACGAGAACCCTGTCTACAATGAAAGGAAAAGTGGCGATCTAGTTCTCAGGTTGCAGGAATAGTAGTAGTATGTTGCGCACTCACAGATTCAAGCACCGTCAGCGACAGGAATTGTCAGCCTTCCATATTTGGGCAAAGCCACGCCCAGTGCGCGTCACATTCTGACAGTGCGGATCCCGTGGGCTTAGAGTTTTGGCTCCCGGGAAAGGTTCCATTCCTAGGGGATAGAGGGCTGAGTTTTGTATGCTTCCATCCATTCTGCAAGACGCTAAAGGCCCCTCATCAACCTCTCCTGTGTCCGGGAACACCTCCATGGTAATCATTTTTTCGTTTATTTGTCTTTTGGAGCTGGAGCGCCTTGCCAGAAGTGGTCGATTCAGCAGTGTCCTGAAGCTTTTTTTTATGCTGTTGTAGGATGACACTAGCCTGAGAGCATCAACACATCACAAAGTTACAAGAAATGTTTTAGTGAATTGAAAAGATTCACTAACAATATCCTGATATTTGAGCGACTTCTTCGGCGAAAGGATCACGGTCCAGGCTTCAGTTTTCTACTCTGCAAATTCTTCATGTCGTGCCAACGCAGGACGGGTTGAAGACGGAAACAAGACTTGCGAACTGGGTTTTCTCGCTACAAATCAAGAAGGAACTCTTCCTCGTGTCTTCGAGACTCTCGGAGAACATACGCAAGAAACGCGTTTCTATTTTCACCTCTTTGGCTGGAGCTGGTTTGTACGAAAACTGTTTTAATGTTTGGAATTCAGGAAAATATACCCAGAGGAGGGACGACTATGAAAGAGGAACCGCTGGGCAGTGGGATGAATTCGGTCCGATCGTGGATGCACACAGCTGGGGTAGTGGATGCTCAAACTGCCGCCCAAAGGTACGTTTGCCAAAACATCCGATTTTTAATGCATTTCTCAGATCGACCCTAAATCCCCACAATGCCATGTATCAATTACAATCTCCCAGTGCACCTCTTGAGCCCCTTTCCCTCCGTTCATTACATCATATTACTGTTAAAGTGACAAATCAAGAAATCTCCTGTCTCTAAAACGTGCTTTCGCCATCTCCAATGTTTTCATTAGCTGCATCTATCTCAAGTGTATCTCCCTATTTAACCGAGATGGTTTCTTGTGTTTTCCCCGCAGCGGTGTGGGTTTGGCTCGGGCACATTATGAAAAGCAACCGCCATCCAACCTCAGAAAATCCAATTTTTTCCACTTCGTCCTGGCTTTGTATGATAGACAGGGACAGCCAGTTGAAATCGAAAGGACCGCTTATGTGGACTTTGTGGAGAAGGATAAAGTAAGCGTGTATCGTGTTAATTTCACTTAAACATGCACTTCATATTGTAAAACTAGGTCGTGGAGAACACACGTGTACTTAATGTTGATAGGGGTTTCTTACAGATATCCACTTACCACACAACACTTTCCCAATTTTTTAACATCATACCTTTTACATATATAGACTAATTTACTTAAATCAGATTACATTTAGATCTTTTCTCACTCAGACATTAATAAACACTGCAAGTCATCTGGTAGTGGAACTACATGTAGCCAGGCATGCATCTAAGACATTTATTGCAGAATAAACTAAACGCGCATGTCCTTGTGTAGTAACAGTGAAAAATAAGATCACAACATCTGATTGAGACGTTGCTTATTTTCAGGAGCCAAACAATGAAAAAACTAACAATGGGATACATTACAAACTGCAGTTATTGTACAGCAACGGTAAGTGACAATTATCTAAACAGATTCTCTGAATTACCACCCAGTGCAAAAAAATAAATTAAAAAAAGAAGGGAAAGACTGAACTGACTTTGACATCATTACTAGCTTATTGCTCTTATATATTTTTTTTATAGCCGATGAATTTTACTTTTAGCTTATTAATACTTTCAGTCTATTAGTATAGTTATAGCTGTCAAACAATGAGACTCGGCAGAGATTTATTATTGTTGTTCTTGGTAAAGTTTTTTCTTTTCATGAAGCTGTTATAGTATATTCATATTTCTGTTGCATTATCATTGTTATTTGCTCAACATAACCCCTGTAGAAAAGAATACCATGTGAAATTTAGCGTGGTACATATATTGTGTAAGGATTATTAGGTAATTAAAGCAACATGCGACTTCTTTTACAGGCGTCAGAACAGAGCAGGACCTTTTCATACGATTAATTGATTCCATGACAAAACAGGTAAGTCACTTATATTATACTTTTGCTGTTGCATGATTGTCAGGGAATTGCGCGCTGTTCTGTTTTGACACTCTCTCAAAATAATAATTCGTAATGTAGAATGTTTTATAAATTCAAATACAAAGCCATCGGTAATGTTTTATATGCTACAATGCTGGAACTGATGTGTTTTGTTATATGGGGAATAAATATAGTAATTTATTTGTGTTTTCTTTTTAAATTGAGTGCTGTCTAATTAGAAATTGTGAACCTTTAGCCTTTACATGTACGATTTTTTCGCCGCATAATGTAGGCTAACATCAAATATGCACCTCTCGCCGGACAAAAACCCAAAACCAAAAAAAAAAAAAACCCTATCCCTTCCCCATTATTCAAGTTCTAAGCTCCAGGGGTCTCCCGAATCCGTCTGTTTCTGTAGCATTTAATACTGGACACGTTCCTGTAATTTGGGTGATGTGAATGATAGTGTTTTTTTTGTGTGCATTTCTCTCATAGGGCATTTTGAATTTCTGCAACAGCTATGTCGTATCTCAGATCATACGGTCAACATGAGATTCTCTAATATGTTATTACTGTTAATTTGATTTTAAAGACACTTTTATTGTCCGTTGGTTTGAGGGGTTGAGTGATGCTTAGGTCAAAAATAGGCACTGTGTTTCATCATAAATGTACGCGCCTTGTTTCGCCCCATTAATTCATTTTAGTCCTGAATCATTGTCGTCACGCTTTTCAGCAACTTAAACTTGGGACTTCAGCAGGAAAGAAACTACAATTTTAATTGATGAAGTATTTACAAAACCCCAGACATAATATGTTTAACATTTACAACTTATTAATTGTCTGTCTTAAAGTATAAGCTATCCAACAAATATATACAAGAGCTGTTTTTATCTGCCTAAAGTCGCTATTAGCTGAATGGCAGGGTATATAGTGAACTCTTCCTGTTAGAAGAGTCCCCTTTAAATACGGATGTATGTGATATTATCTTGTGTCTTTCCGTTTCTTGGCAGCTCTAATACAACTGAAAAATGAACGTTTAATCTCAGGTCTCGGTGATGCGGTCTGTATATGATCAAAGAGTCAATGGCGCTGAACAGTCAGTTTATGGATTTCCGTATCTTAAGGAGACGGGAGGAAAATAAATCACAGCAATCTACATAAATATCGTGTTGGCCAAGTAACACATGTAGATACGGTACATACAATACAACTCCAGTAAGCTACAAATAAAATCAGATAAATATCCACTAAATATTTGCTCAAACGCAAGAGAATTAGGCCTTAACATTCTTTATTTGACTGTATCATAAGTGACTCTTTTAGCAGAAAATCGAAGTGCTGTCTTGATAGTGATGCCTAGTTATAGGCTCTATCTCTTCACGTGGGTATCTCTTATTTATATTAGTCTATTTTTCTCGCTTTGTGTTTGTTCTTTTACTGAAGACCAGAGAAACTGCAATAGCTTCCCGTTAATGAACTGGTATTTTTTCTTCCGCTGCGGCTTTGCTTTTGTACTGGAGCTGGGTCCGTGCGGCAGTCACAGGCGGGCGGGCGCGTTGGAGTGTGCTCTGCCACAGTACATCATAGACACAGGGAGGGAGGGAGAGGGAGACGGAGCAAAAAAGAACTGAAGGCGAGCGCACCTACAGCTTTACGCCATCTGTTAAAGCCAATGCTCAAAAATTACTCAACCATACCCCCGACACCGCTTTTTATCCAAAGAAAAATCATTGTTAGCGCTCAAAATAAACAACAGATTGCCCATTAGCACTTTCCCCTCAAATATCTACAGATTATAACCACGTTGATGTATACGGTTATGGGTATTATTTACCGTGCCCATCTGCATCTTAAAAGCATTATGTGTGTGATTTCCATAAGCGCTAGGACTGTAAGATAAAAATCTTAAAGGTCTTAAAGTCCGAGAATATGATATTATTGTTTTTTTATGATGTTACTTTCATGTGGAGAGGGTCAATAACAATATTTCCAGAGAGTGATTTTAAAATGGTCCGCATCTTATTTACATATGCAAATAAATCAGCATGGTTGTTGAATGGACTATACCAGTAGACTATATGTAGCAAATAATACTTTCATTTATTAATTCCATCATCATGTCTTTGCTCTTAAGTGGCTCAAACTCATTTTTGAAAATAACGAAGTCGTCAATTATACTTAATTGGAAAACATATTTTTTTTTCATCTAATGATGCATGGATTTGTTTTCTGGACACTTTTACATTTTACAATATATGTCTTCCAGTCTCTATTAGCGCCACGTGCAACTTTTTACATGGAAAACATACCCAACCAGATTCTGAAATATCTGTCTTTTTTGTTTCAAGGCTATTATTTATGAAGGCCAAGACAAAAACCCAGAAATGTGCCGTGTCCTTCTTACACATGAAATCATGTGCAGGTAAGAAACATTCTTGACGCATGTCATACGTTAATTTACCAGCACTGCTCGCTGGTTTATGACTGTATAAATTAAATGTTTAATGTTTGCATTTAGTTATATTTGTGCCGTGCGTATGGGCTATCAACACTTTTTATTGTGCGCCCTACCGTGGTCAGTGGGTTGGTCAGTCGCGTTGTCCCCCAATTAATAGATCATGAAGGCCGTGACGATAGGCGATGTGTTGTTTGTAGGGTATTGTTCTCGACAGTTAACTGTCTTTCTGTTGACTGGGCCTACAGTATACTTGTTACGATAGTGATAGTCTATCAGTATTATTGTGATGCTGAACAAAATGATAACAGGTCATTGACAACATCGGTCTCCAGAATGCTTTCGACTGGACTCACGAACACGGGAACATGTTAATGCATATACATGCACCCTTCTTCAATAGCTAAAAACGGAAACAGTTTGGTTAGCCACTCAACTCTGAGCGCTGAGGGTTGATGCGCACTAGGCTAATCTCTCGGCGTGGTTCTTCATTGTTATGAAAGTACCTGAGCTACAGCAGCTATTAAACCGGACACCATTTGACACGGTGTTTTGAGTCAGCACGTTGGACAGCATATTGAAATGTACAACATGAAAAACATTTGGGTCGTTTATTAATCTTTAACAAGCGACTCACTCAAGGGGACAAAGAGTCGCCCTTTCCGTCATCTTTCTACAGTATATTGCACTGTAGTCAAACTCAGTGTTATTTATGTAGAAAAGGCACAGATGTGAAAGGGAGCCATAAGTGGAGGACTATATTTCTTTAATCACTTTAGCTGTCAGCTTTGGAGAGCTTTACATACTCTCCATACCATATGGTGTTAATTTAGCAAATTTGGACATGTAACCATTATACAAGTATGCCTTTAACAAATACAAGTAGCATAACATTTTTTTGTGTAATTTTAGCATTAATTAAACCTTCCATTATGGAACCACTGGTATGTTTCTTAAAAATGTAAGCATTGTCACCACTTTGTGTGAGATTGATGCAGGCTTTTGAGCTTGTAATTAATAAATGCCCCACAGAAATAGTGGTTGAAGGTGGCATCTTGCATCCTCTCCAGAAATAACAGCTTGACAATTAGAGGTAAACAAAAGCTGAAGCTGTGAAAAGTTATTCCCCTGCCTCCTGGCATCGCCTCTTCTCAGTTCACTGCTAAGGCAAACACCACAACATGTTGTTTTCCATCTTTTAGCAGCAGCGCATTGCTAGATGTTTACTCGGCGCGATTCTCAGAGAACCACACCAATCAACAGCGGCAAACATGGCCATGATCATCAACTAGCTTCATGAATGATTTGGGAGGTGGTTGGGGGGGGGGGGGGGGGGGGCAATGTAAAATACACTGCCAACCAACAATAGAGTAGATGTTTTTGATTGACACATTATTTTCTCCCTCTCCAACCAAAGCCGGTGTTGTGACAAGAAAAGTTGTGGGAACAGGAATGAGACCCCTTCAGACCCGGTCATCATTGACAGGTAAGGCATCATTTTTTTATTTTGTCCACCATGTCTTTCCTTTCATGTCCTCAAGATATGTGCTTGTCGTCCTCCCAAGTCTGTGCCAGGGTGAGCACTCGTCTGCTCTGTGCTGTTTGTTGTTGTGCGGCGTTGTGATGCACAGGTGGGTTGACTTGGAAACCTGGTCGTCTCTGTGGGGATTCAGTAATTGCTCGCGAGTTGTCAGGTGAAGCAGTTTCGTCGGCCTCTCCTCGTGCTGTGAGGAGCAGTTTATACCTAGTGAGCTGTTGGCTTTCAATTCAGAGGCGGATCGTCTTCATCCTCATTTGTTAACAAGTGTTTTTATTCTGTTTCCCTCCATCTGATTGCCATTATTTTGTGAGTTAGCACTGGAAATGCTTCTTGGCTTCCCCAGATGAGCATTCGACTCACATGGTCGTGTAGTCTTGTCTTAAAAAGGCCCTTTACATAACTGTTGTGTTTTAAAGTGTGTACATATAGATTGGTATTTGGTGTCGGTAGTTGTTGGCTATGTGATGATTAGGGGGAGCTTATATAAAATGGATTGCTGTGGTGGCTGCAGTGACTGTAACTGATGTTTTAGGTAAAAAAAAAATTCATACTGTTTAATCGCCCTGTGCATATTGGTAATACTTTTTTTTTCAAATTGTCCTGTTGCGATTTCAATTCAAATTTAAACATTGTAATTGTTACCATGATAATAGACAAGAATCACAATAGTGAAAATAATAATAATAAAAGATTTGAATTTAATCATCACTTAATAACCACATTCACTCTGACATGAGACAGAGTGACAAGACAGTATTTTAGGTTCAGGCTCTTAAGTGCTAGTGAGGTAGAACAAGTCCACCTTGCTCCATAAATCCAGAGTCCACATTTCCCCCACATGCTGTAAATGACCATGAACCCTCCGTGTCTGATGCCAGCACCGTGAGCGAGAGGAGCCCTTGTGAACTGGCAGGGGAAGGCAGCTCGGGTATTTGACAGACCTCACTGTTGCAAAAAAAGTTTCTCTCTGAGGGTGAGCTGTGCTGTCTACAGGCAGAAATTAAAGCAGGGGGGAGAAAGATGACAAATTAAGCCCAGGAAAAATATGCACCACCAGTGGATAGCAATGCTAATGTTTGACTAGCTGAAATAGCTGTTTGCTTAGTGGAGAATGTTTGGTATCTGACAGAGAGAACATCTCTCTTATTAGTAATCAAATAGGACTCACCAGTTGCTGCCGTCAGTCATGGACTGGGTCCACTGTCGGAAAATAGGTCTCACATTCTGGAGGGCTGATTTTATGGAAAGCGTCGTGTGCTTTTCGGGGCAGCATGTATTTGACATTGTTGCACATTCTGGGTTATGATGTCTACGTTTCCTTTGGTGTCTCATTACTGTCATGGCTGAGAGGAAACACAAATAATATTTGCTATTTCCTTTCTCAGTCGTCTACAGAACAGGAAGTCGCTGCTGTGTAATTTCAACATCTTACCCTTTAAGTACTTTTTAAACAGAGTGCATTAAAGCATTAGCTTGCATGGTTAGATGTATGGGAAGAATATTCAGAAGCGCCAAACAGATTTACAAGTGGCCCTTATTGTGTGTGTGTGTGTGTGTGTGTGTGTGTGTGTGTGTGTGTGTGTGTGTGTGAATGGCAATAAGTAGGATGGCAGGGGTGAGATTTATGTGCTGCTTGCCTCCACTCTGTCCGCTGTAATAGGGGAGTAAAGGGGGTTTGTTTTGGTACGACACACAGAAGATAAAACATGCATCACTTCCTCCCCCTGGTGCATGGGAAGTCTCAGCTACATGAAGTCGCTTTAGAGTTAGAGAGAGCCAGTGATACAGTATATTGCCTTCAAAGTAATATTAGGTGAACACTTAACAACAGGGCGTCATTGATATTTAACACATATGCTCTTCCTTCAAATTGCCTCTCTTTGTATTGTTGCTAAATAGAGTTGACGTATCGAGTGTCTCCAGGCTTTGTGGTTCAATCTGCTGAACAATGAGTGTAATATAAGTAAAATAGGAAAAGGAGTACAGTGGAGAGGAGGATTGGATCCCATGGAAGGGAGAAAAGGAAGCAAAAGGAGGGATATTGTCGTAAGTTCAAACAGTGGATAAAAAAGCTCACATTTTCATTGTGATGTGGTTGAATGGGAGCAGAGTATCGTTTTCATAGAGGAGCGATCTTTTCTGTGGCATCACAAAAGCAGATGTTCCTCATTAGGCTCTTCCATTGTCTGCATATCACAACTATGAGCAGATGATTTTGTCCCGTTGCACCACGAACATTTAGCCAGTGACTGCTGCAGCACAAGCCTTGAATGTCTGTAGTGTAAATGCATGTGGGCGCGGGGCAGAAACTCCAAAGCAGGAGGGAGAAAAACGCACTTGTATGGCTCTCCAGTGTTGCTCTGGTATTCCATTAGGCTGCTCTGTTTTGTGTGAGGCATGTGCATCATTAGGTATGCCTCTATATGATCTCCAAGTTAGTCTTGGCATGTGTCAGATTTGATGTTATGGAAATCATAGAGCATCCATGTTTGCTTGTTCTCTTTGGGGCGAGGGCTTGCATATCCATGGACTGACTGAGACTGCAGGCTGAAAGGGCTGATTGTTGAGGCAGACAAGGGAGGTCCGATTACGTTACAATCAAAACATTTTACAGCGATCCTCTATAGAGGGAGAGAGAGAGAGTGGGAGGGAAAGAGAGGAAAGGAGTCTGAGAGTGTGTGAGAGTGTGTGAGTGTGTGTGTGTGTGTGAGAGAGAGAGACGGATAGTTTTGCAGTGCTTGAGCATGCTGACTAGACTCGTGATCCATTATCGATAACGTTCTCAGCAACATTTTCCCAGATGGCACATGGGGCAGTCATACTGCTAGTTGGCATCGTGTTGGACAGTAACTGGCAACCTCACAGATCTGGCATTTTCAATGGAGTTTAGGAGACTTATCATTCCAAATGTGTCCTATTTTCCTGTAGTCAAGCCAGACATCTGTTTATCCCATTTTCTCTTGGACTTTGTTACAGCTTTAGGTTTTTGAAAAAAAGAAGGAGAAAAAAAAGTTGGTCAGATTTAACAGCTGTTACAGAATTTCAACCCCAGTAGATCTTTAAATATTTCAAACATTACCCCATGCTACAATAGATTATTCATATTTATCTGTTTAGAGGGAGGAGATAAAGTCAATATACGGATACATTCACTACCATATCAGCCTTGTATAGACAGCCTGGGGATCATGCTATATTTGCTATGTCAGATCCAGACTGTAGGTTCATTTACAACTGTAGCCTCTGCTTTTGGAACTAATAATGGTGGAGTGTCTGAAGACTGATTGGGGTTTTCCTAGCTGGCGGTACCCTCTTTCACTTCCTGTCACAAAGGTCAAGATAGGCTGACCTTTGTAGACAGCCCACTGCCTGAATTATTCATGTGATTGACTTTTTTGTCAGTCCACCCAGTTGTGCGTGGGGACATTTTATTCATATAGCTCATTTAAAGCGCTCCCCTGCACCTGTTCAAGTAATATCATGTAATTTGGACCCTGATGCTGTTTTTGCTTAACATTCATTATATTTCTTATTAGAGGACACTTCCAGAGGATTATGCCTGATTATTAGCAGACCTTGCCAACAGCCATGTTGAGTACATTTCATAGGTATTCCACTCCAGGTTTTCTATCAGTAGAAAAAAAAAAATGGAAAGCAGTCAGTCAAAATGTGACCGTTGCTCAAGCAGTTTTATTTCTTTATTTTGGAAGTCGGGCGGCTGGGGGTCATTTTTGTTGCTTCTCCATGACCAAGCAGACAAGTTAAAGCCCCCTTCTCTCCCTTATGGTTTGACAGAGGCCTGATTAAACCCAACTCAGAGAAAAGCTGTACAAATGCCAGCATTTATAAGGTCAGCGCTTTTGTTGGAAATGCTATGTAAATGAGGATCTGCAAAAAGGGACATTAAACAAAATTCAATTCATTGTCTCCCTTAATGTCATTTACATTTTGGCTAAGTCCCCGACTGTCAAGCAGGATTTTTGAAATAATTTTAATTACATATCAGCTGAAAAACAGAGAGGCTGTCTCACAGAGGTAGCATTTGGATAACCTGCAAACGAGGGTCTGTTTATTAACTTGCCTGAATGGCATGTTTTCACGGCATCTGCATAGAGTAATTAAAAGAGTGTTAAGTGTTAATTCCAGCCCTCCCTCCTCCACATAGCCATGAAAGCAAAGCTGTTGAGATGCAGCCTTTACACCTATGTAAGCGTTTTTGTCAGGCTTTGTCATACCAAGTGATTCCTTTTTAAAAGCCTTTTTTGGTTTATATGTGTTTATTATTGTTGTTGTTATTTTTTAGTTTTATTTGAAAAGGCCCAACATCCAGTAATGGCTGTGCTCTGCCTGGGCCTGCTGCAGCAGAGACTGCATTGATTCCAGCCACGCTGAGAGGGGATCTGATTAATGAGCGCGCATGCAGGAAATACATCTCAGACCAGGAAACAAGCACCAGTGCTGTGCACGTTCAAGTACACAGGTGTGAACATCTTTGAGTTATTTATGAGCGAGTCAGCAACCTCTGTGTTAGTGAGAGAGCACACTCGAAAAGCAGAAGAAGGAGAGAGAGAGAGAGAGAGAGAGAGAGAGCGAGAGAGAGAGAGAAAGAGAGAGCGAAAACCTCTTTCTCCTTCAAATGAACATGTCCGGTCAAAGCTAGCCTCTTATGGCCCAAAAAATGGCGAGGGGGAAAAAATAGA
>NC_137922.1:32137484-32159984 GCF_963457725.1 Sprattus sprattus | reverse complement strand
TCTGAAAGGCTTCGGTGTGGGGTTCGCCTCCTCGCCTTACCACTACTGCTAGATCTGAGGCCCGCCGGTTTCAAGAGCCCTCTGCAAGAGTAAAAGCCCATTTGAAGAGATATGGTGAAATCACCATTGAGAAATGTGAGTTATAGATGCTTATGGGTTTAGCGGTAAGACGGCGAGAAAAGGCTGCAAGACTAGGTGCCATAGGTCTCTCTGTTCTTTTCTTGTTTTATTCTCCTTCAGTCCTTCTTTTTGAAAGAGTACTGTATCCTCCTCTCCACAGTGAGTCAGATAAGCCCTGATCTGTCAGTGCTCAAGCTAACTAATTCAGAAATAAGGTAATTCATATGATCTTTTGCCAGATATAATGTGGACTGTTGAAGGTGAGATATCCAATCGATTGGCTAAGTCTCTCGATATTAATCATTTAAAGCGAGGCACATAAAATGGGTGCGCTGTAAGTATGTTTTTACTGGATCAGAATGTAGGACGGGTCTTGGAGTTAAGATTTCTTTTTTTTTTTTATCGCTGGATTTAAGAGGCGGCTTTTCTCTCTCCTTCCCCGGCAGAAGAGGAGAAAAAAATCACTCCAAAAAAGCCTAGAATAAACCTGCCTTAGCAGTACTAATGAAATATGACAGGTATTTCCTTGTGCTGGTTCAGTGGCAAGAGAGGTCTTATGCTCCCTGTATTAATTCACCTGACTTATGTTCCCATGGTTTGATTTACCTTCTGATTAAAACCCGCTGCTCTCCCGGCCAATTGAAATCAGATCCCATCCACAGCTTGGTGGTATTGATCCCTATTTAACATCAAGGCCTGGAATGGATTGGCATTGATTAACAATAAAAACACTCTACAGCTTGTCCGGCAGTGAGTTCAATATTCTGAATGAAAAAGTATAGTGCCACCACCCTTCATTGAGCTGCAGGAGAAACAGTGGGCCGGTGTAAAACAACAACAGGACTAGCCTGCGTGTCTGCTCTAGCCGTTGGCCTGTTTCAGACCCCTGGTGTCTGCTGTTCAAGGCTTACTCATGGAAATGGCATCTGGAGCATGTGGAATGTGTGGAGCAGGCAAAGTGGAGGGCTAAAGCGTGCTTCCATCATTCCAATTACCAAATGTTTAAGTATGTCTTGGGTTCCTGCCTCCATTTCCTACTTACTTTGCAATGACGACCACAACACACCTGCACATACATTCTTAAACTCCCTAATATTACGCTCCATCGCCGCCGCCACCACCCCAACACACACACACACACACACACACACACACACACACACACACACACACACACACACACACACTGATGAGCCTCCTGTTCGGATCAAGTGACCTCATTCCCATAAGCTATCCAGCCTGACTCATGTACTACTACCAATAGATCTGGCGCTGAACTCTTGGCAACCAGCACTTTCAGAAATACCATGTTGCAGTTCAGTGGAAAGGCATCTGAAAGGAATTATCCAATCTTTAGCATCCAGAAGTTTACAGTTATATAATGATGGAGAAAACCGCAAGTCCCAGTGGGGCATTGTGTTTAAGGAGATTTTAAAAAAATGGAATTCTCCTGTCAGACCTACAGGATAACCCTGCACATACACACACACACACACACACACACACACACACACAAAATGCACTGGCATGCTAGTACACACAATCTATTTGTCTCTCTCTCTCACACACACACACACACACACACACACACACACACACACACACACACACAATCTGGAGTCCATTTTTGTGTGATAGGGCAGATTCAATTTGATTCCTTAACTGTTGATTAAGGCCGCAGCCACACAAAGGTTGCTCACCTCAAATGTTTGTTGATTATTTACCTCCTGGCGGGCTGTAATGAGAAGCAGCCCCTCTATCAGCGCCCCTCTCCCCTGTAACCCCTCTGTTTGGACTACAGCTCTGGTTTGCTGTTTTAGTGGGAGCCTGAGCCAACCTAATCACTGCTCTGCTCCTTGGGTGGGTAGCGCTGGGGGACAATGGCTAAACTCTCTCTGTTTGGGGGCTAGGGGGCAAAAACGTCCCTGTCTCCTGTGTGAGAGGCTTTTGTCCTCCTTTTAGGGGGGGTGGCAAACCCACAAGTGTTTGGATGTTTAGAGAGTTTATAACATCACCAAAATACCCCTGAGACCAGAACTGCTGGTAGATGGATATGTCCTTTTCTACGTTGTATTTTTTGACTGACACATTTAAATTTCACACACTGCCTCCTCCTGCTGCCACCACTCTCACACACACACACACACACACACACACACACTAGAGGAAGAAGCGTCTCTCAGGAGTCTCCAGCCTGTTGGCTGTTTGTTTTACCTCCACGCCATTGCGAAAATGGATCACAGCGTGATCTCCAAAGCTAAGGCAGAAAATCCGAGGAAGAGATCAGGACCAGCTGCATGGGATCAGCGCTGCAGACTGGCTGAGCGTAACCTCCGCCGTCAGCGGGGAGAGTTACGGGCAGAACCTGCTGAAATACCGACCGTGCCAACCACAACAACAACATACAAAAGAGTCAGCAGCAGCAGCCACAACAGCGCGGGGCTAGGGTTACATGGCCAAAGGTGTGCGGTCAGAGAGCTAGTAATAGAAGGACAAGAAATAACACTGGCATTACCTCAGGCTTAATTGCTGAGACGCTCCGCAGAGAGGTGGGGAGTGTGGGGAGTCAGGCCTCTTAGGTGGAGGTAAGGGAGAGGCAGGGGGACGAGGTGTTTCCCCCTGTAAGTTAGGGCAATAGGGGCGAGCTGAAATGGGCCCTGTGGGCGTGGGGGGCCCGGCGAGTTGGACATTATCTCCTCTAAGTGTGGGGCCAGAGGGGGTCACTTCACTTCCCCGTTTCCCCGGGACCTGTACCACTTCATCAGTCTGACGCAAGCCAGACAGGCCTTTAGCGGCCCTTCAGATTTTTACTGGACGCCACCCTGGCCCTCGCCCCCTACAGCCATCCCTCAACAGGTTGCTTTTATGACCCGTGACCACACTTAATGGCATCTTGCTTTGGTTTCTCCCCCATTGATTCGGGAGTCTTTAATTGCTTGGAAAACAAGCCAGGTACTCAGCGTCAGGCAAATCTCCCAACTCTCGGGCTGCTGTTATTAGTTAAAATGGGAGACAATGAACACATTGACTTACACTTTCACACTCACAGTTCCTCTCGTGGGATTGATAATGATGTTGGCCTCACACAACTGTGACCCCCCACTGTTTTGTAGTGTTGCTATTAACTTGACAATATAATGACTTGCTACTGCTCGGAGAAGCAGCGCTGTTGATATTCCAAGGGAATGTACAAATATTTATCTGCGTGTCTTTTTTTTTCAGGTCAGTGTTGCTTTGGCATGTAATGTTGAATGTTTCTTTAAAGCGCACACCTTAATGTGTTGTCTCAGTTGAGCTTGTTTGTACTGCCGTTTCACTGGGAGAGAGCCATGTTGCATCAGACACGTGTCTGCAGAGTAATTAAAAACCACACACTCCGAGCAGGCACTGTTGCGTTGTGTCTAAATATTATTCCTCCTCAAAGGCTAAGGGGAAAAAATAATAATGAAATACTAAATCTCTGTAATTTGTTTCACTAAGGAAGCGATTACCTTGTCATCCCAATCGGTAAAATAAGGTCATCTGTCACATCCATTTAGACGCCAGCACGTTAACATTAAGGGCCAAACCCAACTGTCTTCTCAGTCAAACCTCATGCCACTGTTTTTCTCTCCCAGAGACAGCAAATTAGTATGAGCCCTCTCGTGCCTGCCTGGCTCTGTGAAATGATTGTAAGAAAGGCTCATTTTGAAGAGGTCAGGATCTCTGCACGATGATTTGTTGTTCATGAATCTACTTCGTGCCAATTTGTGTGTGCATGTGCAATCAGAACCTACTCGGGGGCAAGCCTGATAATAATCACTTCACCCTGATAGCCCAACGCCTGCTTGTATATGTGTGTGTGTGTTAGTCATTTGTGTGTGGGATGGTGGTGTTGGTGTTGTATTGGGGGTGTCCTGCCGTTTTTGACCACCGTGAATCAGAGAAAATTCCTGCTGAATGAGATTTTAATCACCTACCAGCAGCTCCTACACAGCCGGCCAGCCCCCAGCTCTCTATATTTATGATAATTTTTGGGGTGTTTTTTTATTATTGAAATCAGTGTTGACTGAGTCGGGTAATCCTGATTAGCAATCTCACTGTATCCAGTCAAGAGTGAAACGCATCAGAGCAGTGTTGGTTCACCAGGACAGCGAAATTGAAAAAGGGACGAGGGGCTGAATGCTCCACAGCCTCTCCACTCTTACAGATAGAGCCCCGGATATCGCACACCGCCAAACCAATTCCTGCCCAGGCCTCTATTAAAGGAGGGCCTCGTTGTTGTGAATTAAGCTATGTACACAAGAAGCAATGAGGTTGTCTGGTTTGGAAGTGTGTGTTTGTGTGTGTCTCTGGGAGTATGTGTATGTGAGGTGGGGAGGGGAGGTTGTGTTCGGAGTGCATGGAATTCATAAAACACTGTGTCGCTCATCGCGCCATTGTTCTTGCCTGAGAGCATGGCTTGTTTCAAGTTAAAGGGCCTCTGTGTCATGTTGTCCCTATCTCTCTTTCTTTTCTCCTCTCTCTTTCTTTCGCTCTTTGTAAAGAGAAGGTAAAGAGAAGCAGCACAGGCTGATGTTTTATTCATATCTCTCTTTTTTTTTGTTCCATCTGAGAGCCGTGTGAGGGTGTTCTGGCTGAGGGGGTGATAGGGAGGTAAGGGGACAGGGAAGGGTGAGTGGCCCCTCCGCCAGTGATCCCTCTCCAGGTTCACATGAAGAGGGGAAGGCAGGGGAAGGAAGAGGCGCGGAGGGGGTCAAGGAGGAGGTGTGTTGGTAGCGGTAGCAGAGGTGATGTCTGCTTGTGTGTGTGTGTGTGCGTGTGTGTGTGTTATGGAGGGGAGGCAGGGGGAAGGGCAATCTATCATTAGTTGCCGTATCAGACAGGGTGGCGGCCCAGGCAGGGCTAAAGAGGGAGGCCGATGCGTCAACCAAGTGATGGCCAACACAGGGGGCAGAGGAGGTGGCGAAAGAGGACAGAGAGCTGTCACTCCTTAACGCCTGAGCACCAGCTAACACTTCACTGCTGGAGGAGGGCTGCAGGAGCACCTCTCCCTCTCCTTCTGCCTCCCTCCCTCTCTCTCTCCCTCTCTCTCCCTCTCCCTCCCTCTCTCCCTCTCTCTCTTTCTCGCTCTCCAGCAGTAATTGATTCCTTTGCTGAACCCAGAGCATAGGCTTTTTTTAGAGAAATCTTTATTACATACCATGAAATGAGCCTAACAAACGCTGGAGTTATTTAAAGTGAATAAATAAATTCAAACAAGAGACAGTGCAAAGGGTTATCGCTCATCATGTTTGTTCTGGTTGAACAGCCATCATGCAGCCATATTGATCCTCAGCTAATGATGCATTTTATTAAACATGATCGCTGTAAGCAGATTCTGTGACATTTGTCTTTGTTTTGCTCAAGAGCGTTTGCACGCTGATGTCCCCATTAATGTGCGATATAAACAATCTCCTACATGCAAATTAATAGCCGTCATCTCAACATAACACTGTCTTTCCTGTTTTTCCCTCTGTCTTCCTCTCTCTGTAAGATTCAAATTAAGTGACTTTATTCACAACAGTATATCTTGAGTGACACATGCGACACTCATAAATGTTAATGACAGCGTTTCGTCGTCTCTATATTGTTGTTTTCACACGCTCGTTAGAATGGCAGAGGCAGAACATCAGAGACTCAGCCTTAACAAGTTTCTTCTAATCAGCTTTGGAGTTTTTCTGTCAGGTAGAAAGAAGAAACGCACACACACACAGACACACACATAGACACACACGTACACTCACACACCATTCTAGCCAGGCTGTCCCATTGTTTTGTTGTTTTTGTCTACCTCACTGTATCATTCTCAAGTATGTTTCTTTAAAGATTGGCCTGTCAAATTGTGAATCAACATTCCTAACATCTTAAGTGGCCCTCGCACTCTTCTCCCTCCCTCTTTATTCTTCTTAAGTAAAGAGGGTGGAATTCAAAGCTGCAATGGGATGGTTGTGGGAAGTAAACTTCATCAGGTCAACTTGGAAGTGTACATCAGTACAGCACACTGGTAATGAAATGCAGCATACCAATGTCTTCCTCAGTGCTCCAGGGTACTAGACCCAGTAAAAGGAAAGAGGAAAAATAAAACACGTGACACTCTACCCTGCACTAGTGCATCTATGGGAGAACTTTCAAAAAAATCTATTTATTCAAATATTGATATTTCTTCTTGTCAAGTGGAGTGCCTTGAAATTTCCACAGTGCACTATTGTCAAGAAAAAAGGGGAAAAAATCTGTGCCAGAAACGTGTCAGATAATTCATAAATGGAGTTCACCGCTGTGAAATCAGTTGGGAACCGTGGCGGGAAAAAAGTGTTATTGTTGATGCAAAATAGGGGCAATGCAACAGAAAAATAGCACTCACTTTTCCATCATGTCAGGCAAATGTTCAATTTGGTCCCGAATATCCCCCCCCCCATCTCCCCCACTGTCTCTCTCTCTCTCTCTCTCTCTCTCTCTCTCTCTCTCTCTCTCTCTCTCTCTCCTCTCTCTCTGTGTCTCTCTTCTTGTAAGAGCTTGCTGCTTCTACCAAAGCCTGAGATGCCGTCTTGAGAAAAGCGTCTTGGGTTGGGTTTTAGCAGACACGAGACTGTTTGTTGTTTTTTCCCCTCCGAGACCCACCATTTCCCATCCTAGGGCGGCCAATCAGAGCGCAGCTGTTTTACGAGCCTGAGTAATCAGCACTGGTTCTGCATGTGGCTTGCATTAGGGCCCCCCCTCTTCCCTTAAAAAGCTGTGAACGACATCTCTAATGACGTGACACCGGAGCGCAAATTCCAATCTGTTGAATGGCAGACGGAGGGCTCCACCAGAGAAAGCTAAACCGAGGCCTGGGCTCATCTTGCCTTAGCTGGGATGGAGGCAGTGGTGGAGGTGGTGGAGGTGGTGGGGACTCCTCGGCGCTCTCCCTTTCCCTCTCTTCCCCAGGCAGGAAACTCAGATGAAATTAATCATGGCATGTCCGGTGAAATGTCCTACTTTGGCACAAGCTCGCATTTTTTGAGTGTGTGAGCAAAGTGTGAGTATGCATGCGAGAGAGAGTGTGTGTGTGTGTGTGTTCATATGTGGGTGTGTGTGTGTTTTGAGATGTACTTATGTGTGAACACATTTAAGAATTTTCTAAATGTTTTGAGCCAAGTCCCTGATTGTTTTATCAAAAGTAGAGAATGTTGGCCCCATTCTAGCGGCGCGGTGCGGCTAGGCTCAGCTCCGCGTGGAACTGCCGGCGAGTGCTCGAGCATGTTGAACATCTCGCCATGTCTCCGACGCGAGAGGCATTTCCTCCACTATCGCCTTTGACAGGAATATTTGCAGATGATGAATTGGACAGTCAAACAATGCCGGGGTACTAAAACAGAATTGATATAAAGACATATCTCTTGTCGCCATATGATCTCATAGTTCACAAGGCTGTTGACAAGAGGTATTTTGGCACAGCTTGCTGCCCATCTGGGAAGTGCTGATATAAAGTAGTGGGAGTATTTTACAGCTATGCATCTGCATAGTTAAATAACCATCTAGCGTATGTTGCTGTGTGGGAAACTGGGACAGAACATTATAAACTACAGACTAGCTATTTTGTTTGGGGCAAACCGCACAAGACCCAAGGGGTGGATGCATTAGGATGCTGTGTCGTTGAACATTGCGTGGATTGTCAAATTAAAAACAAATCATTATTGTTGCCCAGGGACTCGGGGACCCCAGGCCTGAGTGTACATGATAATATTTATTTCTCAAACATTTTTTTTTTTTGGCCAAGCA
Organism: Sprattus sprattus; assembly: GCF_963457725.1. Classification (NCBI taxonomy): domain Eukaryota; kingdom Metazoa; phylum Chordata; class Actinopteri; order Clupeiformes; family Clupeidae; genus Sprattus; species Sprattus sprattus. The sequence goes on along the minus strand of NC_137922.1, from coordinate 32,152,085 downwards.
CAGGACAGCAAAATGTCAGATCCTTTAGTTGTGGCCACCCTTACTGGTGGAAAAAAACGAGTACACTGGCAAGGCTGCCTCTAATCCTTGTTTCCAAGGCATCTTCCTCCTCCTCTCCACTCTCACACCTCTCATTCCCCCTCTCTCTCTCTCTCTCTCTCTCTCTCTTGCGCTCTCTCTTTCTCTCTCTCTCTGTCTCACTCTTGAGTTGTTGGGGAGTGGACACCAGCAGCGGCTGACATCTTTGCCTCGTTAGAGCAGCCCTGCCTGTATGGTCTGACGTGTTCCACGCCTGCCTGCAGCCCATTTCTCTCTTCCAGCCAGTGCTCACTGTCTGCTCGGTGTCGGGCCGAATCTGTCATCTGAGCCACAGGGCTGGCTGGCCAGCCTCTGACAGAGAGAAGGTAAACGTTTGCTGCCTGAATCCCCCATTAACTTTGTGAGGCGTATTGATTTCTTGTAAAAATAATGATATTGACAGGCTTTCCAGGAGTAATTGTTTCCAGAGCACAGAGGTCATTGCAAAGAATGAGGAGGGTTTTTGAGATCGGAGTGGGGGGCTGGGAAGTAGATGTGTGAGGGAGAGTGTCTCTGTGTGTGTGAGTGTGTGTGGGTGTGTGTGTGTTTGTGTGTGAGAGTGTGGTGGGGACGGGGGTGTGAGTTGTGGGGGGTTGTTTAATAGATGCTGGTCTTAAAGTGGTAGGTGGAAGAGCAGGTCATTTGGCTCCACTGCTGTGTCCACCGGCTGATGCGAGCGTGTCAGTTACACTTCTGCAGCTGAGCGGGAAGAGGCTTCCTTCGGAAACTGCAATCATTCCACTCACTGTTTGCACTGATGACAATCAGTATGAATTCCCGCTTCCCCAAACACTGGGGTATGTGGGGAAAAAAGGGGGGGAACATGTGACACCTGAATGGCGTACAACTCAATGCATTTTTCTCCCTCTCATTTCTCCTTTTGGTATTGTGTGCAATTGACAGATGTGTATGACTACATTTGGAGGATGCCTACAGAGAAGGGTAGGGAAGGGGGGAGAGGAGGCGAGCGAGAGGGAGGGAGAGAAAAAAAAAGAGATAGAGCAGCTTCTGGTGATGTGGAGTCTGACACCGCTGTTTCAAAACACATTCAGCCGCTTGTCTCCATTCATTCCTCGCATGGGTGCAAAAGAGGCAGTGGCATGAAAGGAAATGTCTTTTGTTAACAGGGTGCCACAACAAGGAAAGGAACAAGCATAATCATTTGTTAAGTTAAGATGATATTGCTATTCTCTCTCTCTCTCTCTCTCTCTCTCTCTCTATCTCCTCTCTTTCCCTCCTCCTCCCAGCTCTCTGTTCCACAGAAAGGTCTTGAAACATGTATCAATAGAGGGAACTTGAGAGAGGAGCTGTCTTCTCTGTTCAGGTGTTGTGAGGCGGACCGATGCTCTACAGAGCCCTCCGTTTCCCCCCCACCCCAGGAGGGTCGTGCACGGGGGAGATAGCAGCTCCGAGAGCCGCCCTCCCCCCAAGAGAGAGGCGTGCAAGCTCCCCGTCGTTAGTGCTTTGTCACGTAGACGAGCGTGTAACTCACCGAGAGCTGTTGAACAAACAAGCATTAGGGAGTCAATAGTGTTTCTGTAAACTAATTGCGCCTGTGAAATGAACTGCTTGTCTTCCGCCGGGCGCCTCACTTTGCCGTGTCTTGCTTTGCTGCTGCCGTGGATGTTCCTGCTGCCACTCGCCGACACCTAGCATGTTAAAGACGGGTACATCCCCGATAGTGCAGGATCTAGCTGCATGTTGCATTTTTTTCTCTCTCTCTTTCTCTCTGTCTCCTTCCTTTTCTTCTTCCTCTTCTGTCTTCCCCTCTTCCTTTGCTCGTCGTTGAGGCCTTTTTTCTTTTCCGCTGTGATGAGGGGGAGAGCGGTGGAACTGGTGCTCGTGCTGAGCTCGGCTCCTTCGGGTGCTGGGAGACACACAGGGGTGTTCAAAGCCCCCTCTCCTACCACCCTGATCAGAGCTGCGCCCCTCAGCTCACCACCGGCCCATTAACTATACATGGGCGAGAGGGAGGGGGGGTCACTGCTGGGGGCCCGGGCTGGGGTTCAGTGCGAGCAGGCCTGCACACTTAACTCAATTTGGGAGCCAAAGACCTGGGTGAAGAAGCTGCCTGGTTAGTGGTGATATCACTTTACAGCACCCTCTCCTGTGGTCCCTCCCACCCCTCACCCTCTCCTGTGGTCCCCCCCACCCCTCACCCTCTCCTGTGCCCCCCCCCACCCCTCTGAGTGCCACACAGGCAGAGCTACTGCTCACAGGTGAAGCCACAGCATCTCAGCTTCCATCCGCAAAGGCTGGAAAAGAATGTCTACCTAGAGCACTGGGAGATTGAAAACCATTAGCCAAGTTTGGGTGTGCATTTAGATTCATCTCTTGTGAAAATGGGGAAAAAGAATCACAATAGTAAGGCTATTCCCTATACAGTTGTGCGAGTGTGTGTGTGTGTGTGTGCGTGTGTGTGTGTAGGTGTGTGCGGTGTTTGTGTTGAGAAGGATAGCACAGGGAAGCTGTGAAGATTAATGAGGAGGTGTAGTGTTAGCCCAGTCAGATTAACATATCAGGAGGGGCACTAGTCCATTGTCTCCCCGGCTAAGCCTGATCTGTCGGACTAATGAACTGGATGGGGAGCTTATCAATTAACCTGACAAAAGCCATGTTCTGTCAGAGACGGGGCCTTTGGAGTCTGAGTGACGGTCACCGGGTCCATTACCCCATCACTCTGCCGCTTGCTGGAGCCCTTGTTCGCCTCAAATTGGGTCCTCCATTCCATGCCATTTTAGCACAAGATTTGTGTTAACTGTTATCCAATAAAGCCGAGCTGGCCGGGGTCTGAGTGGGCCATGGGGGACAGGGTGCGAGGGCCTGCAGCAGGACCTAATGGCCATTTAGGACCAAACTAGCTGTGAAGTGTTAAATATTTACATGTAAAATGCCAATAGTAATTGTCCACTAAATCTGATGTAGCCTTGGGAAATGCCTTATTTGTTTCCACACACTTTCAATAAATACACGCTTTTTTATGTGTATGCACGCACATGCACACAAACACACACACACAGAAATGCACATGCACACACTTTCAAAACAATTGGTGTGCAGTGTGGTGTTCATTAACATGGACCACATATCCCTGAGATATAGGCCTTGGGTCTTTGTGTGTGTGTGTGTGTGTTTGTGTGCGCCATAGATTTTTTTTTTTTGAGTGATCACCCGGGCCCAGCAGCTGCTAATGTGGCTTTAACTCCATGTGGCCCGTCTATTAGAGGAGACAAGATGGCCTCGGCAAATAATAAAGAAATATTTATGCTCCTCTTAGCGATGCTAACAAGGCAACATATCAAGTGAACGCTCGGCAGGGTCCCCACTCCGCCACCATAAACTCCCAGGGACCCCGCACCATGTGTCTGTCCTCCCCCCCTCATGTGCTCTCTCTCTCTCTCCCTTTATTTCTTTCTCTACCCCCTCTTGTACTCTATATCTCTCTTTATTTATCTAACCCCCTCATGTGCTTTCTCTCTCTTTTTCCTTCTCTCCCTGTTTCTCCATTGCCTCCCCCCATCACCACGTTGCATGTATACTTCTATCTCTCTCTCTCTTTCTCTCTCTCTCTCTCTCTCTCTCTCTCTCTCTCTCTCTCTCTCCTCTGGTCTGTCCTCTTTGCTTTTCCTTTTGTTTGTGAAATGAGACTGGTCATAAATTCAGCCATCTCATATATATTTGATCGCTGGTATTTGCCTCTGCCAGGAAAGTGCACTTTACATGTGGCAACATGCGATTACCTGGGAGTCTTATTGCAAAGGAAAAGAAAAATCAATATTAATTTATAATTCACCATTGCTGCCTATCTGTTTTTATGGCTCTCTATCCAGCCTCATTAATGTTTTATCGTGATTGACTAGAACCAAAAGATTTTTAACATGTTTCACTGTTATTTATTCAACCTTAATAATTAAATAAAGGATAATTGGTTCTATTCTGAAGCACCTAGAGGATAAAGTGAATCTCAGGGACTGGCATTATGAGATGAAGCCCATTATTTATTAATATACATCTCTGCTCATTAATTTAATATGGGTAAACCATGAGTTCTGTGAAGAAAATGTTAAAATACCAAATTAAATAAAAGCAAGACAGGAGAGATTTGATGAAGTTTGTTTCCCTGCCTGAACAAACCCAATCATATCTTCCATTAGTATTACTCAGTAAAATCCCAAATTGGACTCCCATCACAGATCGTAAACCTTTGGTGCCGGTCAAGACTGACCTATGATACTGGATCTTTCCAACTGGTAGTTCAGTTTTTTTTTTTTTTCTCATATGCGTGATTGACAGAAAATTACGTTTTCAAATTCATCTCCTGCCCAGTTCTCCCACATGTCAGAGCTCCTGGCGCTGGGAAACAGGCCCAGACTGTCTACATTATCCTCCTGCTGCTGGCTGGACACGCAGGGAAGACAATCGCAGGGTTTGAGATCCTCTGAAGGAAAATCAATCATGTCATAAGTGTGGAGTATGGGTAAATTTGAACTCTGACAAGTTTCATCATTCCGTCTCTGTCCGAGGCACTTGAGTTTTCCGGGTTTGTTTTCCGGCAGAGCCTGTCTCCTTGCTGTGAGGGGGGATGAAAGAGTGAGGAGTGTGTTTTTCAACTCTATCTTTAAAAGGGGTGGACAGATATAGTGTTGGACTTTTGTCCCCCCCCCCTTCCACCTCTCTTTTCCCTTTCTCTGTTGACTTACCTTCTCTGTAGTTCCACAGTGTTTCTAAATGTTACTCTACAGCTATTCACACATATATTGAGTGTTATGTATCAGCTTCAGTCACTCTCCTATATCTGCATAAAACAGCCTGAGGACTCATCTACACTTTGGGTTGACGCAGAGGCTAAAGATAGGGGATTGCTATAATGAGATATAAAACACAAAGAAAAAGAATCAAGTATAATTTTACCCATTTAGAAAATGTATGGCTTAGTTCATACGCAGCACATGATTAATATCTCATGGGTGCCTCGTTAAAGGCTGAGGCCAACCGTCACTTCTTATCGATTTCTGGTGGCTATCTGGGCTCGGAGAAGTGTTCTTGACACCTAATATTATATAGATTATAAAGCAGGCAAATGGCGGCTGTGGCCAGCAGGGCTCGTGTTTCACAGCAGGAAACGCCTCGAGCGTTCAGTAGTGTCAGATACTCCAGTGCTACTTCCCACTCCAACGAGGGAAGGAGCACTTCTCACTACCCTAACATCTATCACCATTCAATACAACCGCCATCTTTACCCATCGCCGAGAACATTAACAAAAATAATGCCGGGGCTGGAAGTGTAAGTGGAAATGATCAGGATGCGTTTGAGTTTTGTCAGGAGACAGTTAGAGTTGCTGGAGTAAATAGCCTTACTCTTGGTGCTAATATGCCTCCCGCAGTCGCCTGTGGGTTGAGTGGAAGCTGGTGTACATCCTTCAGCTGCCAAGCTAAGCAGCGGGGAAAAGGATTTCTCTGGATTTAACTCCATTCTCTCTTCTTTAACAAGAAAATTAGTGTGTAAAGGAGATCTGTCATGATAAAGAACAGTTGTCTGACTGCCTGCCTCTCTCCACTCTCTCTCTCTCTCACACTCGTTCCTCACACACACGCACACACACACACGCACTTCCTCAATGACTCCCTCTGGGAAATGGCAATGACTCCCTCCTTAAGCGTTATAAGAACAAATTTATTGTCCCTGCCACATTATTTAGCAATTTGATTTGTGCCAGGGATTTGCATTAATTCTGAAATAAAATTGGGAATGATTCATAAAAGCGAATGCAAACTGCAGCACAGGACTGGTGCATAACAGAGCATGAGCACAGGAATCTCTCTCTCAGCAGACACAGTCCACCTCAGTGCCCTGTTCTGGTCATCCTGCTATTTATTTCTGTGATGTGACCAATCCCAGACCCAGGCGCTCTGATCATATCCTTGTTGATGTCACCATTGCATCACCCCTCCATAGACATACGTACATCTCTCACATAGCGATTTCTCATTAAAGCTGTAACCAGACACCAGCGAGTGTCTCTAATGATCGGAGGGGCTACTCTAGCAGGTAGCAGATACTGCCGTGCTCTCTCTCTCTCTCCTCAGCTGTTTGCTGCTCCTTCATTGTCTCAGCCTTTTCTCCCCCCTTGTTTTCGGTGGGGCCTGCTAGCCGGAGGCACGTGCATGTTGTTTTGTCTTGGTTGGTTGTGACCCCTTGGCAGCCTCTGCTTGCCCACTAGCCTGTCACACATGCTCTCCTCACACTCGCAGGCGATGCTGCGTCAGGGAAGGATGAGATCAACGCTAAAACAAGCAAACAACGTGGGCTGAAAAAACACAGGGCCTCCCCACACATGGAGTAGACAGGAAAGGCGCACGAGAGAGCAGGAAATATTGGAGGCTAAACTCCTGCAAGCTAAGCCTCCGACTCACTGTGATATTCGCCCTTTTCCCCCCTGTGCAGAAAGTTGCACTGCGTTTTTCATCGTGGTTCATTTGGTGTGGGAATGTGTTAGAAGATTTAGCATATTTTTTCCCCCAACCAATGTTTCTTCGGAAAGCTCAGGTTTGGTTCATAATTCTTCTACTTGCTTATAACTCATTTACCTCTCACTCCCCAGTTGGCTTCCTAAAGTTAATTTTTTTTCTCGGCCCAGCGCAGTAGAGTTTCACTCTGAGACAGAGAGTTAGCTCCTCAACAAAGCAGTTGTGGCAAGTTTCCACCCTCCATCACGTCTGCCTCTTCCACACTTCCTACACATGTTCATCCTTAAGGTTCAACATCATTGAAAGTTAACACTTTTGTTCAGCTATAACAAGGATGAGATTTACTGACTCTTTAAATAAATTGCTTCCAGGGATGAAAAAATAAATCACACACACACACACACATGGATTCTTGGCAAACGAGGAGCATATTTTGCATTTATTATGGAAAATAGTTTTACAGGTAGGAGGTGAGACAATTTGGGAATTTCCTTTAGCTGGGAAGGAAAAAAAAGCTGCATATTAAACACGAACCCTTGCTTTTCCATCTGGCCCTACTGGCTAGAGAGCCTGATCCTGGCTGTCAATCAGCAATCCCCAACTGTGAGAAGCAGCCCTAACGTGGAAACCCACCCCTACTCATTAAAGCGCCGGCAAAACTGTACGTGGCTTCGGCGCGGCAGGATTTTAATATTTGGTGCATGTGACAGGATCATTTTAGTGATTTGCAGGATTTATCCTCTCTTAAAAGTACAGCCTAGGGCTACTCTAATTGGTAGGAAAGCAAATTCCCTCTTGTCCTCCTGTCAGTCTCTGTTTTATTTACTGAAGACTGCCAAAACCTATTTACACAATAATGAGGATAAATCACTGTGATGCTTTTAACACAAAGACAATCCCAGCATGGTTTCCAGACTGTACAATTAAAATAAAATTTCAAATAATGTTTGAACCTGCCTTCCCCATAATGAACACGTAAATGGAGTTGTGCTGACCCAGTGGTGGACAGAGGGTTGTTTTTGGTTGAATGTACTTCAACGATGGTGAGGCTAATCCTCCTCAGTCACCTTTCTTTGGCCTATCCTTCATGGCGGTGTTGTGTTTGTGCCATCGGCGTTTTTAATGCAGGCCTTTAAAGGAGGAAGAAAACATCAGGCTTCTCCTTCCTTGGCTGATTTGGGGATGATTCAGTGTTGATGGTAGGAAACAGGTTGTATTTTTTAAACTCAAATTAAAACCAGCCAAGTGCATCTTCCTCTTTCTCTCTCTCTTTCTCTCTCTCTCTCTCTCTCTCACACACACACACACACACACACACACACACACACACACACACACACACACACACACATGTACACACTCTCTCTCACACACTTTCACTAGCTCTCTCTATGCCTCCTCCTTGTGAATGTTGGAGTCATTTCATCATTATTTGGAGCGCTCAATTTTTATCCCTGACACTTCAGAGAATGACTGCTCACTCAGAACGGGAGTGGAGTGATTCAGGGAAGCCAGGTTTTAGTGCGCTCCTCGCCTTCCGTGGGCTGCACCTGACATTGCACGGGCGCTGGATGAGAGGACTCCATTCCACCCTCTCCAGAGACTGGCTTTATGATGATACTTTCAAGGTGAATATTGGCATTTATTTAGCCTGAAAGGAGGGAATAAAAGAGACAGGAGAAGTGTTTAGTAGTAGTTCCACCAAGAAAGTGTGCAGTCAGCAGTCATCATTTTATTTCTCCAAAGTCACTCTGCTCTGGTTTCTCCCCTCCAAGCCTGTTCAAATTAATTTAACGCTCCTCTTGAGGAATTCTGATCAAATTAAAGTTTTCCTTCATTGTGATGACAATAAGAGCTCCGCTTGCATTTCAGTCTAAATGACTGCTGCCTATTTTTAGAGTCTCATAAGGGTATACTGTGAAGAGACTCTCTTAGTCTCTCTGAGAGAAAATTAATTGAAGTAATGACAGCCCTGGCTGTAACATCAATCAAAAAGTAGCAACATGACAAACTTTGGGAGGGAGAAGTAATGAGATTTTTTCCCCCTCCAACCAATGAACCACTACATTTAAATGTATTCAAAAGTATTTTTTTTTCTCCAATACACCCATCAGCGTGGAGCTACATTACCGAGCTGAATAATGCTGTAATAGGTATGTAACTTGATGTAATGAGCTGAAACTGTAGGCTCTTTCAGGTTGCCCCCATTTAGGGTACTGCCCGTTCAGTGTCCGCGCTGGGAGAGTCTCGGTGTGAATGGAGTCGAAGATTACAGCCTGAATCGGGGGAGCCTCCCTCCCAGCACCCTCTGTCCACACTGCCCTGTCACTGAAAGCCTTCTGTAATTTAAGATGTTTTCATTGGCCGCGAACACTAAGCACTCCATCCTCCGTCGGTCTCTCCCACTCTCTCTCTCTCTTTCTCTCCTTCTCTTTCTCTTTTTTTATACTTTACGTCATGCGCGGCGTCCAGGTTATGGATGCCGAGCGGGATTTATGAGTGATGAAGTGGAGGAGCAGTCGCTATCACAGCCTCACAATGTAGCTCTTAATAAAAGATTAAACGGGGAGGAGAAGGGTAGGCTGGATTTCTGACACGCTGCTGATAAGAGGCTGCGATTCAAGGCTGCGCCCAGGCAGCCGGCGCGACATTGACAGATGCTGAATGGGAGACAATGATGCACATGTTGCGCCCGACAGTGGGGCTGTTTAGCCATGTGGAAAATCTGCGCCTGGAACTCTTGTGCTCTTTATGTGCCCCATATATCCCATAGACACATACCCCGCACACACACACACACACATGTGTACACACAGGCAGGAACACACACACACACATACACACACATAGTACACACACATTCACACATACACACTTACACTAACCCAAAACATTATTTCTGTTCACACAGTGGGCCCCGTGTGAAGGTTTAACATGAGTGTAAAACAGTCTAAAGTTCAGCCAGCCACGTGTAGGAGCTGCCAGAGCAGGCCTGTGGAGCGCCACGCTGCCTTCACTGCCTGAGCCTCGACTCATATTGATAAGCTGAAGTGGACGTTTCAATATGTATTTCATTACAACTCTATTTCATATGCGTGTCATATTTCCTCACCCTGGCAGGGATTTTGGCGAGTTGCAGGGCTTTTGTTCAAACACTGGAAGGTGCTCCTGAGTCTTTTTAAGCGAGGCAGCGGTGTCGATGTGATGGAGAGAGTCGGAGGCAGAGAGTGAAGGAGAGAGAGAGAGAGAGAGCGAGAGGGAGAGAAGGAGGTGGGGAGGGAGGGGAGAGGGGCAAGCATCAGGCAGAGAGAGCTGTCAGTTTGAGGAATGAGGAGGAGAAGAGGATGGGACCATCTTGGCAGATGTGCAAAAGGAACAGGGAGCATATTGATCAATTAAAAATGCAAATTCTCCCTGTGCGTAAGGGCAGAGATAAATACAGTGAAATAAGCATTAAGCTGTGCATTAATGACATCCCCCCCCCCCCCCCCCCCCCAACACACACACACCTCCACCCAACTCACTACTAAACTGCACCCTAGCATATCCTCTCACAGAGCTGACTGCTGCTGAAGTCAATGGGAGGAAATAGTAGACTACTGCAATCGTTAGGCTTTAAAAAATGTATGGTACCAAAAAAGCAAACACAGAAACAAACACTGCTGTTTCCAGCATTCACTCAAACGACTGGAGACAGGGGTGGTGAGGGGGTGGGGGGGTTGTGGTGTGGTTTAGGTCTGAGAAACAGTGGATGAATTCAGAGCTCTTTTTTTCTGTTTCCTGACAATAGCTGCACTGATTTTCAATTGTCGTTGACCTCTTTCCTAATCCTCAAACCTCGAGTCCCTGGACCATTTGTTTCCTTGACTTGAGCAAAAGGAAAAGAAAAAATGGAACAATTGTCCTTCGAACAGTATGCTATTTTCCCCATCTTCTGTCTTTCCCCCGGGCCGCACAGGGCCAGTGGTGCGCCATGCAAACGTGAGGGGAGACGGGTTTGGATAGTGTTTCACTGCGGTGGAGGGAGAGCAAGGAAGGACGCCAGGAGGAGGAAGGCCCTCTCCTTTGTCCATGACTCTCCGCTGTGAAAGGCACCTAATTATGAGTTAGCTCCTCGGCCTAATGAAATTATCGTCTTGTTCCCCTTGCCTCTGTGCTGTTGTCAGGACTTTGAAACACGATAGTTTAATTACTGACACCTAGCGCGGCTCATCTTATGCATGCAGAGTTGGCCGGGGGTGGGGTGGGGTGGGGAGGGGATTGAGGGGTACGTTTGAGGGGGGCGGTACTTGTCTCCAGGAGCACGGAGGAAGCCTCTGAGATGTGCCCTTTCGGCTGGATATGTTAAGTCTGCCATTCATATGAAAATTGAATGCAGCCATTGGCCGCCCTCTTTTTTCTCTTGTCTCCCCAGCTGAGGGTTTCGGAGACTGGGTCCAGGTTTTCAGCAAATAGCATCACAGTGCCAGCTTCATTGCAGGTCCTCGCTATCAGGTTTATTCTAAATACCTTGGCCATGAAAGGCCAAGTGTGTTGGCTTTTCTCTCTTTTCGCTCAGGCCTGGAAACAACAGAGTTCAATGATATCGGTGCCTTCACATGCATATCCTTGCGCCGCCACAAATGGCTCTCACACAATGCGATGGGCATAGTGAGAGGTCATTTTATAAAAAAAGAGGGGGAAATATTCGGTCCATGACATTTGGACTGTGTTTTTCTCCTCTTCTGTATTGCCTGATAACATCAAAAGTCTCCTCCTTGATAATAAACAAGAGAATGTCATCTGTCACTCAGTGCCTTTAAAGGAATCACATAGAGGTTAGCCAAAAAAAAGAGAAAAAAAGAAGGAACGGGGGAAAAAGCTCGCCCACGTAGTGACAAGGAAGTGTTTATCCACAAAAAAAGGGGTGGTGAAATAAAGAGGGGATAGAAGAAAGAGAAGCAGGGGAATAATCCTGCTCTTCTTTTTTCTCTCTTTTGCCCCCCCTTTTTTGTCGGCACAGTTGTACCCTGCCTCGGTCCCAGCGGGGCAGGACAGGAAAACAGGAAGCTCTCCATGAGCCTTTCCCCCTCAAGGAACCTCATGTGCCTGGGAAATCTCATGCTCCCTCTCAGGCCCTGGTGCTACAAACATATCCCTCAGAACAAAACAAAAAAAGAGCCCAGCCCCAAAAACACATCTTCATAATTTAATCATTCCAAAGGAAAAGAACCAAAAATCAAGAATGCTGAATTCTTTCTTTACCCACCTTATTTTCGGGTTATTTAAACTCTACTCGACCATTGTAGTCATTTGTATTTGTTTTTAGAATTGAACCCATTGTTTTTGAAGGCACCCAAAGACAACAATCTCAGTATTCTTTTGTCTTGCTGGAGGTTCTCTCCGCTCTCGTTGGGGTATCAATTTCAGGTTGCATTGAGTGAGGCCCATTGATATCTGCCTGGCAATTAAGCTGGCTGTGCCTCTCCTTGATGCTTGATTAGTCAGATTGATGGAGGAGGCCATATGCGCCGGTGTCAAAACTTGGCTCAGCGGTCTCCTCCACCTCCCCCCACCTCCCCTGTTCTCTTTACATGAAGGACAGGCAGTAAAGACCCAGACCAGGGAGGGGTGAGGTGGCTGGCTGCCCGGCCTGCCCGGCCCCTCCTCTCCTGCCCCCCCCTATCCACACCCCCCCTCCTCCTCCCCACTTAATGGCCAGGGCCTCTCCTGCCAGGAGCACACAGGGCAAAGGGGCTGCTACTGACTGGGGCGACACTGGATCTTCACAGCGGTAAGGTCTGGGTGGGGGGGTGGAAGTATGGAACGGTGGGGGTGGACTGTGTATCTCTCAAGAGAGGAAGAGGGGGGGGGGGGGGGGGGGTGTTGGTTGATGTGGTCACCGGGGTGAGAGAGAGAGGGAGAGAGAGGGACATACAGAGAGAGAGAAAGAGAGAGAGAGAGGGACGGACGGACAGAGAGAGAAAGAGAGAGATGTGTTAGCTCTTCCCAGTTTTCTGCAACAACAAAAGGGGAGTGTGATGGTGGGCAAGAGAAAGAGAGAGAGAGGGAGTGAGGGAGTGAGAGAGGAAGTGAGCGAGTGAGAGAAGGGGAGAGAGAGAAAGAGAGAGAGAGTGTGAGGGAGACAAAGGCAGAGGCAAGGTCATCACGGCTAATAGGCTGAGTGCGCGGATGGCTAGAGGCGAGGCACACTCCTGCTCACCACACTGACAACTCCTTCAAAGTACCCCAGCTCCAGCACCCTGCCCCCAACCAAACATCTAATACACACACACACACACACACACACACACACACACACACACACACACACACACACACATACACACACACACACACACACACACACTAACAAACACAAACACAAACACACACCCACACACTGACATACACGCCAGCTTACACAAACACACACACACACACTGACATACACGCCAGCTTACACAAACACAAACACACACACTCATACAAACACACAACCAGCTTACCTGCAGCGCCATTCTGGGCTGCACTCCTCTCACCCCGGCGTCTCCTCCCAGCTTCAAAACAAGCGTGGAAAACAAACACGGCTCTCTCTCTCTCGCTTCAAGAGGGCTCCAACATCTGAGCCATGCTAAGGTTATTCACCTTAGCTCTCGGCAGGCTGAAGAGCCCTCAGCCACGTTGGTTAACAACTAGCCGTCGGTGCGCAAGAAAGCCTATCCACTAACGGGGGTGGATGTGACACGCTAGCTTGTAGCCGTCACTGTTGTGACTGGCGCTAGGCGGACTTGAGGCCCGAGCTGTCAGGTTATGTATTGTTGCTTGGCGTCATTCAGTGGCTCTTTTAATGTGCATTCAAGTAGAATAAGTGAATCTTCCAGCACCAGCTGAGCTCTGGCTTGTTTTTGCATGGTGCCTGTTATGAGTGGCTGTGCCACCTGACATCCTGCAGGCTGTTGAGGGGTGGGGTGTGTGTGCGTGTGTGTGTGTGTGTGGGGATGGGGTGGAGGAGGGGAGGGTGGTTGGCAGGCCTGGACTACACACATGTTCCTTCATTTAGATGGAGATTCAGACACATCACAAAAGCTCTCTCTTTCTTTTTTTTTCTCTTTCTCTCTCTCCCTTCTTTTCCTCTTGTGTCCTTCTCTCTTTTTTTCCCCGGCATTTTTTGACTCCATCTTAATCATCTGCGTTGCTTCTTGATCATGTCCTGTGTTTTTCCAGGACAAGTTTGAAATTGCATGCGTCAGGACTTTGCTAATTAAAGTCATACTTTCAAAAATGCCATAATAACTGTTAATTAGCTTGATGCTATTTTCAGCATAATTTGCTAATTAGTAGAAAACCTGTACAGCATTTCTTCCTAATTACAGTATGGCTCCACACGCTGCATCTGTGACTTGACTCCAAATGATGCCATTACAGAGTCCCACATTACGGATTCATTCAAAACAGTTAATTACCTTTCCTGATATTGACAAATTCAGAAGTCAGCTGTATTTTCACTTATACAAGGGTAAAAAAAAATGTATTTTGTCTTTCACTATGGTCATTCAGAACGTTTATCTGCTGCTTATTTGGGGATAGATTAGTATGAATATCTATGCATGTCGCAAACTAAATTGTTTGGGGAAAAAAACTATTTGGTCAAGAATCTTAGTCTTGGGTGTGTGAGCTCACGCATGGTCCGGTGTGCTTCTAGGTTTTCACTGTTGTACAAATGTGAAGACATTAATCAGCATTGTACATCTCTTGGCAAATCTCCACAAGCATACCAGCCTGCTGGACAGAGGCCGTGGCCTGCCTCTCTCTCTCCCCCTCCCTCCCTCTCTCTCGGCTGGTCCCTTGGCACTGGAGGCTGGGCCAAACAGCCAGCCGTAGAAGTCTGCCCAAAGTTGTGCCCGATTCCTCCAGGGGCCGGGGCACATGCTGAGGTGTAAACACGGCTGACTAGGAAAAGATGGACAATAATTGGAACTAATGTGCATTACCGGAGAGGAGGCTGAAACACGAGCGCTTTTATCTGCGCCGTGCCGACAGTCCCGATAAATACATCAAAGGCCCTGGGCAGAA
>NC_137922.1:32064984-32132484 GCF_963457725.1 Sprattus sprattus | reverse complement strand
ATATATATATATTATATATATATAAATACTATTTCCTTTTTGTTCCCTTCCCACCTGTCATCTCAAATCTTCATCTGATGTTAAGACTTGCAATCGTTTGTCGATTGAGGGCATGTTAATTTTGCCAAAGGTTCTGTTGTATATTAATTTAAGTCGCAGAGAGGGAAAGAGAGAAGGCGAGAGAGAGAGAGGGAGCAGGAGAGAAAGAGAGAGAGAGAAAGAGTGAGCGAGAGAGAGAGAGAGAGAGGATGACACCACAAGCATTTTGATTAAGGATTTTATACATGAAGAAATTTTCATTATCTTAGCTCCTTGGCGATTTCCCCGGATTGGTTGGGATCCTGACCTACAGCTGTGTCTCGGCGTGTCAGGATAAATGGCGGCGTATGAAAGCACGACCCGCGCCGGATCCCCAGTTACATGAGCAATTAATGGGGTCCTTTACTCCTGGGAGAGCTAGGCCTCTTCATAGCTCCAATAAAGCATTGTACATAGGTAACAAGATTTGGTCCTGCTCCCGTGCCGGATACCCCCCTGGTAGTTCTGAGAGAGAAGGCTTCCTACATGATTAGAGCTGCAGATTGCTTTCAAACAAATCATGAATTGACACCATAATATGTGCAAATAGATTTCCCAAATCAGAAAAGAATCAAATGTTTAAATCAAGCGAGACCTTTGACCTTTTCCAGCGCATGGGGCATGTTTAAAAAAAAGATGACATGATCCTGTGATACACATTCTTTTCAGGAGAGAGGGCAGTTTGTCAAAAATAATAAGAGTTAATTCATGTTATGTTGCATTAAGTCACCGGTTTATTTTCTAAGGTCCTGAAAGGCAAGCCCTCTAGTGGCAGCTTGGAGAACTCCCTGGGAGTGTTTTGTTTTTTTGGACACTTTGTTCACATCAGTTGTCATCCCGTGCCACCGCCGGAGCCTAGAGATGTTTTAATAAAGCTCCTGATTGTCGCCCAATAACCTGCAGTCTGCCCGTCTGAACACAGACACAGCCCCTTAAGGAGACAGAGCCTAGGAAGCTGACACGTTTATGCATGTGAGAGCGTGTGTGTGTGTTTGTGTCTATTTATGCCTCAAATCCTCCACAACAAAACTGAGTTGACAACTTGGTGTTCTGTCTGAGGAAGAAGCATTTTTTCCCCCCCTTTGTGTGTTTGTGTGAGTGTGCATATGTAAGAGTGTGTATGTCAGGACTCTGTGAACACTTATTATTCACAGATAACCTCTTTGAAAAGCCATGTCCCTGCCAGACGAGGAAAACCATTGGTGTCAGTTGTCTTCATAACAACTATCACTTTGCGTGGCTACTCCGGAAAGCACTTCTTTTACATTTCTCTCACTGTCACTTTCTCCGTCGCTACTTCAGGCGATGTAGCCGAGCATGCTGTAAACTCCAGCTTTCCCATGGTAGAGCTTGTTCCTTCTCTCTTCCCCCCCCCCTCTCTCCTTCTCTCTTCTCCCCCCTCTCCTTCTTCTCCCCACTCACTCTTTCCAGCTTTTGAGTGTTCTATCATTTCAGGGATTTTTTTTTTGTTGGAGTCCACTGTGACTTTACATGAATTTAGGTACAAAAAAAGTCAGTTATTTTGTCCTTAATGAAATGATCAATGTTGTTAATACCCTTCTTGTTTTCCTCTGTCTTTTGGGGCGATAAACAATGGGTGGTGGGGGGTAGCATGTAGATAAAAGCCTTTTTCCTGATGCATTTTCCCACCAAAGTGGAAATCCTCCCGCACAGAGAGGCACTTGTGTCGTGATGATGTCATAGACCTGACCTGCTTCTTTCTCACAAAAGCTAAGGTATCACTAGCTGGGCAAACACAATACCTATTCAACAAGGTTAGCCTCCTTATGCAGTCGCTGGAACAATGTTATTTTTTGTTTCAGTATTATAAAGCTGGAGTTTTCGCAGGAAGTCGAACAGACAAAACCTTTATCAGAGACTCTGCTTTAGGCGTCCAGTCCCTATAATCCTGTTCCATTAGCGTTTCAATGTGTTTCTCTTTCCTCCCCTTTCTCTCCGTATATTCACAAGGGTCAAAAGGAAAATGTATTCTATTTTAGTCATGATTGCTCTTAAAGAAAGAAAGCAGAAACATGAGAATGTTACTTACAGAAATCATTTTACATGTGAAAAAAAGGGCCCAGACCAGCCTAGCTCTGAAATGAAGACAATAGAAAACGAATCATACCCGTGATAATAGAGATTTATCAGAACGCATTTCCAATTAAATTTATAGATAACAAACAAGCAAGGTGACCATGATTAGGTGCACGCCACTCCATACACGCCATGGACAAGCATCAGAAGTGTGCCTGACAAACCTGTGACAATGTTAACCTGTAATATATTTGCTTATTAGAATTCTCTGGGTTTCAGTCAACAATATAAAGGAGGGTAAGGCTCCTGATCCTGCCATGTATAAGCACACTGTCTATCTGTGTGTGTGTGTGTGTGTGTGTGTGTGTGTGTGTGTGTGTGTGTACATGTGTATAAGCACACTGTCTATCTGTGTGTGTGTACATGTGTCTGTGTATGTGTGTGTGTGAGCCGCCGTGTGTATGATTCATTCCAGAGCAGTTTTAGTCCTCATAAAATATTCATTTTGGTTGTGCAGGGCCCTGTAATTGCCATCTCTCACCCTGAATAATTTATACTCCGCACAGACTGACAAAGCTTTGCCATACGGCCCTAGATGAATCAGAAACAAGGATCTTTGCTGCCAGCAGCATTATTGTTTCACAAAATATGGCACTCGCGTCATCTGCGGACACTGTGTCTCCTAATCCTGCTTCTCTTAATGTTTCTATTTTTCTGTCTTTGCAGTCTTAAAACATACACACACTAGTATACAAACATACTTCTGTGTCCCACCCACCCTTCACGCCCCCGTCAGTTCCTTGGCTTCTTCTGGGTGCCCTCTTAACCGGGAGTAACTGACCCTTCTTGCCTGCATTAGACTGCAGTGTGTGCTTGAAAGCGCTAATGCTCTCTCACCCTCGCTTGCTTTTTCATGCTTGATAACTGCCCTATGCACACGCTCACTTTAGGGGCATATATTATACATTAGGAATAAAATGATGCAAATAGTCCAGGACCACCTCACAAGCAGCAGTCAGCTATGCTTTTTTCACCCTCCTTACCCCCCCACTCTGAAATAGAAAAAAAAAAAAAAAAAAAAAACAAGCCATCATTTGGTGGAGGCGGGCTTTCTTTGACTAAAGAGGGAAATGTTCGACTGAGGCCTTATTAAATCTCTCCTCCCTTTGTGTACACAACTGTTTGATTTTTATTAATTTATTTCCACTGTCGTAGTATTCTTATTTTTATTAGTTTCCGCCCCCCCCAACTGAAACACTGTGGTGCTTGGAGCCCCAGCCCTTCTGTGTCTGGCCCGTGATTGGGAGCCAGAGCTGGGGGCCATGTGCAGGCCTGACCCCGGGTAGGAGAGGAGAGGAGAGGAGGTGACGTAACGACAGTGGGGTTGTGTTGTGCTGTGTTGACACGCCGGAGTAATGAGGTTAAGGCCCAGCACACATGTGCCCCGCTCATTAGGCGGCATTACCTGCGTTAAAACTAATAATTGCCACTCGGAGCCGGGCTCCCATTAATCATTTATCGTGTTTTAATTCGTTTTTAATCAGGATCCCAGAGACCAGAGAGAGCTCTGCATCAGGCAAGCTTTGCATTAGTGTGTCTGTGTGTGTGTGTTTTCTCGTCTTCATCTTTTATGTGTGTTGCAAAGCTCTGGCCTGATTTGAAATATGTTTTTTTTCTTCACTTCTCTCTCTCTCTCTCTCTCACTCTCTCTCCCTTGCTCTGTCTCCCTCTTTCTCTCTCCTCTTCCTGTTTTTAATTAATAATTAAAATCCGCAAAGATGACAGTTCCTAATTAAAGCAGTCTTGAAAGAATCTGGGAACATATTAATTTTAGATGGAGGGGAAAGGATAGAAAAACACAAAAGGAAAGAAAAGAAAGAAGAAAGAGAGCAAGAGTGAGAGAGAGAGAGAGAGAGAGAGAGAGAGAGAGAGAGAGAGCACAAAGAATGGTGCGCCAGTATCTCTGGCCGAGACAGAGTTTTTAAGAGCAGCACCAGTGGCCATGCGTGCCCAGCGCCTCAAAGGCCCATCAGGACAGCTCTCCCTGTTCCCTCCTCAGCCCAGGAAACATGAGACTCACTGGGCCCCACATCAAAGGCAGGGCTGCAGGGACTGGGAGCCCAGGATACAATGGCGAGAGGCAAGGCTCTTTAAAACAATGCTGTTTCCACAAGCACCGGCGCTCAATCTGCTCACACACCACGGAGACACACAGGGGACTGGGGACAGAGAGGAGATAAGACCCCCAACAGGCACCTGCAACAAGTCAGCAAGGGACCTCTGGCTGTGACACCTATGATGCTGGAGACTTACTCTGAAAGCAGGGCCTCGCTGATCAGAGCAGGCAAACAGAGCAGCTGGAGGGATGAAGTGAGAGAGGGAGAGAGAGAGAGAGAGCAAGAGAGGGCAGGAGGGAGGGAGGGAAAGAGGGAGAGAGCATGACGGAGAGGGACAGGAGGTACACCGCCAGAGTGGGAGAGAGAGAGAGAGAGACAGAGCAAAAAGAGAGAGAGAGAGAGAGAGATTTAATGAGCACCTAGCCAAAGACAAAATGTAGACTGATTGACAGGGCCCGTGATCTGCTGGGGAAATAATGTCAACAGCATGTTACACATTAGGAAGAAAGAGTGTGGAGAGATAGAGGGAGCAGAGGGGAGTGGGGTGAAGTGGAAGGGAGGGGAGGGGATGGCTGGGGGGGGGGACAGTAGGCCCATAGAATGCTAACCCAGCAGCAGTAAATTACAGCCTTGTTCAAGTGCATGTGGACGCAGCCTAGGGAGTGTGCATGTGGACGCAGCCTAGGGAGTGTGCATGTGGACGCAGCCTAGGGAGTGTGCATGGGGAGCGCACCCCTCTCTCCTCCACCACTGCCTCAGCTCCAGCTCCATATTAACATGGAGAGCATGTCCACAGCACACCGAGTCACACCCTGTCAATCACAGCCACGTAGCACACAGGGCACAGCGTGGAAACAGAGGTTATCGTATTTTTCAAAAGGAGTTATGATTTATTTGTAGATTAAATTAAAGACCGGTAAAACATGGATGGAGGCTATAGATTGAACTCCAGGTGAGGTTGGATCTCCATAGCACTTGGCTTCATATAAACTGTGTGTAATGCTGGAGATCACGGCACCTGTAAACACTCTCTTGACAGCAAGTTCAGCTGGAAAAAAAGGATGCAGGAAAATACTCAGATAAGGGTCCTCAGTAAAATGGGAGGCTGTGGGAGCTTTACTGGAGATTGGAGGAAGAAATAGTTCATTTTCAGAAAATGCTAATAATGTTGGATGGCAAGGTGTTTGTAAAGGAAGAGATAAAGGAAATGATAGGATCTGGGCAAGGGTGCTCCCTCGGTGATCATAGTACAAATATGTTGTGTGGTTACTACATTCGAGCGGCGCTAAAGTAACTCCGGCGCGTGTAGACATAGACACTATGCTGCTGCTGCCGCCATGTTGGAACATCCGCCTAGCAAGCAGAGGCCACTGATTACTGGACCCGGAGTCAGGCCATGAATATTCCATGCAACCCTCCGACATCTCCCCCATACGTGAGGGTCAGCGTGAACAGGCCCAAACACCCGCTCCAAAAGCGCTGGCAATGCTGTCATCACCAGCACACTCTTGTTTTGTGTATTGTGGAGCCCAGTGAGAGAGAGAGAGGGAGAGAGAGAGAGAGAGAGAGAGAGAGAGAGAGAGAGAGAGAAAGAGAGAGAGAGTAGAAAAAAGGAAAAAACCAGAACGCTTACAATGGGCCATCTGGTTCCTGCCGTAAAACGCACCGCCCTTCTCCCCACCGCCTCCACCATGATGTCATGTGTCCATCTGAGGGGATCTATAACATTAAAAAAAATGCACGAAAAAAAGAGAAGAATTTAATAAGACTGGTGTTAAAGCAATTTGTCATGCCACATTTGAAGAATAAATCACCCTAATGGTCGGCTGCATTCTCCTGTCTTTTTACACCACCCTTTACTGGGCCCTAAGTGCGCCAACCTGCCGGCTCGGCCAATGAGGAGTGGCTCGGAGCAGGGGGAGAGGAGCTGACATTAAGACCCCAGCATTTTGGAAATCCAATATGTATTGACCTGTGTACTATCTGTGTGTAGAGATCTGATGTCAGCAGAATGTAGTCTTGTATGGGAAGCGCTCATTACAGGGGCTTTCTGAGGGGAGCACATTGTCTCGCAGGCTGAAGGGGGCCCGATCGGCTAGGATTGCTGGGTAATCAATACTGGCCGCGACTGATGGCCTGCCTTGTCGAGCCGCACAGCTGCGGCCACTGCTTTCAGCACCTTGCCAGCAATTAGCGCAGACCGCTGTGAAGCTCCTGCACTGACCACTCCGCCACCAATCACCGTCACCGCCAGGCCTCCTCTTTCTTCCTTTTTCTTTTTTTTGGCCTTGACATGGAGATCTCACCCATCTGCCATTGTATTTCTTTACAGTCTCTTAACCATTCATCTTAGGGGACGGGTGGGTGGGTGGAGAGAGAGAGAGAGAGAGAGGGGGAAAAATCTGTTTAGGTTTTTTTTTTCACTCCCTCTGTCTCTCTCTCCCTCTCTCTCCCTCTCCCTCTCTCTCTCTCTCTCTCTCTTTCTCTCGTCATTCTGTCGCTTGTGTTCACGTCGAATTGAACAGTATGAAGTACTTAGCGGGCTTTGGCAAAACAAAACACATCGGCTCGTAGTGAACCATTATCACTCATCGAGGAAAGAATTAGTGCCGCCGATGATGGGAACTCTGATTCCTCTCCTGGGTGTGAAATGCGCATGCTCCACCGTTAAAGTCACCCAAAAGACTCCTGGCAATATCAGTGAGATGAGGAAGACACGCAGCTCAGCACATGTAATGCTAACATGCTTGGCCTGCCTGCTGAACATGGTTACTTATTATTCCTGTTCCTCCTCATATGAGCCCCACTGCCTCTGATCTGAGATCTGCATTAGAATAATAGAGACATAGCCCAGGGTATGGTGCTCAGGCTCAGGCTCTGCAGCCTCTGTGCTCCTGCATTAAGTCACACTGGCGAGGGAGAGGAGAGGAACGGGAGAGAGAGAGAAAGAGAGAGAGAGAGAGAGAGAGAGAGAGCGAGAGAGAGAGAGAGATGGGAGTCAGACTCACTAGCGCAGGCTAAACCCATCCACCAATTACAACGGTAGCAAACAGGAGGATCCCCTCTCTTCCTCTATTTGTTTTAAATGTCTCTTCGTTTGATGAATGGAGTAGGGATTAGAGATACGGACAAGAAAAGGAGACCTTTCTTTATTTTCCTGTCTCTTTTCCCATATATTTCATTTGTGTCTCTCCTTGAATCTTGGCAGAGAAATGATCCTGCAGTCTTATGAGTTGAGATAAGACGAGGGGCATTACGGTCCTGGCATGACTAAAAGTCTCTCCCCCCCTCCTAACCCCCCTCAATTATAGGCTCTGCGAAGCCCTGGCTGCTTAAAACGTCAAGGCCCTGTGCATTTCTAAAGAGACAATCTACTTTTTTCTCTCTTTGACCAGAGGGGGAGAAATCATTATTACGTGATTAGTGACAGTGGTTAGGTGGTAAAGGGGCACTGGCAAGTGTAGAGCAAAAGGACAAGCTGTATTAATTACCCCGGCCCTGGGCCGCAAGACCATTTTATCAGTGATTTGTCGACGGGTAAGTTGCAGTAGGAGATAAAAGTGTGTGAGTGCCGGTGGAACTGGGTGAAGGGACGTGGGAGGCTAGGGGTTGGGGGGTGGAGGGATGGGTGGTGGACGAGGGGGTTGCAGCGGAGAAATTAAACACGTCGGCACAGCTTTTTTCTCTGACAAACCAAATTCGCTTCTTGTGTAATTGATAACTGCCTCGTCCAATTATTTTGCACATTACAATACACAGAGGTCCCTTTCGCTGGATTTTGCGGTGCTGTAATTAGCTATGCTAATATCCCCTTTATTGGCCCTAATATTGCTCAACACCTTTCGCCATACTGGAAGTCACCAGAGCCCTGTGGCCTGTCAGAATTGCTGATTATTGAGAAGGATAGCTTTAATCAAACATAATTGCAGTTAATTTTCTCCCTTGCTCTCAATTGCCAACATCTAATGCTGTGAACTCCTTGATATTCCATTAAATTACAATTTAACAGCCTCCTTTGTTTCTGATCGTCCCGAACAACACCACAAAGTTCTCTAGCCATTAAAAAAAGAGAGCGAGAGAGAGAACTGTTTGGTTGTAATTGCTTCCATGCTCACAAAGGACCAATTTACACAATACCCATGTAGAATTTAAACTGCTCCTAATGCTGGGGATATTGCGATGGCACTTAGGACTACAATGGAAATTATTTTCATCAGATAGAAGCAGGCTTTGGCTAATCAACTTCATAAAAGTAAATATAAATGAGCTAAACATGGAGTGATTGGCCTGACTTTTAATGAGCAGGTCAGTCTTTATGCAGCCTGAGGGGGGGGGGGGGAGAGAGAGAGACAAGGCCCTTTCAAGAGTCTGCCAGAGTTGGTTTTCAATGGCGCAGGAAAATAAATGTTTACTTCAAAGTGAATGTTTCCGAACCTGTTTGTTTGTTTGTCTATTGCTGCATGGTTTTCTTCTTCCGTCTCTTACAGAGATGATATTCTTTGCCTCTGGGCCTTAATCATTCTCCTCTCAATAAGCTGCACTGTTAATTGTCATCAGAATGGAGCCTCTCATGAAAATGTATCTCCAGCTTTAAGCACTCAGCGGCCCCAACAAAACAACTGTTTCTATTCAACATATTCTTGTCCTGAGGTCTTGGAGTGCTTGTGATATGACAATGTCATGGCTTCATTATGGTGTGTTTCAATAGTCGAGGTGCGCTTGTCAGCGAGTGTGTCTGCATGTTTGTTTGTGTGATTGTGCGTGTCTGTGTGTGTGTGTGTGTGTGTGTGTGAGTGTGAGTGTGAGTGTGAGTGTGAGTGTGAGTGTGAGTGTGTGTGTGTGTGTGTGTGTGTGTGTGTGTGTGTGTGTGTGTGTGTGTGTGTGTGTGCAGAGAGGCCATTTGTTAGGTGGAACTGGGGTGTCTGTGAGAGTGAGGAGAGTAAATAAGGCCATATTTCAGGGTTGATTTACTCCAATACCTGCTGTGAAAGCTTATGAGTCTGTGGGGAAATAAAGCGGGGGTCAGAGAATTAGTGCCCATAATGGTCATTTTGATAATGGGCGGAAGGATGCCACTGGAAACGCACTGTACACAATTAAATGTTATGTACTAATGACAGCATCAGGGTTTTTTATCGCCAACCTCGCTTCATCTGATGACAGGCCAATCTGCATCCGAAGGCAATGACAAAAAAAAGGACTTTGTATCGATGCTAGACGGCAAAGATTTTTCTGACACACAATATAGAGACCTTCTCATTCGTTCTTTCTCTCTCTCTTCTCTCACTCGCTCTCTGTCTCGTGCGGTCTGCGGGGAGGCGGTTGGAGAATGTGTATAAATGACTGGAGGAGCAGGAGAGGTGTTCAGGGTTACAGATGCCATTTCACATTTTGATTTATTGTACTGGCCACTGTCCCTTTGGAGACCTGAAGTGTGCAGCTCCAAAAAAAAAAAAAAAATGAAAAGAGAGAGAGAGAAAAAAAAAGACTTTTTTCTGCGTTGAACCCCAGTGTTTGCCAAGCGGAATGCATTTGTTAACTCAACAAAAACACAATCAGCCATGCATGACATCAAAACGTGGGATGCAATCTCTGCATTTCTGACAGAAAAAAAAAGAGGAAAAATATAACTAACCTCAGGGATCAGAATAGGCTGATGGAGTTAAATAAATATTTGTGTATTGCATGTGACTTCCATATTTCCGTGCTTTGGAGAAACCCATGCACAAACACAACAGGAATGTTGGCTGAATGTTCTTCAGTCTCTGAAATCAACTGAGGAATCAGCACCGGATATGCGCACGTCTACTGAGCGCTAAAGCAGCGTTGTTAGAAATTACACTTGAGAGACGCTAAGCTCTCTCAGCTCAGCTCAGCTCCCTCACTCCAACCTAAGCCCCCCTCATCTCCCTGCATCTCCCAGGGAATGACAGAAGGGTTACATTTTAAAAAACGGGGCCGTAATGAAGCTCTACGAAGTAGTGGAGAAGCAAAAGAAAAGAGTAAGAGAAAAAAAAAGAGTGAGAGGGAGGGATGGAGAGAGGGAGGGATGCACCCATATGCCCTCCACCTTCGTCCTCTGGGGTCCCTCACATGGGAAAGGTGTCAGCTTAAGCGCAGAGGGAGCCAGTTGCACTGGGTGCCTTCTCCCCTTCCCCTCTCAGACATGACATTTGTTCAGAAGATTAGCCAGGTTGTAATTTGCGCCATAATTGCCCTGTGCGGATGTCCCAGAAGTGGGGGAAACCTAATTGCCTGACAGGACTATAACTTTGTGGCATGCTCTCACCTTGTTAGGTCCTTCTCTTGATGCCCCTCAAATGAGCCCTGGCCGCAGGTGTGCCTAATTTGCCTCACTATTGAGCACGTTAAGCTTTAATTGCAGAGTGGTTGTTTGGAGGAAGAGGTGGGCGGAATATCAAGTGACTTCCTGTATGTTGATGGCAGATGGGTGGTAAAAGAGTGGTGTGATCCCTCAAGCTTCCGCCTTTAGACAGAGCCAGGCACCTTGCAACAGACTCGTCCATTGGGAAGAGAAATCGCTTTTGTAACAGGAAGAAGAGAGAAGAGAGAGAATAAAATTCTCTATGATTATATCTTGTTTTGCTTGGCTGAGGTTTTATCATCAGCCAAGAGGTCTACAGTTGGTTCCTGGGTTCTTAGGTGCTTTTCCCATTGAAGATTTGATCCCCCCCTCTCACTTTCCTTAAAGTTTTTTGTTGTGTATTTTACAGTGTCATTGATTTTGCCAAGCAAGCTTTTCTGCCTTGTGAAGGTTTATTTTGAGATGAATTGATTGTCTAACGTGGAGGCTTCCCCTCTTCTGCTCTCTTTCAGATTCTTTTTGAAATTCTTCCTCAAGTGCAATCAGAACTGCTTGAAGAATGCAGGAAACCCGCGAGATATGCGCAGATTCCAGGTACTTCACACTCACACTCACACTTTCACTTCATGTCTTGTTATTTCTTCTAGTGGACGCACACACACACACACACACTTGCACTCACGGGTGTGTTCCATCCCAAATGGTTGCATATTCTAAAGTAAAAACAGGCCAGGCTGGCCCTCTCCCACCCCTCCTCAGGTTCTGCGGAGCCTTATTGCCTTGCAGATGTATTTAATCAGGTTTGGGAGGCCACGGTGGCCAGAGTTCGAACCGTAGCGGGCCGCTCCCCTGGGAGTCAACAATGCAGCTGGGTTCAGGACTTTTTTATATTCAATAAACTCTCCCAACAGTCTTCATGGATGCCTTTGTGTTCAAACAGAGGAGAGCAAACCAGTTCAACACAGTCTCTGTCAATCATAACATGTCAATTAGAATAATCAATTGCATACATCATTAGTGTTAATTAAGAAAATATAGAGCACACTGCTCAAGAATCAGAAAAGTAGCACTAACCCATCTTTCTCCTTTAATTGCCACATCTTTAGCACTCAACAGTGTGTGTGTGTGGCAGAAGTGTTTTATTGACACCCGTAGCCTTGGTCTGTGTTTGTAGTGTTTGACCAAACCAGTCATCCAGCACACTTTCGACTGAGGTGTGTATATATATATATATTTGAGGGTTATATAGATCTATCTGGGAGCAGAGCTCCTTGAAAATAACGCAGTGTGGCTTTCATTTTTCATACTTTGGAGCTGCAAGTGGCATTGGAGATATTGATCCATGCGTTGAGAGCAGAAGGTCAAGCCAGGAGTGAGTGGAAGTGTCCTCTTTGTCTCCGCGGTGACTAAAAGAAGCATCCGTCACCACTGATCTGGCGGTCGACAATGGAGCCACCAGTCATGGGGAGGGCTCCTCCTGGGTCTCTCCCGGCCTAATCTCCTCTCCTTCCCCAAGGTTTAACTGGACTTAACGGCGTGTCAGGCCCCTCAGCACTATTTTCAGGAGCTTGCGCTACCTCAGCACCTTGAAGAGGTGTGTGTGTGTGTGTGTGTGGGTGTGTGTGTGGGAAGAGAGAGAGGAGAGCAGAGTCATACTGATGCTGCTCAAACCTCAGAGCTTCACACACACACACACACACACACACACACACACACACACACACACACACACACACACACACACACACACACACACACACACTTACATGCGTTCTCTCTCTGAGGCACTCAGCAGATAGCTTGGTAGCACACCAGTCAAAGAGGCCTTCTATTTTTACTCTTTGAAAGTCTTCCTAAATAAAGCACTAGATTGTAGAATAACAACAAACATGTATTTCCCCTCTTCCTCTCTATAATATGTTTCATTTGAAGTAGTTTAGCGTCCAGCGGGATAAAAAAAGCCAACTTGATTGAGGGTAGATTTTGTGTTTGTTTTAAACAATTAAATACCCATTTACAGATAAAAAATAAAGTTGCTGCTATTGCAAGGCAGTATAGCCATAAATTAAAAAAAATGAAAGGGTGTTTTTGTAAAAAATAAATAATAAAATAATGAAATAAAGAGTAAAACATAAAAAAGCCAGGCTTTGAAACGGTTGACGTTAAAGAGACCACTCTTTTGGCTTTCATCCCTGCCTCCTCGCCGCTGAACTAAATGCCATTTCCAGAGTAAATTTCACAGATGCTCCATCCACGGTGTTCTGCTGGCAAGGTCGTGCTTTTTGCATGCCTCCCTTCCCCACTTACTACCACAAAGCAGCTGGAGGCCGGAGCGGGCCCTATCCATCATCCTCTCCACGGCCCGACTCTGAACCTGGACACAAGAATGGAGCCCTTTCACTTCTGCACAGGGAGGGAGAGGGGAAAAAAAGAGGCGAATTCCATTGACATACCGAGGTCAATCACCATCCCAATGAACCTGAGCAGGGGGCTTTACTTTTTTCCTTCTCCCTCTCTCCTTCTCCTTCTCCTTCTCTCACACTCTCTCTCTTCCTCTCCCTCTCTCTCTCTCTCTCTCTCTGTTCTATAACCCCCTCATGGAAAACACATTCCCCATTCAAGCGCCAATCCCCTCCTATTCACATGCAAAAAAACCTCATTAGCAGACATTAAATGCAACTGTATAATTGGGATTGTTTACTAAACAGACAGAAGAAGGGGGCCCTCGCTAATTCACTTGAGGGGCTCGGACCACCCTCTCCAAAATCCCCTCCAATCTCCATTTCCCGCATTTCAACCCTCTCCCACCCCAGCCTGCTCCTAATGAGATAAAACAACTAATCAATATATCAATAGATCAATGTGAATGGTTACTATTAGGGTAAAAAGGAGCCGCAGGCAGCATTTGAGAGACTGCTAATGGCAGATAGAGCCCATGACTGACTCTCCTCCATGTGTTCTCTTAAGTGGCAGATTAAACTGTAATTGTACCGGGTTTGAAAAGGACTCTGTAATACAAAATGGAGGCTCGGGATGAGTGGCAGGTATCGGTTTCCCCCCCACTTAAGCGACGCTCTCATCCTTTATCGGCGCAGGCACACTTGTAACTGCCAGTGTCTTTCATTTAAGGGAGAAATAAAGAAGAGCCCTCTTATCCCAGTAAAGGTTAATTATATTCCTTGAAGAAGAAATTGAATGTGCTTTATTTAGACTTGATTCAAGGAGATTTCCTCTTTGACTCGCTGACAGGCGGGCTCCCTCCACAGAGTGCACTCTCGACGACTACATCCCCCCCAAAAATAGAAAACAATGTGAAAATGATTTCACGATGAACCATTTAGCGATGAAAATTAAACTTTGTAACCTCTCTGATAAAGGCTAATGCCTTTTTGAGAGAGCTGGGATGAACAGATAAGCATTCTCAAATATATCCGCTATGACCTCTACAAAAGCGCTATGATAATATCTTGTCCAACATCATGGGAGAGGATTGATCCTAATTTGTGAATTTCTTAATTTGTTGATCCTGAAGGCACTCTTTTGGTTCATGGGAGGGAGGGTGGGGGGGCACACCACTTTGTCTCCTGTAGCCTGGAATAGACCATTAACAGCCCAAGCTGAAAGCCAACACACAGGGGGAAGTTTTAACGGCTCCCATTCTGTTTTGCTACTCAAGGTGTGAAAACAGACTCTTTTTCTGATTGGTGTGATATAATTTATTGTCTTAATAATGCGAAACCTGCAGGGAGTTGTACCATGAAACCGAGGAAGGGATAAAAAATGTAAAAAAAATGAACAACTTATTTTTCTATCTTTTTCTCCTTCCTCTGCCCTCACTTCTGGACAAATAAACCAAGTAGCTGGAGTTCAAGCCCCAACGCTGGGGCGATATGAAATGGGTTTTCATTTATTGTTTTGAAGGTGTTGAGTCGCTGTATGGTTCTCGGCATAGAAAAGTAAAGCCCGGGGTAACAATGTAGGGAGCGCTGAACGGTGACCAGGAGAACTCAAACAAACACAGAAACAAAAAGCACCACGCTGCAAGAAGATGGCATCCTCCACCAAATCCCTCCTCAAAACATATTTCAGGCTTCCACCATTAACTGTGCTGAACACTGAGCTTGGCACTAATGCTGTGACACAGACTGGGGGTTGGTTTGTGTTTGTGTGTGTTTGTGTGTGTGTGTGTGTGGGTGGGTTGTGGGTGTCTGTGTGTGTATTTGTTTGTGTGTGTGTGTGTGTTCGTGTGTGTGTGTGTGTGTGTGTGTGGGTGGGTTGTGGGTGTCTGTGTGTGTGTTTGTGTGTGTGCGTGTGTTTGTGAGTGTGTGGGTGGGTTGGTTGTGGGGTGCAGGCTTTGTTCTGTTTGGCCTCACACACAAGCCTGGGTCCAACAAAGGCACAAGTGAAAAGAAACAGCGTCTGTGTGAAGAAGCTCTCTCAAAGCGGCTGCATGATCAAATGGGGCCTTTACTGTTGGGCCTGAGTGACTTCTGGTGCGAGTGGTGCCGCTCGCTCGGGCACTGGCACAGTCTACTTAATGACGGTTGGCTCTCTCACTCTCGTTGCAGGTTGTTGTATCGACAACCGTTAATGTGGACGGCCATGTCCTGGCTGTCTCCGACAACATGTTCGTACACAACAACTCCAAACACGGCAGAAGGGCTCGTCGTCTCGACCCTTCAGAAGGTACGGCCTCTCCTTATCTGGATAATGGTAGGCACATTTTTCATGCCTCTTAATTTGCAACGCTTGCTCCCGCCCTCTCGCTTTCCGCTCTCTTCTTTTCCTCTTCCCCCTCTCCCTCCATCTCTCCACCACCTTTTCAAGTTCACACCATTTAATTCATCTACCACCCTGCTCTGCTTAGACCATCAGAGCAGTTTTAGTACTAGCTGATTGCTATGGGAGAATTATCAGTAGTGCAGTCCATAGAGGATGCTACACCCCTTTCACACTGGTAGTCTTTAGTTCACATACATAATCTCCAATTTCCACATTCATGTCATCTCAACTTCTCTAAATGTATCTTGCTCTATGCAACCTTCATACTTATTTATTATTATTATAATGATTATTATTATTATTATTATTGCATGATGTAACTAAAACTGTGTGTTGTCTGTTGGCCTCTACCCCTACCCCCCCCCCCCCCCCCAATGTGTGTGTGTGTGTTTGTGTCTGTGTGCATTGTGTCTCTGTCGGCTTGATGGGGGAAAAAAAGGGGTCGCGTGTGCAAATGGTTTGATGTGGGGGTCAGGCGTGTGTTTGTGGGGAGTGCAGCTGCTCCTCCTGGAGTAGAGGCAGGAACACACAGCTCACTCCTGTGACTGACTGCCTGCCTGCTCGGCAAAAATGAGAATTAGAGCGAGGGGGTGGGGGGGGTTGGGGGTGGTGCGCTTGGCTAATTCACATGCAAAAGGGACTGATTTCAACCCCTCTAACCTTTCCTGATGGACTGCACTCCCTATTCGGACTCAGGAAGATGAAAGTGAGCCAAGACACATTAGTTATCTTGGGTCCGCCCAACTGCGCAAATCACGTAGTCAAACTATTTGAAGGTATAACATTTATATATTTCCGTCGTATTAATCACACAGTAATTACTACATCATTTAAACTGAGAATCATGTTTAACAGGAAAAGCCATAGACATTGTATGAAACAAACTCTGCGGGGCAAGAAAAGCAAACTTGTTTGTTCTGTTATTTTTTCAGGGTTGTTTTTTATTCTTTATTAATGACAAAATGGCAGAATGAAAATATAATAATTGACGGTTTGCCCTGAGCGGTAGAGTCGTTATGCCACATGACGTATTGTTTGTCTCTTCCCTTGCGCTCGCTAGATGGAAGGTGTGTTTTGCTTAGCAACCGGCTTTAATTAGGAGAGCAATTAAAGAGGTTGAGCCCTCTCCCCCTGTCTCGGCGGGTCCCCCGGGACCCAGATCTGGTGTCTGCGCGGGCCCTGGCCCTGCCCACCCCACCACCGCTGGGGCAATCCGTCTTCAAAGCCCAATTTGTGGACACCCCCCCCCCTCCCCCTTTATTGTAAATCCATCTTTTCTTTCTGTAGTACGATCATCTTATATCTCCCTGTTTATTTGATTTGAAAACAGAATGAACATGTGTTCATATGGACCAGGATCCCAGATTAGACAGTAAAGCACACACACACACACACACACACACACACACACACACACACATAAAAAAAGCTAAAGAAATCAAGAAGTAGGCTCCTCCTGTCATTCTTCATAAGAGACATGCCGGTAAAATAAGACAAGATTTATATTAAAAAAAAAATTCAATTTCCACCAAAGCTATTAAGGCCAGCGGAGATTATTTGACAAGTCTTTTAAATTTGTGGGAGTTTGAAAGTGCTCACCTCCTCCCTACACACCCACATGTGTACCTTGTGTCTGATCCTCTCAGCACTTGGCTGCCTGCTGTTTAATCCGTCCCAAACGTCAAATTCAGACTCCACAGATATTACTACCGCCCTTTCAATACAAGCCTTTAAATGCATCTAGGGTGCACTTTAAAGAACGATCAGTTCCCTGCTCATGATTGTCGTTTAACATATGTCTAAAAAGCATAGGACTCATTTTTAAATAGTCTATTAAACTCTAAAAGCTGTTGGAGAATTAAATTCTGTGAATCACTGTCTTTGTTCACTGAAAGAGGGAGACAGAGAGAGAGAGAGAGAGAGAAAGGAGAGAGAGAGAGAAAGGAGAGAGAGAGAGAGAGAGTTGGGAGCAGTTGAAAGCTTTAAAACTAAATGGAAAAACATTCAGTATTGTCTGTGTGGGATGTAGTGGAGCTACAGGATGTACAGTCATAAAACGTAATCCCATCCATGTCTCCGCTCAGCTCTAGACTCATGCTAGACAGACAGTGTGCTTTAGATTAGCAACACATTCTTTCAAGCGATAAGTGCCCGGCGAAAAGTACAGATACAGTCCTGACAGCAGCTCTCTCCTCTCCTAAACCTCTTATCTAATCATCTAATGCCGGCTAATGTTCACGGACAGCAAATTTACTCCAGCTTGTGATCTCCAAGTAAAAGTAATTCCCTCTCCCCGCCTCTGTGGGCCCCAGCCATCGTCTTTATTTCAAAGCTGGCGAGAACGCACTTCAAATTATTTACAGTTGTTGAATTCCACCTGTGGGCCAAAGAAGAGTCTTTATGGCTGTGAGACTCGTGTTAATATCAGCCTTGTACACACTCAAGCACACAGACACAGACACATGCATAGACACACACACACACACACACACACACACACACACACACACACACACACATATGTTCATTCACACACATTCAAATGCATATGTTCATTCACACACAGGCACGTTTTCACACCATCTTGAATCCATGTTTTCCGAAACACTTCCTCTCCTTTTCACCCCCCCCTCTCTCTCCCCCCCTCCCAAACACACACACACACACACATAGACTTGTTGTTCCCCAGTTCATAAATGACCCCGTCGTCAGCAGCGTGGAGCGCCCTGTGTGAGTCTTCCCTGGGCTGCGCTCAAGGCCTGCGGGCTGGGCTGATTTGCATGCCAAGTGGCTGTAATGCTGTTAGGTTTATGCAATAAAGACAAGCGAATCCAGGCTGCAGGGCTTTAGCGAGCTAAAGGGAACAGATGGGCCTAGAGGAGGTAAAAGGTATAATCCCATCAGCTGCAGTAGCTGCCTACCATCTGGACATCCTAAGCACAATTACAAGACATTTTAGCAGGCAGAACAAAGGAAGTCTTCACCAGGCAAGATGAGACCTGTTTGAGTGTCTCAATATTGGGCGGCCGAGGAGGAAGGTGACAAACGCCGGCGCGTTGCCTTGGGATGAGAACGCTGATTAGAGCTTCACACTGCGCCGCGGCCGTGTTCAGTAAATAATA
Source organism: Sprattus sprattus (assembly GCF_963457725.1). Classification (NCBI taxonomy): domain Eukaryota; kingdom Metazoa; phylum Chordata; class Actinopteri; order Clupeiformes; family Clupeidae; genus Sprattus; species Sprattus sprattus. The sequence goes on along the minus strand of NC_137922.1, from coordinate 32,114,023 downwards.
CACAAGGGGTGGGGGTGGGGAGGGTGTGTGTGTGCAGCGAGCCCGCCAGCTCTCTCTTGGCTGCTTGTTGACTGTCCACTTGAGGCACACAAAAAAAATGAGAGTTTTTTTTTTGGTCCAACAAAGCCAGAGATTCGTCTGGGTGTGACAAGTGATATGGAGATGAAAGAGGAGAGGAGCGTAGGAATAGTGATGAGAAATAAGAAGTCAAGCAAGCATGCACTTGAATGGCAAAGCATAAGCTAACATAAAGTTCAAGTGCAATTCACATATCTAATCTCGCATATCTAAGACATAGCTATTTCGTGAAATTCCCTGATATTTAAGATAAGACTCTAAATGCCCGTTTTGAGTTATTCTATTTTTTATCTTCTGTTGATGTTTTTATAAAATGGCACATCCAAACGCTTATCGGCACACTCCCTGCAATTTGGTGAATGAGTGACCAGCGTGGCACCTCTCCAAAATACTGTTTTTTATTTACTAAAGTGGGAGTGAGGAGCAGTGCCTAATACGTGACACCCTCCATCTTAGCACAGCTTTCAAACTTGGCGTCAGTGCACATCTCTCTACCTCCGTTCTCTCTCTTTCTCCCCCTCTCTCTCTTTCTGTCTCTCTCTCTCTGTCTCCCTCTTTTCTCTGCGTCTGCTCTCTCCAATTTCCATCATCTGCTTGAGTGCATTGTGCACGTATATCATTAGATCGCTAACACTGTCTGTGTAATTCGGTTCGCCATGCTCCCCATTCAACACATGTTCCCCCCTCTATATGTGCATTGAAAATGTATGCTAATGTGGGCAGCAGGAGGATGGCTGGCGGCCTCTCCATGTTTCTCTCTCTCTCTCCCTCTCCCACTCCCTGCGTCTATCCCTCGCTCACTGTGGCTGGGGGAGGCATTGCAAATTCCGAGGCAACGTGCGTCGGTCTCAGACCCCAGCTGCCAGCCGGTCCCTCCTGTGAGCCTTTCTCCATGGCCAGACTCCCCTTCAATACCCTCCCCCCAAACACAGACATGCACAAACACACACACACACACACACACACACACACACACACACACACACACACACACACACACACACACACACACACACACACACACACACACACACACACACACACACACACACACACACACACACACACACACACACACACACACACACACACACACACTTCTTGCCCATCCTCCCTCCCTCCTTCTCACCTACACAAAGTAAATTTGTTTACTGTAATTTTTGGTGAATTATTTGCTATAATTGGCAGAGCTGATGAAGGTCACTCCCTTTGAGCAGCCGTGTTCTGTCTTTAGAGAGTTGATCCTTTTTCAAACGCTCTGCCTGCAATTAAGAAAAGCAAATGTCACTCGCAAGCCTCAGAAATGAAAATTTGTATGAACTTATTAGCATGAAGTCAACAGCGCTAGTTAAGGGCAGGCTCCTGGTGCGTGTGTGCTCTGGGGCCTCTGCTGCGAGGGGAGATGCGTGCGGAATGAGCAAACACAACCTCCACTAGTCCAACATTAAAGCAAACAAAGAGAGGTGCCTTGTCTGGAGTGTTCTACACAACAATACCTAATGGTGATTAACTAGGGCTGGCTTTCTGTCTGTCTCTGCGTGTGTGTCTGTGTGTGTGTGTGTGTAGTGAGAGTGTGAGACAGACAGAGGGGAAGAGAGATACAGAAAGAGAGAAGAAAAAAGAGAATGAGAAGGAAAAGAATGAGAGCGAGAGAGAGAGTAGGTCAGAGACTGTCATAAGTGTAATTCTGATTTAGAACGGCTTCTATTGATCTACTGCACAGCAGCAGGAGCAGCAATAATATTAATAACATAATAATAATAATAACAACAATAATAATAATAAACATCCCCAGCATTATTTAATTATATAATGAAGGGCAGAAAACATGAGATGATGATGGTGATCTCAGGCAACATTTAATAGCAGAATCTCAATTATCCTAAAAGGTTTTACAGCTTGGCAAACATGAAAATGTGTCATTTAAATAATTTAGGAGGCCTCAGTGCCTCCACATGTGAAAGCACTGCTCCTTTGTCTTTCGGGAGTCAACAACAACAGCACAATGATGGAAACCAGGAATAAAAGAGAAGAGAGCAATAGATAAAGTGAGTGAGTGAGAGAGAGAGAGAAAGAGATGAGGGGAAAAAAGAACAGAAGAGTGGCTAATGTAGAGGGAGGAGTGGGGAAATGCATGCATCCCTGTGTAGCTCTTTTCCCCCAGCGCTTGGAAGTGGAGCAGGAGTATGGAGTTGTAACAGCCCAAGTGAACATCTCCAGCATTAGGAGTTGGCATTCAAAAAACCCATTAAAGGTGTCCAAAGGAGGTCTGTCAACAGAATGTAAAAGCAGTGATGATCAAAGCTGCCAACCGAGCGCCTCCAACTAAAGGGGTGGGGGAGGGGGGTGATGCACCGCCCTCTGCCCACCACCAGTTGCCATGATGAGCGCGCTCCTCACGGCTCCTCACTGCTCATCACTGCTCCTCACTGCTCCTCACTGCTCCTCTGGGGGCAGGTGGTTGTGTTTGTTTGGGGGAGGAGGGTGCCATAACGATGCGCACCACAACACAAGAGAGGTCAACACCACACAACAGACAAGCATGTCTGAACAGCAACCGCTAGCACTAGACTCTTAAGTCCAAAAACGAGCACCTTAACTACTCTCTCTGAACGTCTTCATAAAAGAGAAGTAGTCATTACGGGAAAACGAGGCCAAACGGGCGCACGTCTGTGGGTGTGTGTGTGTTATAAACGTAAAAAGAGAGGGGAGGGTTTAAGTTTTGAACCAAAGGCGAAGTATGCGGATGAAAAGACTCGACCCAATTAGCAGCTCGACGAGAAAATCGAAGCTGCGAGGCCCGCGCTCCTCCACCTCGCTCAACGACCTTTGATTGACTCGCCTTAGATCTGTAAAGCAAAGCAGATAAATTGACGTGCCACATGCATGCGCTGCTTAATCATTTGTAATAGCCATATTTGCCCTGACACACAATTTGCTCCATCAAACCATTTTTCTCCAGCCCCGGCTTGGGCCAGTGTGTGTGTGTTTGTGTGTGTGTGTGTGTGTGTGTGCAGCGCAGAGCCATTTAATGGTTGCTTAAGCCACATGTGTGTGCTGATGTATGGTCCCGCTCTTCTGCGGGCCCGTGGCCCAATCATTCAAGTGCTCTGTGCTGTTTTGTGTGTCTCATTTTATCCTTTTATTGATTCAGGGTTTTGATTTGTTTTATTGTTTGCTTGTGTAGTTTGTTTGTGTGTGTGTGTGGGTGTGTGTGTGTTTATGTGAGTGTGTGTGCTAAAACAGAAACGACGAAGGTCCTAAGTTGTCTTTTTTTCCGTGCTCTGTTCCAAGCAGCTACCCCGTGCATAAAAGCCATCAGCCCGAGTGAGGGATGGACCACGGGCGGGGCTACCGTCATCATCATAGGGGACAACTTCTTCGACGGCTTGCAGGTGGTCTTCGGAACTATGCTGGTGTGGAGCGAGGTAAGCGCACGATTCTTCCTTCACCTCTGCCACCTCCCTCTCCCTCTCCCCACTCCCCACAAAACACACAGGAGAATCAAGTTATGGGCGCCGACATCATAATTATTGCAAATGGAGTTGAAGACTCCAGTGACTTGTGTTGTTTTTTTCTCCCCACTCGAGTGTGGGTTGATCAAGCTGTCTGACGCTTATTTGCTAGTGGGAGCCTCAGCAAGGCAATCAATGTGAGTTTTGTTTAGTGTTTAATCACAGGAGTAGATAAGGAGCTAGATAAACACTAGGCATGTTAAACAGTCTGATATGGAGGGCCTCTGGTGGCTCAGCAAAGAAACAGTGAGGTCTTGAAAAACAATTGAACAATTAGGGGGGCTAGAATATCCAGAGAGTGAAAGAGTGAGAGGGGAGGGGGGGGGGGAGAGAAAGAGAGAGAGAGAAAACAAAACGAATAGTGCAGACATATGGAGGTAATTTTCGAATGAACCATGCCCTCTGGCCTTTCCTGCACAAACCTACTGCCAAGGACCATTTACTGACATTTACTCCCTCTCCCCCCAACCTCCAAAAAAGAAGCAGAGAAACTGAGAGGGGGATTTAAGTGAAGAAAAAAAGAAGAGTGTGGAGGGCTGTTATGTGCGGAGGGCATTGCTGCTGGATGATGGGCTCATTTGGGCCTCATTGCTGGAATTGAGTTGAGCTGGCAGGCGGGCGGGCGGGCGCCCCCACAGTGGCCAGTGCCCGGGTGCCACCTCTGCCCACACCCCCCTGCTCACTGCTGTGCCCTCTTCTGCTCCACAGCTGATCACACCGCACGCCATCCGGGTGCAGACCCCACCCAGACACATCCCCGGCGTGGTGGAGGTCACCCTCTCTTACAAGTCCAAGCAGTTCTGCAAAGGTGCACCAGGCCGGTTTGTCTACACCGGTGAGTGACTGGATTTACCCACTTTTCCCCTGTTTCGAGTTACACCTTTCTCTTCCTTCAGCAGATGTTTTGCGAGATTTTAAAATATGGTTCCACTTCTTTTTTTATTTACTTGTTCTCTCCCTCGTTCTCTTGCTCTCTCACTGACTGTTTTATTGTCCTCCCTTGGTCCCTTCATGCTCTGCTAAGTGCCATTGTTCCATGTGTGTGTGTGTGTGTGTGTGTGTGTGTGTGTGTGTGTGTGTGTGTGTGTGTGTGTGTGTGTGTGTGTGTGTGTGTGTGTGTGTGTGTGTGTGTGTGTGTGTGTGTGAAAGTGTGTGTGTAGCCCACCCGGTTGTAACCAGGTTGCCCAGCTCTGAGGCCTGTGTGTGTGTGTGTGTGTGTGTGTGTGTGTGTGAGCTGTAAGAGCGAGCTGGCTGGTCAGAGGTGCTGTGAGGGTTCAGGGGGCCCCCCCTGCTCAGCTCTCTGTGCAACCTTATCCTCCCCCCATCTGAGAGGCTAGGGTGGGGTGGGGGGGCACTGCCAAGCCCCCGCTAATCTCCTGCCATTACAACACATCACGTGGGCCCGCTCTCTACCCCCAGCTCACTCTCACTCCACTCCTAGGCACCGGCCAAAAGAAAGAGGGATACTGTGGGAGAGATATACAGGATGACCTAATGTAGAGGTTAGAGAGTGAGTGTGTGTGTGTGTGTGTTTAGTGTGTGCATGTGTGTGGGGTCAACCGCCATATGTGTGTGAGGGTGTGAGTGTGATTATATTTGTGCTTGTATGGATCAGGCTGGGGTCTTGAGGAGTTGCCCTATGTGTGTGTGTGTGTAGGGGTGGGGTGTGGGGTGTGGGGGGGCTAATCAGCTGATAGCAGGGCTGTCTGGGGCCCTGTCTGTCTGACCTGGAAGCTTCCGCCTGATCCCGCATTGACGAGGACAATGAGATAATCATCAGGAATTACTTTCACTCCTTGAAAAGTGAGACCGACCTACCCCCCCTCCATTTCCCACCCCCCTCTCTTCCACACACAAATACCACTGCCCCCCCCCCACCAACACCATCCAACCCCCTTACCCACACACATTCACCCCCAGCCATGAAAATGGCATGGTCTTTTGGGTCCTGGGAGGGCCCCTCTCTCTTCCCTTGGGCAGCTGTTTCCTATCACGGCCCCACCAAGCCTGTAGTCTGGCACGGCACTCTCACATTTAACCTCCCCGGCAGGAGGGGGGCAGAGGCCAACAAGGCAGCCAGATAATGAAACTGGAGTGCAGTGCGTTGTGTAAAGTCGGGGACGGTATATAAGTTAAGACATTAATGGTCACTATATAGGTCTATAAAAGTGCCAGATCTCGCAAGAAGGACCACAATGCTCTCATACACATGTACACACACACACACACACACACACACACATAGACAGATACATACAAAGGGAAGTGTTTCTGTGCCAAGTCAGCTGCACCCAACCCCCCACCCCATTCCACCCAGTAGTTGGGTTGTTTTGATGTTTGTTTGTCTTCTTCACTGATCCCTGATCCTGCTCATCAGGATGGAGATATAATTACTCTGCCAGAGATTTGGAGACTTAGCTAATTATCCCGCCGAATTAAAAGAGGGAGTCGTAACCGACACAATGTGCTCCCCTCATGCAGTCCACCCAATCCCCTCTGCGTCTCACCTCAGTAAGAGGGGTCAGACCAGGCTCAAAGAAAAAAGTCTTCTCAGGCGACGAATGAAGCTATCACCGTGCAGAGGAGGGAGAACTGGTTCACAAGCAGTAGTTCTCTCCAGTTCAGTTACACTCACACTACCTTTGTAGATATGAAATGCAATGAAGAAAAAAAGAAACTCATTCAGATATGATAATTAATATGCTCCCTTATACACAGACTAATATCTATTGTCACATGTTGGTAGTTGTAATTAGTTTAATTTTCTTTATTGCTTTGACCAGAGGTGTTTATTAACTGCTCATTTGTTTATTTGATCCCTCAGTATTTGAAAGGCTTTGGAAGAAAGAAAAATAATCACGCATTTATTTTTAAACTGTCGTAAGCCCTATCGATTGCAGAAAACTGCAGAATTTACGCTTGTAATTAGTTCATAAACAACCACTTTGAACTGAAAACACAGGAAGGTCTCAGTAGTTTTTGGCATGATACGCCTTTTTTGACAAGCATATGTTGTTTAATAGCCGCCCATTTAACAAAGAAATTGGAGGAAATTTATTTAAAGAGGCTTTCATGCTCGGCCTGCAGTGGACTACTCTTTCAACCCGTTTGGAGCCTCCATGTTGACCACCCGAGTTGGTCTCGAGACACACCCTCTCCTGCTCAATTAAATGCATTATCACAAATTAGGAGTAAACAGTCGAACAAACAGCACAGCCAAGACCATGCAGCCGCTAGGGAGAAATCCCTTTTTGACTACTCTTTGTCAGAATTAGCTTGGAGAAAGAAATGAATGCAATGTATGGTGTAAAACCAATTGCTGTCACATTGACTCGGTTAGGATAGCATTGAGCCCCCCAATTAACAAGATATGTCAGTTGTCTACATGTGGTTACGATTTCTAGTCCGTTAACAGTGAAAAACAAATAAATGACTAAATAGGCCAAACTCTGCTGACCTGAGCGGGCGAGAGTGTGGCTCCTTGAGAGCGGGCAGTGGCAGGGAGGTGTGTGTTTTCCAGCAGTCCTCTGTGCGCACTCAGATGTGGCACTGTCAAAGGCATCGGCACGCCAGTCTGCCAGTCGATAATTCTTCTCCATCACGGCCAACACAAACCGGCTGTCGTAGAGGTCAGCGCTCTTTAAACAAATTACTTGTGCTCAGGCTGAAAATGGCACTTAATTGCCTCCCACGCACCTCACTGGCTGGCTGGCTGGCCGGCGCTTGAGCAGGTCAAGAGCAGGACGAGGATGTAGGCCTTTTACACCGTGGCTGAGACGAGATGAGATGAAAACACAAAACAAACTCTGCTATCAGAATAAGGTCAGGCAAACATAAAGCGACATGTATAGATCTCACATAATGCCCTGTTCTCTTCATCCAACACACACATACACACATACACACACACACACACACACACACAAACAGACATACACACACACACACACACACACACACATGCGTGCGCACACACACAGGCTCACATATGACCATCACACGTTTATTTAGTAAGTCTCTTAGTCCTAATAGCCTTCACAGCCTTGCCCTCACTGTAAGGCTATTTATAGCAGCAGTCCTTTAAAAGAGGAGAAAGAAAGAGAAAAAAGTCAGAAAATGGCTGCAGCCCTTTATTGTGCTCTCTGCTGCTTGTTCTACTTTTGTCCCTGTCTTTGTACCCTTTGAAGATCGCCATGTTCCTGCTTTATTTTTTCCTACCCGCTCTTCAACCTTGTTTGTTCCAACACATCTTTTGTTAGCGCAAGGCCATTTGTGCGCCGTCTGATACCTGTATCGGTTATCCATTGATCAGGCCTGGAGCAGGAACAGGCTGTCAGGAGGGTCCTAAAAAAAATCAAAGAGGGACAGGCATGTTTGTCCTCTTGCCAATACTACTCACTCTAATAAGTCCTCCAAAGCTGATCAGGCAATTTTAAAAGGCCTCCAGATGTTACCTTTAAACCTCTCTATTGGATTTGACAGAGACATGTTCAGCACTCTCGCTCACTCTCTTTCTCTCTCTCTCTTTCCCTTTCGCTCACACATGCCTTCTTTCTCCCTTTTCCCTCGCATTCCTTCTCTCTCACTTCCAAAAACCCACCCACTTCTGTGACTTGAAAGTAAACAAGAGCATCTTGCAAAACAAATGCCAGTGACTATTTGAGGCCAAGGAATTTTCTTTATTATTTTTATGGCCAGGCAGTGTAGGCAGCTCCCTCTCCTGCTGGTCAGCGGGACCAAATTAATGAGAAAGATGAAGGGGTTATTTTTGAAAGCGAGAAAAAAAAGACAGAATATAATAATACAAAAGCATTTGACTTGTGTCGCGGGCGTCTTAATAGAGCCCTTAACAGCACATCGGCTCTCGAGTGGGCTCACAAACGCCTCTGAACAATGACAGGCCTCATAAATAAAGTTTGGCATTGGCCTCTAATTGCATCAAAGCTATTGCTCTCTATTTAGGCATGGTCACTGACGGCCCGGCCTTTATGCCTCGCTGGAGGCCAAGCTGGGAGGGGGTTGGGGGAGGGGGGCGCTGGCGGAAGGAGGTTAGACTGAGACGTGTTGTCAGGGGCGATCACACCAGCCGGGCTATTTGTCCTAATCAGTGACACCCATTTACTAGAATTGCCTAAAATGAACTATTCCTCATAGAGAAATCGTACATTTACAGACCGCCATTCATCACGTGAAAATGGAGGGCCGGTAAACTTTTCCCTTCCTCCGATTGGATTGTACACATGCATCAAAATGTTAAAAAATGATTGGCGAGGGAGGCCTGTCATACATTTATCAGAGAGGGAGAACATTATTTGCTAATTTCCCAACCTGGGCCATGACAGGGTGCTCCATCTTTAGACCCTTGGTGACCGGCTCGGCCCTTTCTGTTATTAGTACAAGTCAAGTGTTTTTTTCTTTCCCTTCACTTGCTCTTTCTCTCCCCCTCTCCCCCGTTTTATTTTTTCCCGGACGGCTCTAACAAGAGCCATTTGTCTATCACGCGGCGGCACTTCTCTCCATTCCGCCGTGGAGGACTCTGACCAGAGCCCCTGTCTCTGCCAGCCCTCTACGGGACTGGCGCCTGCCCGTTTGTGCCGGGCTGCCGATTGGCCAGAGGCCTGATAAATCACAAAGTTTCCTTGTCAAGGTGAAGGTATCGACTCCGCTGCACCAGAACTGACAAAACGAACAGCCGAGGAGACAACTATTCATCATCCACAAAAAGGACAAAGGGGTCATCCTCCAAACCGCTCGCACTTCACTCCGCCGCAGCCCGAGACACAAAGTGTTAAAGAGATCCGTCCAGCAGCGCTGACATCCTGCACGGGCACAGGAGATGAAGGGGAAAAAATAAAATAAGCTTCATTAGACTAATTACTGACATTTAAAAGCTATTAACCTCAGGCGTATGTGTTAAAAATGGTATTGAGTTGGGCTTACATAATGTCCAGTACATCAACCCTACTTTGGGAACCTGTCAGAAACCAGCTTCCCTCCCCCACACACACACCTCCTCTCCCAGGCAGACTGGCCCTTCTTTTAGATCTGATGGAGCGGCTGGCCCACTGAACAATTAGCCAGGGCAGTTGGCAACCATGGAGCTCCATGAAAAAGAGAAGAGCACAGAGTTATGGATAGACAGAGAGAATGAGACCAGAAGCCTGAAGGGAGGAGAGGGAGTGAGAGGAAATAGATGAGTGTTTTTTTTCCTTGTTGCTCCCGGTAAACAACAACACCGCACATGAAACGACCTATCAGTGATCATCTGCTGGCGGTTTTTCCGGGAGGCAATCGGCACCATGAGACGATCTGTCCCACCCTACAGCGGAAGCTGCCCGTCTGATGTGGGTCTATCTGATAGAGCCACTCCTTGCCACGCCGCCCAACCCCAGCTCCTCTCAGCCCCGGCGTCTGCATTTCCAGCGCACTCCCTGAGAAGAAGGGGGGGGGGGGGGAAAGGAAAAGAAAAGACAAGAAAAATGTGGCAAGCCCACTCGCTGGCTTAGGCGCCTCGCAAAACAGAGTTGTTTGAATGCAATCCAATAGTTGTCAGACTGAACACGTTGGCTGACTACCACCCGCCGCACCCACCCCACCCCAGTCTTTACCCTTCTAAAGAAGACAATGAGGTGTCCCCGTGGCAGCCTCTGCTTGTCACTCCCCAGCACCATTATTTACTGCCAGCCCAGGGGTGGCGGTGTGGCGTGGGGAGCGGCAGGGCCACGGCAGGGCCACGGCAGCCCACTGTGACCTGGTCAGGGAGGCGCCCGCTCCAACATGCCTGGGGTAGAGGTGCGCTACTGGAGCTCTTGTGGAACAGGGATGGGGCTGCAGTGTCAAGACTACCGTGGAAACGCTCTTTGTCTCCTAATTAGATGGCAAGGGCTGACACGTTCACCTCTCTGTCAGGGCGATGTGCGTGTCTAGTGTGTGTGTGTGTGTGTGTGGAGTGTGTACGTGGGAGAGAAGTGTCATTATTGGACAGCATGTGATTATGAACTGACCTATGAAATCTGAACCAGTAATTGAAACAAGTGGCAGCAATAGAGCTTTTTTTCCCCCTCTGCCACCCATTTCCCCCCCTCTCTCTACTTGCCCCCCCCCCTCCCCATCTCTCCCCTGCTTTCTCAGCGGAGTGTTTATTGCCACGGCTACACTTGAGAAACCCAAGAGTGGGTAGAGCAACTTCTTTCTGCAACAGAAAAGGGCCATGTTATTAGGTTATAATTTCCTCATCTCGTGGCTATTTCAGTGTGTGTGTGTGTGTGAGTGTGTGTGTGTGTGTGTGTGTGTGTGTGTGTGTGTGGCTATGTTTAAACGTTTCTTTAAATAGGTTGTCCTTACTAAGTCAGGGACATTAGTCCTTCTGGAGCACACAGCACAGAAGGCTGATAGATGGCTTTGGCCTGTACCATTTCACCAGTCCTGCCATTTCACAACTAGCTTCTGTGATTGAAATTCATCACTAAATTTATTGAGAAATTAATGAGAAAAGCTACAAAGTATTGACGTTGAGAGGAAAACACAACTCATCTTGAATGAGGAGGAAAACGTAGCAGTAATTTAGCTGCCATTGATTTTTGCCCTGTCCATTTATTGATCTTCATTTTACAATATTAATTTGCACCTGAGATCGGCTGCGAAGGGAACCAATTTGATTTGATATCAGCCAGCTGTTAGAAGTGCTAGCAGGGGCTAGCTCCTGTGTGGAAGTGGCTCTCAGGCAAGTCTGACCACAGTTAGCTCCGTAGGGACGAATCGGAGGTGGGGGGGAGGTGGGCTTTTTTAATCTGCCTTGTTACAGAAATAGACTTGAAATGTAATTTCTGTCAGAAATAAAATATGAACGTGTGAGCTCATGCCGCGCAAGTGTCCATCACTCCGGCCCAGTTGGCAACACTTTATCTGTGGCAGGAACAATCTCCCGTCTGGAATTCAAAGCGCCTTCTCATCATCATGCCTGTATCGGTTCAAAGTTCATGAAATTTCTATGAGCATCGATCTGTCGCCATTGATTTTTTTTTTCCCCACCGCAGATCTTTGAAATTTTAATTTCCGGGGTATCTGAATTTCTTTGAGATGAAATGGCTTCCTAGGAGACAGCTGGCAATAAAATGAAGAAGTTAGTACCGTGTCGAGGGGTACATTCTCTCACAAGGGCCCGAGCCCTTGAAACACATCTCTAAACTTCTGAAAAAACCTCTTTCTATTCTCTTTTTGTTCCCGGGGTATAAATTCAAAGGCCAGTAATGGGACAAAATAATTTAGCCAGCAGCTAATTTCGTCCATTTCTTTTCCAACCTTTCTTCTTGTTCCCTTCATGTACCGCTGTAGGTCCCCTTTTATCACCTTGAAAAGCTATCTGTGAAAGCACCAGGCAGTCAGGTACCTCCAAGAGCAAAATCATTTCATCTCAGTGGTCTTTATCACCTGGTCAGGTTCACCTAGTTACCCATCACAGGGGCATTTCATAACTTCAAGGTGATATAATTGCTATCGACATTTTCCACCTCAGGTTCGGCCGGTTAATGTGTAAAGTACTTGTCAGCAAATAGCACTTTGTCACTGAAATCACCAACACCCTCTAGAGGAATGTTGCTGTATTGAACAATTTGATTCCACTTTATTTAATTTTTACACCTTACAAGCAGTAGTGGTTTCATCCAGTGTGTCGCCTCCCTGGCACTGGGTCTATGCTCAGAGGGGATGCCAGCAGCTCTTGTGTTTGTGTTCTGCTTACGTTTTGTTCTCTCCCTCCCCCCTTCTGTTCTGTCCCCCTTTTTCCAGAGCAGGCCTATGTCTCAGTTTGGTTTGACAATAACAAATGCCCCACTGCTTGGCATGGATTATATTTCAGGCCTGCTCAAAGAAATTGTAATTATGATGGTGGTCTGTTTTTCGGTGAAGGAGACTAACTGAATTATTACAAACGCATGATTGGGAAGTTGCAGGAAGATGATCATTATTTAAATGAAAATGGAACTCATTTATAGAGACTCCAGCAGCTGGCGAGGGGAACCAAATGAATCTCTTCCTGTTTTTATTATGGCAGTCAGGCTTTTTCTGTCAGGAGGAAAAATGGGACTAAATTGAACCAGCCCCCTTGGTTTCCCCTCTTTCCTCCTTCCCTGACTCCTTCCCTCGTTCTCACTCTCTTTCAGTGGTTCTCCCCCCCCCACCCCCCACCCCTTTTTCTGCAGCAGCTGAAACAATGGCTTGTCGGTGTTAAAAGACACTTCCCGTCCATGTTTTTGTGTGTGCACAGAAACGGCCATGGCAAACGAGAAGTGTCCTCTTGTTTTTTTAATGGCCTCGCCTCTCCCCAGAGGAGTTTTTTTTCTTCTCTTTCTTCTTTCGTTCTCTCTTTTCCCTCCCTTTCTCAGTAGTCCACCTATCTGTACAGGACAAGACTCTTATTTGTCACGAAACTAAATAAAGTTTTCACTGTTCTGTTTCTCCCCCCATTCTCTTTCAATCAATCTCCCTCCTTTTTCCCTTTGCTCCTTGATTTGTGTTTGGAGGAGGTGGGGGCAGCCTTGATAGCGTAGGTGGAGCACTGATAAGCTCCAAGCAGTTAAGTATAATTAGACAAAGTAATAGCAAGCAGCCGTAATAAAGCTAGCTATTATCTCACAGAGAGATACAGACTTATCATAATGACCAGTAATGGTGGTGTGGAATGCTGGCACGGCCTGCTAATTCCGTGTGTGTGTATATGTATGTGTATTTTCTTTTCCTTCTATTTTCTTTTCCGACGTGCCCCCTTTCCTCCCTCCATCCCAAAACATTAAGGCGTGTGCATTTACAGGGGCATGTACTTCCTCACAGTATTTTACCCTCCATTTTAGCATCCTCAAACCCAATTATCGCCCTCTGCCTTTTTTGCAAGCGAGCGCCAGGCTGGGGCTGCGGGTGTGCGTGGAAAGCCCCGAGCTCCGGCGCGTTTTGACAAGGCTGGCGTCGGCACTCAGCCGGCTCCCGCGCGAGGTGTCAGAGTGGGGCACATGATGGTCTTTAAGACTCCCCCTCAGTGGAGGAAATGGATGGAAGCAGATGAGTCTTGGGTGAGGAATACATTAGCGTTAGCGCCGAGCAAGCGCAGCACGGAGGAATAGCTGACAAAGTGTGTTAAGTCATCAGAATCAGCGCCGGTCCTGTCTCCTGCGCGCCCCTCCACTTTTGGAGATTTCTGTGGAGGATCTGGCCACACCCATGTGTTAGCTAGGAGAGGAATCTTTTTTCCCCCACATATGAGGACCTATAAATATTATACGTGTTAATCCCATACTTGGAAGGCAGATCCTAGAGAGCAGTGGATTCAAACAGACTCATTATGAGTTCAGCTGTTTAAGACCCACTTCTTCCTAGTTGACGGTGTCATGGCAAGCCTTTCTTATTCTTAAATGAAAGCCTGTCACTGCCAAGTATCTTGTTCTGTATAGAGTGTCAACTTTGAAGAATGACAATGTAGGATCTGTGAGAACAAGGTCAAAGCATCCATCTTGACACACATGAGGAGGTAGACACACACACACACACACACACACACATACCCACACACCCTCACTAACACACACACACACTCCGCACACACACATATGAACGTCTACTTCTAGTTTTCTCACCCACTCACCTTCGCTCTATGTCAAACCCACACACATGCCTGTGCTACCACACTTACTCATACATGTGCCTCTCTTGGTACGCGCACACACACACACACACACACACACACACACACACACACACACACACACAAATACACTAACCTGAACATGTTTTAGGCACCAGATCATTCCCATGCATCCTCCGTCCTAAATGAGGTGTGGTAAGAGTAACTAGACATAATGACCCCACAACTGCTCTCCTCATTTCAGCCCCAGATTTGTCAGCCTGCAGGGACTGGTGACTTCTCCACTTTTCTTAGTTTTCTCTCTCTCTCTCTCTTTCTCTCTCTCTCTCTCTCGCTCTCTCTCTCTCTCTCTTTCTCTCTCTCTCTCCCCCTCTCTCGTTCTGTTCTCCCTTTCCTGTCATTTATGGTGCAGGATGAAGTGAAAGCATGCTAGCTCATTAGCAAGCACATTTCCCCCTTTATGAAAGGCCTACATAATTCATCACAGTCCTTCAGAGAGGGATGCACTTAATTTGATTTCACATGCGCACACACTCACACACACACACACTCACACACTCACTCACACATACACACACACACACAGACGCACGGTTCTGCTGGAAGGCTGTGTTTCATGACGTGGAACCGCTCTGGACACAGGATAAAACAAACAAACAGAAACGCATGACAAATGACGTCCCAAACAAAACAGCCGGACGCGGACAGATGCCAGACCTCCAAACATGAGGAAAGACATATTACCATAACACACAGACATACGACACGCGCACACACACACACACACACGTACACACAAACATACACAGGCATTCCCCCTCCATCTCTTTCTTTGTTGCCCTGCAGCACTTGCTGGCGTAGTCTGGCGACTGGTTCACAGTGGTTCCCTCCCTAATTATACATGAGGTCAGTAAGCAAAATAGGGAAGAAGCCGGGAGATCAATACAAATTATCCCAGAGCAAACCGGTGCTGACAGTTTGAATTGCAGCATATGTTTACCCAAAATCGGGCAATTTATCTTAATATCAGCAAAGTAATGCGCAGCGGGTGAAAGGTCAGACAATCTCTCCACCTCATAATTACCCAGTTCTAAAACAGGAAAGTGGTATTGATTAGCCAGGGCCGGGGCCAGGAGAAGGGCTCAGATAGGGCCCGGCGTGGGGGCCACGAGGAAGTGCCAGCAGCTTCACCTCGCTTCCACTGGAGCCATGGCATTCCAGGATTTATGTGCTCTGGATGAGAGTGTGTGAGTGTGTGTCTGCGCGTGTGAGCAAGACTGAGAGAGGGAAGTGGGGAAGAGAGAGTGCATGTGTACTTGAGTGTGTATTTGAGTGTGTGTGTGTGTGTATGTAGGGAGAGTTTTATGTTACGGTAGGGTAATAGAGATAGAGAGAAAAAAAAGGGGAATGTGAAGGAGGGGGTGAATCTCTCTCTCTCTCTCTCTCTCTCTCTCTCTCTCTCTCTCTCTCTCTCTCTCTCTCTGTGTGTGTGTGTGAGTCCCAGGCTGAGAGGAAGGCAGGGTCGGGTGGATTGGGAGGGGAAGGGATCGGGGACTGGGTGGATTTAGACTGTTATTACTCAATCTGTTCTGCATATTTCCCAGCTGCTAGTGGAAAGAATAGGAGAAAGGGACAGCCAGGCAAGGAGAGTGGCGTCACTTACTCCTGTGTCAACCCCGACACTCCCCCTCATATCATCTCAGAATTATCCTCTCAAAGGGCTTTTCTTCCTCTGCACTCCTCTCTCTCTCTCCCTCTCTCTCTCTCTATCTCTCTCTCCCTCTCTCTCTCTCTGTCTCTCTCTCTCTCTTTCCCTCTCTATGTCTCTCTCATTCTCTCTCCCCCAACCCTTCCCCCCTTCTCCTCTCATGCACTTGTCACTGCTCTCCCTAATACAAAGAGATTGGCAATTTCATTGTAATTCCTGAATGCAAATATGTTGGCACTTTGGATGTTCACAGACATTAGCGGCGACGGCGAGTCAAAGGGCTGTGTTCTTACATGGACCACTGCCATGCTGGCCATGCAAATGCAATTAGGCTAAATGATAAAAAGTGATGGAGGCCTCACACTGCCGTTCCAACATGATAATCTTCACAGAACCAGAGTTCTAACACCATGAAGAAGGAAAAAAAAAAGACGAGAAAGAAAGAGAGAGAGTCTATAACGCGAGCTTCCTCTGAATGATGACACAAGATTTATAAAGTGCAAGTGCTAAGACTCATTTCTCCCGTCGTTAAGGCTGTTATTAGCCGTGTGGGGAGCGTTGGGCTCGTGACAGACGGTGGTGGTGCCTCTTTGTACTGAAGTGAGGCAGCCCTGCTATCAGAAGTCTGGAGTGTGTGCTTGGCGCTAATGAAGGTTTCTGTGACCTCCTTTCTCACATTAGCATGAAATCAATAGCCGATGAGCATTTATCTCTCTCTGACCGAGTTCCATCAGGCAAAATTTATCAAGCCAGAGGCCTTTTAATGATCAGCCTTTCGCTAACAGATGAGAAAGCAACATGTTGCTCTTCAGCCTGGGAATGGACAAGTGTGTGTGTATGTGTGTAATGTGCGTGGGGGTTATTTATTTGTGTGTGTGTGTGCGTGTGTCTCAAAGGCACCTTCTTATCTCTACAACAACCCCTCTCCATACCTCCATAGCTAAGGCTGTAGACGGGACTACCCCATCTGCCCCTCACACACACACACTCACACACAAACAAACACACACACAGAGAGAGAGAGACACGCACACCACACACACACACACACACACACACGCACACACACACACACACACACACACACACACACACACACACACACACACACACACACACACACACACACACAAACATACACACACATTCTTCCATTCCCAATGCTCCACATTGCACAACCTGACACATTTGTGTAGGCCCAGGCCACAGACATGACAAATTGTCCCAAAAGACAATGGTGACAGGCCGAGATGATTAATGTGCTGATTATGAAGTGGTTTTACACATAGAGAATTTACATCACACAGAGTCGTCCGTCGCTAAAGCAACTGCCCCCTGTCCACCTTTACCTTCCCTGTATGTGGGTAGAAGGAGGGAGAGACTGAGGAAAGAGAGAGTGGGTGGAAGAGATAGAGAGAGGAGAGGGGGGGTGAGAGAGAAAGAGAGAGAGAATGAGACTCCTATATTCCTGTGAAAGCCATGTCATGTAAAATCAATACGCAGGCAGGATCAATGCTTTATTAACAAGAGGACGTCTTACTCCACATGCCTGTGTGGGTCTTTGTCTTTCCTGGATGCATGATGGCACGTCAAACTGCATCAGGCCTGTCAGCCGCTTGTCGCCGCACACTGCCACGCGTCCCTCAGCCTAGCGTCGTCGCCGTCCAGCCACATTGATCAGTCCCCACTCCGACTCATCCTCCTCCACCCCTCCCATAATTGTGCCACTTCATCATAAAGTCAACCAATTATTTTGAGGAAGTTAGCACTGTCTGCTATTATGTCCCGTCTCTCTAACTCCGGCCCCTTCCCCATTTAATCTCCCTTTCACTCCCTATTTCTCCTGCTCCCTCCCTCTATCTCTCTCTCCCCCTCCATCTATCTTGCCATCTATCTCTCAGCCTCTGAGTGGCCGTGGCTGCCAGCCTGCCATCACCCCTTCATGTTCGCTCGCTTTCAACACAGTAGCTGAGTTGGTTGGTGTTAATCACTAAATCACATGCTGAATAATGAGTGATGGACTCAAATTGCAGGCTAAGTAATGAGCAGAGGGAGGCAGTTCTTATTAGCTTCAAAAAAAGAGAAGGAGGAAAAAAAAAAAAAACACCAACAACACCAACCATCGATTTATATAGCTCGCAGCACTTATCACACGTGGCGCACAGTCACTTGTGCTGAGAATGATATCTACATCCAGCGCAAACACTGCCTCATCAGTGTCTGCTGCCTCCGCTGCTGGGGGTCCTTATCGTCCCCACATCCTCCTCCAGAGGCCTTGGGGGCCCACAGGGCCCTTTTGTTTTTTGAGTTGGTAATAGACCTCCACGACTCCCTCTAAAGCTTGTTAAACACAATGTGTGCAGTCCGCTGGAGTTGGGATTATGATTCATGTAGTAGAGGTGCGTGGCCTGATTTATGAGGCCGCCCCGTTCATACTCAAAATTACAATTTGAGAGGGAGGGGGCTGGGACGTGTGAAGAGAAGTAGAGGGAAAGAACGAGGGAAAGAGAGAGTGAGTGAGTGAGAAAAAGGGAGAAAGAGAGGAAGGCAAAAAAAGATTAATTACTATTTGTGGCCTGCAATTTCACGAGGCCAGCTCAGCGCAGCTGTAGAATGATAGTGCCCTACATCAGTTTGTAGTCAGCCATTCACAGATTATTAAAGCTTTGCAAGATTAAGTGCTCCTCCTGCCTAGTTTGCACTCAGGCAATATTCCGGAGGAGGAGAAAAAGGAGCAGGGGATAAATTAGAGACTCCCAATAGCCAGACATATGTCATCATTGCCACTTTGCCATAAATCGTGTAAGTGTACAGAGATTGCTTCTTGATGCAGACATCACCGGCTGACAGGCATGATTGCTGTGTGTGCCTAGCCATCATGCTCTCCGGCTGCTTCATTCATAATGGATTGACCAACCCTCAGAATTTATTTGATCAATTATTGTGTGTATCATTCCAAATAACTGAAGTGGGAGAGTGAGAGTGAGAGTGAGAGAGAGAAAAAATGATTTTAACATACACATTGGTTTCAACCTCCTTTTTTTCTCCTTGCGTTCTGGAATATTATCCCCAGTAAAACAAACAATCTGTCATCGCAGTGTGTTCAATGCTCGTGCAAATGGGGCCATATAGATATAAAATACTTTGAAATGTGCATAAATATTCTGAGGTAGGCACTGTGATGATGTTTTGCAAGAACAAAGACTCACAAAAGCCTGCATGGCAATGAGAGCCAGTTCTGTTTGCCTCGACCCTAACCGATCCTATCCCTGTTTTGCGGTTTAGCTTTGAATGAGCCCACTATCGACTACGGCTTCCAGAGGCTGCAGAAGGTCATTCCAAGACATCCAGGAGATCCAGAGAGGTTACCAAAGGTCAGTGGACTGAATGTGTGTGTGTGTGTGTCGGTGTGTGTTTGTGTTTGTTGGGGGGGGGGGGGGGGGGGCTATTTATCATAGATTTGCCCATGAAAAGAAACAATTCAACGTTCAGATCAGTCAATGCATGCAATCTCTGTTAGCAACTCATCACTATGCATTCCCTCAAAGACAATAGTGCAAAGAGGATAACACCTATCACACACACACACACACACACACACGCACACACACACTCACACACACACATACACACTCAAATACACATATACAAACACCATGGGCAGCCTAGACCAATGTGTTTGGATTCAGGGAGAGCTGCTCAAACTTTTGCTGTGCTGAAATAGTTCAATTAAACATTTTTCCACTCCAGTAAGCTGTGGTGATTGTAATCTAAGCGAGGCCCGCTCTGATCTGTGATTATTCCGCTCTTGTTTTCCTTTCATTTTCCAAAGCTAGATCCAGTTTAATCTTTTGTTGACAAAGCTTTCTGTTATAAGTCCTTGTCTTAGCGGGTTAATAAATGAAGTCCACACATTAATATCTGCAGGGCCCTTTTTTCATTTGAATTCCACAAAGAAGCAGTTTGCCTCCGGTTCCCATGTGGTTGACACATATCACAGGCCTGTTGTTTTGATGTGTGGCATAAAAGAAAAAGCCACGCAAATCATTTTTTGGCCCTTTCTTTGATTCAGTATTTTTTCCCCATTTCCCTTTGATACAATCTATGACTCGCACCCTTGCTAATAGAAAACCTGTTAATTTCCCATTTGAAACACGCAGAGCCGAGGGCTTTCTTAATAATACGTTAGGAGATAATTATTCCGTACTCAGATCCTGGGTGCTCAGTGAGAGCTGACCACCTCGGAGGTCTAATAACAGATATAATATAAATATCTATTAGAACTCAGTGTGCGCACATGCTATATCATTAAGTCCCAATGAGCACTTTGAAATGCAGGCGCTTTCACCCCCCCGACTCCTGCTAACATGGGCTAAACTAAAAACCCTCAGCGGCGGCAGTGCTCACAACATGATGTGTTTCAATTACATCTGGCTTTTTTCCTCTCTGTGGAGAGCAATATCTAGACAGAAAATCTTGTTTCAGTAAATGCTTCAAACTATCTATTACCAATAAAGGAAAAAGTCTACCCCGACTGCCTCTTTTTCCGCAGATCGCGTTCTCTCTCAGGCTTTCCTGATCTCTTTTTGTAAGCACCAGAGAACATATAACATGGGCTGATAATAGGACATTATTTTAGGAGAAAAGAGGGTAACAAAAGCAATCTCTGTTAGCAGAGCAATTCAGGAAATGCATGGCAAAAAAAAGCCCCCAGTTTGCTCCCCCTGTGCACCGAGCCTTTCCCCTCCCATCTTAATTCAGGTAAAACCTCACCATTGAGACTTCACACGAGGCGATCCCAGGAAAGAGATGGAATCTAGCAGTTCCAATAAACAACATAAATATTTGATTTTGCCTTCTAATGGACCCAAATGTAGAGTTCAGCGGCATGTAAATGAAAGTGCCAAGTCATTCATCATTGTTAAGTCAGCCGTCTAGCGGGGTCAGAGCGTGCCTCGCGCAAAGCTGCAATTGACCCTTACATATATTTTGAATGAGCGCAGAAATGGAATAAAGGGACATCAGCGCTAGACGTGGCGAGGGGAAGGCGAGGAGCTGTAATAAGGGTTCGGGTAAAGGATTTGGTGGAAGGGGTGGGAGAATGTAAAGTGTGCATTAGGCAGCTAGGCAAGAGCTGGCAACTGACCTACGCTCCATGGCTTCGCTCTTCAGTGGATAATACTACCACAATATTGATTTGTGGAACATTTTCCTCCCCCATGCACCCCCCCACCCCCCTTATTTTTTTTCCAGGAGATCCGTAATGTGTAGGGTTTGATGGGTAATTGTAGTGGGACAGAAAGCCAATATGGCGCGCTTGTATTGCTTTGGACACTAATAATGTTGCAGCTACATACATGCATACATGCATGCTGAAACTTCCTCCTGAATTGAAGTTTGCCATCCTAATTTTAGATAACATCCAGATTTATAGGCTGATCCAAGGGGAGGGGCATGAATGAACACATTTATATACAAATATCCTGACTGGAAATAAAGGCAATAACTGGGGTTGCTCAGGTGATAAGGAAGAAGATTGCAAATGGGACTGGAGAATCCTCACTCTTCTTAGATGTTATTTGAAAACAATGTTATCCATTCTCAGACACATGCTATGGGAGCAAACAGTGAAATGAGAATCTGATCAGTCCTCATACATTCACTTATGCTCTATCAAATAATCTTCATTGCAAATCATATAGTGGTAACCTGGCTTTTTTACGGGGGAATTAATTGCACCCAATCCCCCTTCCTATTTCCCCTTGTTTCACCTTGCAAACACAGATCTATTCCGCTTCCTTTTCAATCTAATATACAAGAAAATTTATTAGAAATGCATTCATGTTGAGCAATTACCCAAGCATTAAAATTCATCTTCTTTTCCCAGCTTTTTGAAGTAGCTACATCTATTGGCCCCACACTTCTCAATG
This sequence comes from Sprattus sprattus, assembly GCF_963457725.1. NCBI lineage: Eukaryota > Metazoa > Chordata > Actinopteri > Clupeiformes > Clupeidae > Sprattus > Sprattus sprattus. The sequence goes on along the minus strand of NC_137922.1, from coordinate 32,092,159 downwards.
TATTCATAACCCCAGGCAAGAACTAACAGAATAATTGCTTTACAGTTTTATAATGACATCAGCACCTGAAGCCACATCACCTTGGTTACCTTCTTTAACTGTGATAATATATACCACTCAAGATATTGAGGAGAGGCAGAGGGAATGATAAGACCTGTTTAAATGGTTGTCGTCCACGGGCGTAACAATGAACACTTGTAATGATATCTCTGCCCATTTGTCATGAAACGAGTGCCCGGATTCGTTTTGAGCTTTAATAGTTTCCGTTTAACCTGGAGTCTGTTATGTCCCCATGAAAAAAGGGAGTCAATTACACTTATCGTCGTGACTCAGAAATTTACATTGAAATGCTCCTCAAACAGCATTCTGGCTAATCATATTCACAGTGTGAGTCGAGCTGCCTGAGAGGAGGAAGCTGTAACAAAACAAACTCATTCAGAGCACCCTTGACTGATTGGGTTACGTCTTTGCGACTTCTCCTGACACGACTAGACCACCACTTAAGTGCAGCCTGGCAAATCGGTTCATTAGTTAAGACACCTCACGGTAAATGACAGATTAAGGATGAGAGGCGACATAATTTTCTTAAACTATCCTCATGGTTTCGCTTGCCAAGTACCATATGGACGAGGAGGGCACTGGAGATGAGGAACGGCTTTGTGAATGTGGCAATCTTAATTGTTGTAATCGTTGCTTAAAATTGGGAGGCATGTAAAAAGTGTTGCGATATGACGGAAAAGATTATGAGTAATTATTAGCAGCCCTGGAAAACACTCCATCTTACTCAGGAAGAGAGGCCCCAGCTGATGAGACCAGATTAAGACAGCTGTGCCTTTCATTGATTGTACCTGCCTCCTGACAAGTGTAATTCTTTATTTGTATGCAAAATAGATGCATGCAACATCAAGCATAGACACCAATTTCAGAGGTAAATGACCGTTTTAAGAGCCATCCAGCCGGCAACTCCTTCAGATTAGATGGCGCTTTCCTGTAAACGTATGGCGCATGTGAGAAGCTGAAGCCTTCTGCGATTAATCTTGATAAATAAAGGATCCAAGATGGTAGATAGAGTTGGGAATGAACTGCGCATTCAGCCATGATCAGGGGCCTCATGCACGGATGTGGCTCTCACCAGTAAAGCCAGGGAAATGTATTTGCCCTGTTTGTAGTTTGCGATTACAGATTTCATCTAACATTGCCAGTAAGGTAGTGTTTATAGAGGATGGGCCTTAAAGTCACAGGGCAACGAGCTGACATGATAGTCTGCAAATGGTGCAACTTCAAAGGGAGAAGTTGAGAAGAATTGGTATTTGCATAGATGCTCTCATAGGTTACCAGAGTAGCAGGAAACTGTTAAATTGTCATTTTGAAACAATCAGATATGTCCTGATGAATTGATAAAAGCCCAGCACAATTTAAACCACCAAAGTGAAATCGTTGTCATGGTCTTCACATTATTTACCATATAGGCCTATGGGCCTAATACACAGACATGAAAGCTACATAAGATATTAGGGAAATTATTTATGTAGAATATAGGGAAAAGGTAAGTGAAGCGGTTAATAGGGATGGGTAGCATCATTTCTTTGGGGGAAACATAACCATTATAACCATTACCGCTTATGCGGTAGAGAAAATAATGTGCTGTACATACTTATCAATTGATAGACCAAAATTGCATCGACATCAAGGTCATCTTCAAAGCATTTTATGGCAAAATAACGCAATACTTACAGTTTAATGACAAAACACTCCTAGCCACACTCCAACACAAGCATGAGGGAGTAGTATAGATCACACAACAACAATTCTTTAAATGGAAATTTCAGGAAACCACAAAGACGTCAATGAAATGTGAAGTGAATAATCCCAAATGGTGACTAAACCAAACAAAGATTCAAATCGTATTAGGAAACTTTGGAAGCTATCAGATGACTTGTTTCAGCATCTACCTTGCTTCCAAGTTCAACACAAACCAGATGACCAGCCAACGGGACAGAGAGAGAGATGTGTGAAGGTGAAAAAGGGAATGACAGGGAAGGAAATTTATCGGCTCATCTCTCTGTAATAATTAGGTTGCATTCTAAATTTGCAATAAAGTTTTATGCAGCACATGTAGGCTATTAAGACAGATTTGATTATGAGAGGACTTACAGGAAATGTATACTGAACATCTGAACAGGCTTTCTAGGTTTCAGGCCTTCAACTTCATTACAGACATTGAATAATTATGACTTACGGCTACCTATATGCTGAAGGCGATTCTTGCATGACACTGTCACTACTCAAACTGTGTAGAGGTTAGATTAAATGTACCTGACAGACATTGAAAACCAATATGCAGATTACATTTCAAAGAACGAAGTAGCAGAACGCCTTCCTCAAAACAATTCCCAGGCGACGCCTACCTTTTTGATCAGACACACCCAAATGAGGCGTGGGTCCGCCCTCAAAGGCACTTAGGTCTGTGTGCATGTTATGAAACTACCAAATGAATGTGCCCTAGTAATCAAAATAGCTTCATGCAATGCCCTTCTTGAGAGAACCTGCAGTGTGCATCTACCAAATTAGGGTCCGATGTTGCAAAGAGCCCAGTTAGTCGTATAATCTATGAATGTATGATACAAATGGCATGGCATCCATATGAAGCTAGCAATGTGGGCACATGGAATAAAGGAGCCAGCCCCTCTCCAAATGTATTCTTTGCCTGTGTGTTCAGATCATTCATAGGAGTGAGTGGTCATTGGGGAGAGTCTGGAGAGATGGTGTTTTGGGGATGCTAATCCTTAAAAGAGGAGACACTCCAAAGAGGTTTCTGTGGTCTTATTTGAGGAGAGATGGGGGAATGGGGGAAAATATGCCAAACCAGACAAAAAATTTGGCAGAAAAACACAGTACTGGAACAGGGGCTGTTGGCAGGCCCGTCCTAATTTTTGAAGGAAGCTAAGCGGCAAGTTAATCCATGTTGTTGTATAAGTAGGGGGAGGCATGCAGACATGGATAAGAACAAAATTGTGTGCATCCGTGTCCCAGGGCACAAGCACTCAGCCTGCGCTGGATGGGAAGTCATTTATGAAGTCCTTTACAACAGGCAGTGAAAGAGGTTAATTGAAAAATTTCCTAATGTCATTATGAAAGAACTAGATTAACCCGAGCTAATTCACTTTATTGTTCAGAAGAAAGAGGAATGAGCATTGAACTCTCCCGCAAATTTGGGGCATGAATTAGGGGTGAGATGTTGTCTTAAAGGACTCTGCCAGTTTAATTAAGATATGGAAAATGACTCATTGTTCTTTGCCACTAAAGTGCTAGGAATTAGCAGCCAAACGCAGAGCCTGTGCCTTTCATATCTCTACAGCGTGTTTGTTTGTGTAATACCCACAAGGCAACACTAAAGTGGAAGTTTTTTTTTACTGATTTAGCTCCACTTCAGAACCCCTTCAGGTTCAAATCTGCTTTTCAATGTTTAAGTCCAATGAAGTGAAAAATCGCATTTTATAAAAATAATAATAATTATTATTTGTATTATTGCTACATTTAATACATGAAGGTTGTTGTTATACTGATATGGTACAAAAATGAAATGCATGTAATTGGTTTGTGGTGCAAAGTATGAAAAAAAGAGCTCACAATAGAAGTGCTACTGCAGTATGATTCATTGCGTACTCTCTCTCTCTCTCGTCTCTTTTAGGAGGTGCTGCTGAAGAGGGCCGCTGACCTTGTGGAAGCACTGTACGGAATGCCCCACAACAACCAGGTAATGCACACACATACACACACACACACACACACACACAAACTCCCCGCGCCCTGCAACCACATGCAAATGAGCCTGCTTTTTGTGTACATTGTCAGTAATTAAATCAGCGTTTTCTCTTCTCTCCTCTGTGGTGCTCCCATCTTCATACATTTCAAAGAGGCCTCAGGGCCATTGTATTGTAGCGTGGTGTCATTGCTCTCAGCGAGCCTGTTTTTTCTCTTTTTTTTCTCCTCTCACTACCAACCCTGGCTCCTGCACACACATCTGAGAGCAGAGTTAATCAGTCAAAACGCATATAACACCCACCCACACACACACACACACACAAAGAGAGAGTGAGAGAGAGAGAACTATTTAAATGAAATAATAACCTTGAACTGGGTCCAAAAGGTTGCTAATGCAAATTCCTAAACAAATTTACCCAGCAGTGTTGTTCAAATATGATACGAAGCTTTGATACATCCAATTGAATCAACCTGTTACTTCAATTTTGACCAGTATTGAAGCGGAGCTGAACCATATGTTTCTCAATGTGCGCTTTAGTCAAGTGTGCAGTATGTGTTTGAGCTCAAATGTCAATTACCCTTCCCCTTCTCTTCCCCTTATCTCTGTTCTCCTCTGACTGATTGTGGAAACAATCTATCAAAAAATACTCATGGACTCATTTTTTGAAGTACATAACAAAAAAGTAGAGTGTATTCTTTTCAAATCCTGCCACTGTTGAGGGTTGGAGAATCAACCATCGTGTGTGTATGTGTGATGAAAACCAATGAGGAGCTCAACGTTAAAAGTTCTCCTGTTTCTGTCTGCAGGAGATCATTCTGAAGAGGGCGGCGGACATCGCAGAGGCCTTGTACAGCGTACCCCGCAACCACAACCAGATCCCGTCACTCGGCAACACCGCGTCCCACGGAGGCATGATGGGAGTCAACTCCTTCGGCAGTCAACTGGCAGTCAACGTCTCAGAGACATCTCAGGGTAATGACCAGGGTATGTAGCCATGAGTGAAGATAAGCTGCTGCAAAAAAACAACAACTAATCTCGCTTTTAACCTTTAGTATTACCTGGCCAGCACACAGTGTGTTTTTTCCGGGCCAGTTGCCGCAGCTCTATCTTCCCTGGCTGTCTTTAATTAATCTCCCAGGAGGTTGCCTGACACTGTCACTACCTTCCCTGTATGCTTGGCAGTGAGTGACCGCTCCTGCTATTCACTTAGTGCCACTGCTGATAATAGCTTCACATCTGTTCTCCGTTGCCACTGCTAAGATCAGGGGCGATCATGGCTGCCCTCTCCCACACGGGCTCATGAATACGCACATATTAACCCTCTCCCACCACACACACCTTTACACACAGCACAACCTGACTTAACACGTATTCATTGCATGTGTAAGTACATGCAGACACACACCCACCCACACCCACCCACACACACACACACAATGTGAAGTCTAACTGTCTAGTGCATTCATGGGAAGATAGTAAACCACAAGTGTCACTCTGAGAAAAAAGACTGACATTTGTGGACAGAGGAAGGCTCCTTCCTTTGGAGGAAAGCAGCAGTATACCCCATCCCCTGGCCCACAGCATGGTCAAGTTAACCCTGGCCTCTCCTCCACAGTGGGCTACAGCCGCAACACGAGCAGCGTATCCCCCCGCGGCTACGTTCCCAGCAGCACCCCGCAGCAGTCCAACTACAACACCGTAAGCAACAGCATGAACGGCTACGGCAATTCTGGCATGCCCAACCTGGGAGTGCCCAGCTCACCGGGTTTTCTCAACGGCTCCTCTGCCAACTCCCCCTATGGCAGTAAGTATCAAGGTAATGGCCCTCTCCTTCCGCTTCTCTCTAAACCTCTGGTGCCTTTGTTGTTTTTGACACTCCTCAGTTTTTTGTGTTTAGTCGTTTTATTTTTTTTTTCTGTTGTGAATGTGTGCTACTGGATAAAAGGAGGGGTGACTCTGGAGGCTGAACACCCAAAGACAGAACATTTACAATCTGACCTCAAAAAAACAAAAACAAACAAACAAACAAATCAGGAGCCAAACAATGGCAAATAAAAAAAAAACTACATTTCAAATTTTAAAAACTGTCCAACCTATGGAGTAGGCCACTAGACAAATCTGTCTATGATAAAATGGACACAAAAAATCCCCACAGATTTCCATAGTCAGAGTCTATTGGAAAACCTGTTATCCAGAGAGTGGCCAAGGCAGGACACTACACACTACATTTCCACCCATATTCATCAGCACTTTCCCACAATGTTTTTTTTAACAAAGTTTTGGTTGTTTTTCCCCTCAAAAACCCATATCATATCATACAACTATATTTTTTCGCCGCGCATTCATGCTCATTTCCCCCTAATTCCTTCATCATTCCCATATTTGATTTGAAAAAGAGGCAAGGCCCGAAACCGACTCTAAATCAGTCTTTTTTGACTCGTCTATGCGGTGAACTCCTCATTGAGTGGTGACTTTTTTGCTTTATTGCAGTAGTGCCGTCAAGCCCTACGATGGCAGCCTCTTCGGTCAGCCTCTCTTCAAACTGTAGCAGTACACACGGCATTTTCTCATTCTCACCTGCCAATGTCATCTCTGCAGTGAAACAAAAGAGCGCCTTTGCCCCTGTTGTCAGACCCCAAGCCTCTCCACCTCCTTCTTGCACCAGTGCAAATGGCAATGGACTTCAAGGTGAGCCGCCCTCCCTCCTTTTATAGTGAGTCACCCTTTGGGTCATTACAGACATCATTTCTGACACCCCTCCCCCATCCACCCAAATACTGCTACCATACACTGTCCATCTCTGGCTTACACTTGTATGGCTGGGTCCATCAATTATGTATTTGTGGATGGATGACTGGCTGAAGAGATGGATGTGTGTTTGGATGGATGGAAGGACATATTATGCATGTATGCATGTGTGCATGTGCATGTGTGAGTTTATTTATTGATTTATTTATCTTACATTAATGATTAAGAGAAGTTAAGAGCCTCTAGAGGTTTACCTCCTCCTGTCTCTCATTGGTGTGTTGCACTGGAGTAAGAGCAGCTCACGTTAAGGCCAGAACACATTCGCCAACAGGACGAACCAATCTTTGACTAAACACATAACACGAGGTGTTTGAGTCATTCTATTGTATCTCCCCGTGACGCAGGCCAGGGTCCCTCTCCCATGACTGATCTAAACTGAACATTGTCCACATTAATATTCACAAACCTCCGCACTCCCTCCGTGGGCTGACCCCAGTGTGCCTATTCCAGGTCCTTAGTGAATAGACTTCATGTAACTCAGGCAATCTCTCCAGGATGGTATTTTAATGTCCCAGGGATTAAAGATCATTCTGTTCACGGCCCTTAGAAAGCAGTCACTCTCCCTCGTTGAAGTTGGTCTGGTTTGGAATGACTATTGTACTCAATTAAAAATTCATGTTTTTTCACTGTAGCTACTAAAATGGTGCCGTTAAAGGCCAAGGGCATAAAGATTTTATGTGCTATATTGTACCTGGGCATCTGGAAATCAGCAGCGGGCATGGAGATATGCTTGGGAATGTGTCTGTGCCAGTCTATTTGAAAGCACTGGTCTGTTAAGAAGATACAAGGGAGAGAGGAGTAGGAAATTGTTCGCTCAGCAGGGCAGCATAGCTCAACAAATTAAAGACTTATTTAGGCCAGCAAGAGCACTTGTATTTTCTCTATGTCAAGGCCGACTTGTTTGCTTTGAAAACATGTTTTAGCCATAGTGTGTGCATCCAAGATTAATAATGTTAGAGCTAATGAACTGGGAAATTAAAGTTCATGCTGCTACATGCATACACTTATTAATATGTGGTTTGCAGAAATTAATGAGGAATGCCATGTCATCAAGTGCTTATGCTAACTTAAAAGTACTCGAACCATGACACCACAAATAAGTTGAAAGCAATGAAATTATTATTTTTTAATCAGAGCAGTTCACTAGATACCTAATTGTCAAAATGAGTGGAGTGGGCGAGTACATCCATCTTCGGCTGCAGCCTCTCCTCTAATAACCCTCAAGCGAGTGGGCTCAGGGAAAAAAGCCTTTGATTGTATCTTGGGCCGAGTCTTCTCTGTGTAAGGGTGTCATTTACGGCCAGGGTCCAAAACAAAAGCAAATAGGAGAATGCAAATATTTCAGACTTGATTTAGCTCCCAGCACTGCAGGGAAAGAGGAGGGGAAAAAAGCCAAGGATTTCAATTTGGGGAAACCTGAGAAGTGTCTGGTCCTTGACTGGCGAGCAGAGAGTCCGTATCTGACGTTAGCAGAAGTGACCGTGTTGTTTCTCAGCTGTCAGCATGGGCTGCCTCCAGGGAGTCTGGGCCCCTGTTTGCCATTAACAAAACGCTAAGAGAAATATCACACATGTGCAAAGGCAGGATGCTTTCTCCTGAAAATGTCAGAAAGCTCCTCTTTTAAAAGTGAAGTCTTTCCACCATGTCTTGTTGGAAGAGCGCACACCTCACAACCCCCCCCCCCCCCCCCCCCTCCCACCTCCATACAACTTCCTCCAACCTAGCTTTAACAGCAACCATGTTTTAGAACACACCCTAGGCCTCCATCCACAACTCCCAAGCATATCCATCAGTGTGTTTGTTGAAATGCAGTTGACATACCTTCTTGTTGTCTTTGTTGCCTGGAGAAATATTTCACTAAAATACTGTTTCCTTCTCTTTCTCCCTTTTTCCTCAACAGCAATGTCTGGACTGGTGGTCCCCCCCATGTAAATTGCACTTCGACTCCATCCCAAGCACCAGTCTACCCAGATGGGCTTCAGGGGACATATTTAGTACATTAATGAAGATTCCGGTCGAATCTGTATCATCAATCACGAATAAAACCTACAACTAATTCTGTTATTCAGAGGGGAAAAAGACTTTGTTTCAAAGATTTTATTCTAACAAGTACAAATTGACATGCAAGCAACTTTGTCATGAACAATTTAATTTTGTTGACTGAATTTCTTGTCATATTTTCACATTTCTCAGTGTCGAAGAGGAAAAAAAAGAGAAAAAAAGCCTATTTTGTATAAACATTTCTGGTTTGATCTTGGCTATGTCTAGTTCTTGCTATGTGTTGGGAGAAACTTGTGGATGCACCATTTGATGAAAAACACTGATTAAAATGCCTCAGAATGTTTCTGTGTAAAAGATGTGCAACATGCGTGCATCTCTATAATGTGAATTCATTTTTTTCCCTTTTCTTTCTTTTTTGTTCTTTATTGATTTGTGGTAAGATAAAGGGGGCCAATGCAGCAGAGCCATTAAACTGGAAATAATATAAATATATGATTTTTTTAAAAAGAAAAGAACATTAACATGAAGTGAATAAAAAGTAAATGGGGGGAGAGACAGGCAGAGGAGATTTTATCATGCTTAACTTCATCTAAAATGGACTTTGTAACTTATAGTAGTTAGAAATTGTAACTTTGATATTGCAAAAATTCTTCTCTTGCCTTCAACAAGCACATCAACAGAGACAAAAAGCTACTGTCTGTTGGTTTAAAAAAGAAAAAAGAAAAAAGAAATACTTCCACTGCTAGAGCTTCCTGTTAAGCAAGTGTGATCTGCAATGTTTTTCAACTTTTTGCTAGCACTGTATACTATTGCATTCTTAGGCTACTGTGAAGTCTATGTTTCTTGTACCAGAAAGTTGTCCTTTTACTTCTAGCTCCTTACTCCCTAATGTGTTTTGTATGTGGTTATACAATTGTAGACTTTTGTGATTTTGCCAAAGTTGTAGCTAAATATTTATACACTTGTCTTGAATTTTTCCAGATCCACTTAAATATTTAGTACAGAGTTTTATTCCTTCAAAAACAGTAAGGAGTAAAATAGTCTTATACATTACAACACTTTCACATAAACACTTGCGGTCACTAAGGGAATTTTTTGTAACATATCAATTATAAATATTGTATTTATCTTTGAAATTTTGTATATTGCTTTCCATTCTTTAATTTGATCTTGTATGTATTGTTTGTCATGGCCTGATATTGTGATGCAGCACAGAGCGTTAAGCCAAGAACCATTGCCGACATCTGCTTTTTTTGTATCAATAGATTGCAATGTCTACATTTCATTTGTATTTCAGAAATTTGTGTTACTTCGTCAGAAATTCCATCCTTTTGTTTGTTCATTTTATTGTTTTTAAGGAACAGTCAAATCCATTGTTTATTTTTATATTAATTTTTAAGTTATCTGAACAAATACTTTTTTGGAATAAAACTGTTTGTTGTATAGTCAAATAAATTGTTTGTGACACATGGCTGTAATAATATTAGTAGAAAATGTGCATGTCCAGCAGCCCCGGGGGGGAATGATTCAATTTGTGGTTGTAAATTTTGTTTTGTAGAATGTAAAAAGTCATTTTTACCTGCCACCCACAACTTGCCACATAGCCAAACTGTGTTTACAGGGAACAAAAAAATATTTTAGCCTGGAATGGATCCATAAGTTAGCCACAAATGTCTATTAAAACATTGCGGAAAGTTTCTCGATTGACAGCGCAATGGCAATGGTGTCCTGAGAGAGATGCTTCTGCTGTTTTAATAACAAACTGAAACCACAATGCCAATCATTACTCCATTAACATGATCAATGGTGTAAAAAGCACAAACATTTTTTACTAAAATAAAAAATAATTATTGTGACCCCTCATCTTTTGGCTATTTTGTCATTTTCCTCTTTTATTTGAGATATTCTTTCTGTACTCCCCTGGATGAGTATGAAAATGATAAGAATGACTAAAGGATACATTTTTTTTATATCACAGAACAAACGCCAGGATTAAACTGTTCCATATTCTATACATGGTGTTTTATAACAGTTCCATTATATACAGTAGCTTCGTAGCTGACAACACAATTCAGCTTCTTCTTGCCCCATCCATTACAATGTTGAGTTTTTTTCTAGTTGTGCCAAATCTACAGATGAGACACACAACTTTTTTTTTGTATCCTTTTTTTCTTTGCACGTAACACTTTGTAAATCTCATGTTGTAACGTTCAGTAGACTGCAGCGTTTTTGTTTTAAGAACCAAAAAGGGAAGTTCCCTCTTGGCAATCTGCACAAGTTTTTCTTTTCTTTTACCACAAGGAAGCAAGGGCAGCTGTAGAAAGGAATAAGTGATGAATGTGCAATGTATTTGCTTTGTGATAGCTCAACAAAGCTTGGCTAAGTGGGGAAGCCTGAGAAGTCACCTTGAAAGTCAGAGAAACCCAAGGTTACATGAAGTGCATTTGTGAATTTCATCATTTCTGCAAATCTGTGTTTTTTTGTGTTTTATACTAATTAGAAAACGCAATCACAGCATTGGTTCGCTCAGTCAGATGAGCTCACTCAATGATAGAACATTTCTTTAAGGGAAACTACATTTTTATTTCATTATGTATTTTTCTTTGTTTTTTTTGTTCATTTTATGTCCACATTTTTACATTTAACTGTATAAAGATGTTCATTTTACACAATATTTAATTAAAGTATTTCTTGTCTGTGAACCACTGCTCCCTGCTATCTTAATTTAGATTTCCTGAATATTATTCAAATTAGCTGGTGTTTTATTCAGACTATATGAATATAGAAAGCAACTCTCTTTAAACAAGGCATTGATGCAGACTACACATAAAAAGACCTTGAATGAAATGCACATACACACGTCATCTCATATTTCTAGCATGTTTGTTATAGTGGTGACACATACCGGATAATCCCTTGGTGATTACTAGCTTCACCAGTACATTGTAAAATTAAAAATTAAAACAGATAAATAGATAAAGAGCCCTGTATCTGGATCCAAGCACAATGGGTCAATAAGTAGTTTTTCTTAGGGTTTTTAGTCATGTTTGCCTTTGAGCAAAGCCATGACTAATCATAAATAGTCAAAGCCCAGTAATGTCTAAACTATGACATTAAAATACAATATACAGATACTATATAGCACATTTAATAGCCCTAAAGAACCTTCCGTGGTTGTGTTGAATGGGTGCATCCCAAGCTAACACAAATCATAGCAAACCATGTAAACCTTTTGGTAGGATACTAAGCAAGACTCCTCAGAGACCATTGCATTGATAAGCTCTGGTTATCTGCCAAAAAAACTGCTGTGATGTTAGTTGTGGTCTTGATTCTAAGTAGTGAAGGTGAACACAATAGGGAAGAGTGGGGTAAGATAAATTGTTTTCTACTAACGTCGACCTACAGCATAGGGAATATGAGACAGAAATAAAACTATGCATAGAACACACATGCAGGATGTCTGTCGTCAACAGAAACCTTAGCCTTAGCAGTGTGCTAACTCAAATAGACAACAAAATATGGGGTCCCAAAAGAAATTGGCCTTCTAGCATTTGAGAAGAAGTGCTTAGTCCAGGAACCCAGAGCTACACTTTTGCTAATTTATTCATATGTTCTTACACACTGAGACTAACACACTGACATGTAAGGGGTAAATTGAGCCATCTGAGAAAACAGTTACTAATATAATTATTAGTAATGAACTCCTCCATTCTGTTGATTGTATTGTTGTTCATGAAATAAATATTACAACTAATTTGTCTACATTTCTGAAACTTGAAGTTGGTTTGCCAAGTCAATAGGATTAAGAAATAAACATTGGAAGTCCTAAATTGAATTTAACATTTATTCTTTAGAGGAACTTCCACGGATTATTTGTTCTACAATGTTTGGCATAATAGCAAACTTTGTATCCTATAGCCTAACATAACCTACCATCCACATAATTACAATATTTGTAGCCAATGACAAACACTAACAAGTCACATATGTACAGAACATAATATTTAAAATGGCTGAATGAGAGTGATGCTTCTACTTTTTCTGAAAACGTGTTGGCATGACTGCTGTTGTGCTACAGCTACAATATCAGTTATTCATTGTTAGGATGCAACACCACATTTTAACAGCCGAATTTGATGTATTTCTTGTAAACATGATAAGGTAACTAGCTAATACCTCCAGTGGAAGTCACCTCCAGTTTAACTTACCTCCAAGGATTTGGCTCATTTTGCCCCACAGCCACCATTTTGGGAAAAGTGCTTAGCCTAGCATGTTCTTACACACTGACAGTTCATCTTACACATCTGATATAGCTGAGATAAACTACTTCTGATGTAAAACTGATTACACCTGATAAGCCAAAAATGAAAAGGCAAAATAAAAATGCTTACCACTATTGAAATGGTTATTTGAAGAATATAAAAAAATAAAATAGGGTCACATGACAAAAAATGTTGCATGGTTACCCAGATGCAGGTGTTGGGACAACTGGGTCATCTTACTCCACTTGCTCTATGGTCAAAATGGTGGAGTGATGCAACTGACAATGGCCTTGATTTAGCATTGGTTCGTCCACTTAAGGTCTGGGTGTTTTTTGGGTGGCTCGTGGCATAGAGCTTTCATCTTCCAGTTCTGTGAATTCCTAGAAGGAATCTCTGTCTCTTGGGGCATAGCCTCCACGGTCAACTCAGTGATCCCTAAAGAACAAGTGCCATTTTCACTCTTATGCTAGTTGCCTCTGGATTTGGGAGGTAGTGCTTCATATTCTACTCTTTTCCCCTTGTCATGTACGGATCAAAGTTGGAAAACTTCACAAATGAGTATTTATGAAAGCTGTATAAAACCCTTTCTAAGCCTTTATGGTAAGCTAATCCATATGTACCATTTGGTAATGCCAGTGAGTCAAGGCAGACAATGTCATTCCTGTCCTTGAGAATTTTATTAGAGAGTTGTGTGAGAAAATAGCATACTTACTATACCAGAATCGATCAATGGTATGTTTAGTTCAGTGCTGTAAAATGACGTGTAATTTATATAGATTAACGGATACATCAACCCACTCTCACTTTATTGCATGTGTTTGAGAGTACATTTACACCGGAGAACCACTGTCACCAATATTAAATCCATAAGCAAGGATGTCAATTGATCAGTTTTGGAAAAACTGAGAAGCTCTCTGGAAGTGGATCAGCTTCACCTAAATTAAGACATGGTTTGCAAAGCAACTGACTGTGTATCATCCAGAGTTCATCTTGGATATACGATCTGTTTCGATAATATGGCAACATAATTACGTATAGTTCTACTGTGTATTTCCAAAGCTATTCACAGCCATTCTAGTTCATTCAAGACTTGCAACCAAAAAGCCTATCTGAAATCTTGTCTTTTCCTTCACAAATATATATATTTTTTATTATAATTCCGCCATTACAGGGAGTTCATTCAAAATGAATCATCAGGATAAGTAAATAATCAGAAAGGGCAAGGTTATCCTTTCCAAAACGATCCTGTCTAAGTTCAAGTGGTGTGAGAGGTCTTTGTAAATCTATACCCATCAACCTAGTCAACTGCAGTGATTAAAAAACACAAGAAGACCTACTCTCTCTTAAAACAACCGCATATCTTATCTGCCTCTCAGAGTTGATAGCAGGTCAGAAAATGTCAATTTCTCATCAAGACAGCAGTGTTCGAGGCCATTTTTCCCACACATCGTAGACAATTAAGAGAATGCAGACAGGCAACATCACTGATTTGATTCCTATTATGTCACCACCCGCTGCCATAGATCTCACACAGACGACAGATAATGAGAGCGGCTGATAGCCGGATCATCAATATGCCAGAGAACAACATTTGAATGTGGGACCTTGTGCTTATTTGCCTTCTCAACGCGATCTTCAGCCTGATAATCATGCATATACCTGAGTTAGACACAGCAGGAGGCCTATCTGTGTCCCTTACAATTAACACAATGAGGAAACTATACAAAAGGCCCAAAGGGTTCTTTCTTGGTCCATGTGACAATCTGCCACCTTGTTTTAACCTTAAAGGACTTCTTTTATCTTGGAAAGAAATTGCTTTAATGAAAATCAAAACTTTATCAGCTAAGGTATGAAAAACAAATCTCAGATCTGATTACGGATTGATTTTTGGTCACTTCTTATTTAGATCTAGCTCTGTTTTTCATGAGATATCTGCCATTAATGCAGAAATTAAAGGTTTTGTTTTGAAAGGGGTTGCTATGCTATGAAAATAATGCAGTGTTTTCTGAGTTGTAAAGGGTCTTTACCTGACAGTGTGTGGCTGTGGATCTTCTTCTTCCTTTGAGGCTTGGTGCCGACCACACGTAATAGATTACATTTATTATCAAGGTAGTTTGGACGAACAAGAACAGCATTTAGATAGGACCACTCTGTCACATTACTGAGTTTCATGGTAAATCATCTCACATTAGGGCATCAAGACTGCCTTCTTCAGAGAAGGTGAACTCTCACAATATCATTGGTCATCCAAGCCTAGAGCATATGTTGCAAATGACAGCTGCTCTGGAGAGAAAAAAACAGTTTCCACTATTCAGTCGTGCCTCTCTTTCAAAGCCAATAAATGCAAACGGAAGAGAGGCTCCTCTGTCCACCCTCTGTCCTCACACTTTTCAAAGGGTTCCCTTCAAGTGGCCCTTGCCAACAAGCACTTCACTCAATCATAGAAAAAGCCTCTTTATTATTGAACTCTAATGGCTGTCCTGTACCATATTTTTTAATGTGAACATTAAATATTTATAAAACAAAAGTCAATAATCCTTCATAACCCCAGCCTGGAGAAGCCAAAGATCCATTCATTTAACGCGGGCAATGCACTCTCAAATAAAGTCAGAGGTCAGAAGGTCATGCAATCCAAGCCAGACAAGCCTGGCCCGGGAGCATCTGTTGTCATTATTATTAGGACCATTATTTCTGCAGCCAAGGCTTGTGTTCTCTCTGAGTTAGGCAAGACGATATTGACTAAACCTTTTTTTCCTACTGTTGTTGCCTGCATGTGACTGAACACTGCTTCATGTATTGTTATATATCATAGAACTGCAGTCTTCAATATCAGCCAAACAAGCAGTAAATCACATCTCTGTAGTCTCCCAGAGGAAAGCTATCATTGGCAGGATTGACTTGGCTGCATAGATGTACATGCTCAGCCCAGCACAGAAAATAGATGTTAATCTGTTTTTGGGTTAACAATCAGGGCCCATAGAATGGGGCATATTGACATGCTCATATTGGCGAATGCTCTCTATTAAAATAGGCTAACATTTCCTTGGAATGATATGTTGAAAAGTACCATACATAACATACCATTCATCTGCACGAAAGCCTGACAACGACTCGATGGTAATGTATTTTTCAGCAACACTACTGGGAAACAAAATGATTCATTTCATGTAAAAGAAACTGAAATCAGTCATCGGACCTCTGAAATTTAGTAAGCCCCTAAAAATAATGGTAAGGCTAGGGGATATGGGAATCATTCACACTCTTTAAGGCAAGACCAACCCCTTAATTTTCGCTTCAAAGAATCAGTCATATAGTCTAACAGTCATAAAGTTATAGCAGTAAAATCGGCCTCAGCGCTGAGGTAGTTCGGAGTGCGATGCTGGTGGCACTTGACATTTGTTATGTGGCTTTGTACAAGACCCAACAGTTTTCCCTGAACGGGAAAACTCGACGGCAGCACAGGCATGTTAGCTAACAGCACTGTGTGTTTCTGTCTCTCCTCTGTCGTCTGCCTGTGCCAAGTCTCGCCTGCTCCACTATGACACATGGCTCCCTGCATCAGCATAGCTTTGATTTCACTCACCATTCTTTCCCCTGCTTCTGCTCTACTTTTTTTTTTCTTTACGGCAAGTGATATCGCTACTCCCACATTCCTGCTTCATGGCACAATCTTTGTTTTTGCAGTCCCAACTGTCTGTATCCATGGCGATCTCTATGGATGTCTAATGCGCCTCGTCTCACTCCTACTGTCCTTCTGACGCGCCCAAACCACACACCAGTTGTTCGGTGCGTCAATGGGCAGACAGGCTCGGCAGGACGTGGCCTAATCGCTGTGAGATACGACACGCAGGCTCTGGCAAAAAAGGCGCTGGCCGCCGTTCACACGCAGCCACCCTGATGTCTTCATTCAGCCATCAGACAGCTCATAAACATCAAACAGCAGTTTAGTAGGATGGACTGTAGAACACTACTGTATTCATCATGCTATTATTTGATTCATGTTTGAAGCGCAGAGCAAACTGAAGTCGAGTGATTTGGTCGTAATGCACGATAGAACCATTATCTTCTATAATTTTGAATGGCAAACCAAACCAGGAGTAGTGGAACTGTGTGGAATGTTCTTACAGTTTTTTTTCATAGAATATAAGATTAGCAGGTGAGAAGCATCATGGAATAAAATCACAACTTAAGGTTAAAAGCCATTTGCTTTTCTTCAGGCTATCCAAATAAAAACATGAAATCAAGTCATAATATGCATATCAGAAGTAATAGGCATATTAAAAAAAACAGCTTACACAATTAAATTAATGTAATTGTTTATTTTAAAGCATTGTATCCTCTGTTGTATGGAATGTATAAATGACAGAGAGTGGTGTGTGTGTGTGTGTGTGTGTGTGTGTGTGTGTGTGTGTGTGTGTGTGTGTGTGTGTGTGTGTGTGTGTGTGTGTGTGTGTGTGTGTGTTTGTGTGTGTGTGTGTGTGTGTGTGTGTGTGTGTGTGTGTGCCTGTCCTTCAAATACATTGTTGATGGATCAGCTGTGACCTATTGTTGTTATTTTGCTCCATGGATAATTGGTAGGATGATATGATTCATTAGGTGAATCAATTTTGCAATCGTTCTGTAAATCAGTTGGGCTCCTGATTTATTGCAATCGATTGCTTGTCAAACACATACTTTGACAGATACTCTATGAGATAAACAATGAGGCAAATTCAATATTTGTTGTACACATTGCAAAAAAGAAACACACCAAATGTTTCTGATAGCAAAGAACAAAAAGGATTCTTTCAAACATGGGAGACACATTGGAGCCTACCGAGTTGCATCACAACTGACAAATTAGTATTGACTAATCAGGTGTTAATTAAGTCCTAATTTGAATAATTGTAATTCCACTCATGGAAGGGTAACCCTAAAGGTTTTCAAAGTCACCTTGCAGTGAACACCACATCTTCATTTGCATACGTGATTATGATGAGCAACAATGCAAAATGGGTGGCTGAAAATAAAAGAAATAAATAAAAGCAGCCGCTGCTGGGGAAAGATCAACATTTTAACATTTAGAATCGTGTTACAATGTCATTTCACCTTGCATATCCCTTGTTAATCTGGATCAGTGCTCCCATGCAAATAGATTTAGCCGTGTAGCATGTAATGGGTTCACCTCTGGTTATAGGCCGGGACATGTTATAGAGCCTAACATGAATACAGTGACACCTGATCTGTGCTCTACAGGCCTCAGTGAGTCCCCTGGAAAGAGGCTTAGCTGTATCTCCCCGTCGGCTGAATAAATAGCAAGGACTTGCCCTCAGACATGCGGCACTCCGGCGACCGGGAGGACATTTAGAGAAGTTACAGGCTATGTTTCACTCTGTGATTCGGGGGGAAATTGTGAGGAGATAATAAGTCATAGTGCAGATAACCAGAGAAGCTTAAGACTTGGGGAAAAAAAGGCAGAGCAAGGGAGAAAAAAGAGAGAGTGAAGAAATCCTGAGACTGTAAGCTGAATATAAATGCTAAAGTGACAATGAATCACAATGGGGAGATTAACCTTTAAGACTTGATATAGCCGTAGACCACAGTGTACTGGCGTGTGGAAGGAAAAAAAGGAGAAAAAGACCTTGTGGTGAGTTACATCAACTGAGCTCATATAATGCTGCGCAATTTTTCAGCCATCCAAACACTTCAGCTGTTGGACTAATGCTATGGCTACATTAGAAACCTGTGCTGTAAATCACTGTCACACGCTATTTACCAGACTGGTGCTTTGGTATCTTGTATATTGTAAAGTAGATGTCCTCATGCTGTTGTATTAATACAGGCATGGATAACGCTGTCTGGAAGCTCTTAGTATCTGTTGGTGACTTTGTAGTGAAAGACAGATGGTCCACCCACTTCTGAATGTGCTCTTGTGCTGGGTGCATTGGTTTGAGTTTGTGCTGATTCTGTGCAAAATGAAATGACATCAAGGCCCGTCTAACTTTATCTGCACGTTGATGAATAATGTGGGCGCATGTGAAGTACATTAAAGTCATCCCGCAAAATTGTTTTTTTTTGAAGATTTTTCACACAGAAAAGTAAACAAAAATCAAATAGGAAAACACACACATACGGTACTTTTGTATTTTCAATTATTTTGGGATACGGCCCTCTATACATGAATGCACTGTTGAGAGTTTTTCACAAAGTTTTCGAGAATTTCCTTCAAGTGTGTGCCTAAGAAAGTTTGTGACCTCAAACTGGGGCATGATTTACCAACTCTACTTGAAGTGGAAATAGTGTTGTCAGACAAGGTGTGATATCTCCCATTAAAACCACTCAAGCAATCCTTCGTTAGCTGCTCATAATAACACAAAATAAAAACCAGAAGTGTGGCGCAGGGTCAGTTTACAAAATTACAGGGTAGGCTGAGCCAGTAAATGTACAAAGACAAGCCTCGAGTCTCAGTAGCCTCTCTGCATTCATGCCAAAGCCTTCACAGCGGTGGGGCTACGGTGACATTTCTACAACATAGGGGATTGTTATGAGTCATGTCAAAAGACGCTTGGCCAAAGCTAGTTGCAGAGAAGGAACAGCGTCACAAGAGGTGCTTGCAGAATGAACATATTTATCTTTTTCTGCCGTTCCCTTGTTAGTGGGGCTGCGCTGATTGACACGATCAAGCTTGTGCTTGTGTTATGACAAACATTTCACTTTTGTATGGGGGTTAACTGCCTATCTGGCATAATCACTATCTACATTTCCTGAGCTGTCACAGGGCTAAATACGTAGACATCAAATGTGAGTGAAAGAATGTGGGAATTATTTTTCCCGCTCCCCTGGTTTGCTCTCAAAAGCTTTTATGGTGCTTCTCTTTGATCTGCTCAGAGTGACAGTTTATGCAAGCACTTCATATCACAAACTAGTAAGAGTGTATTTTACATATAATAATGGCGCTTTTCTTCCCTTTTTTGTGAACATGACTGCAGAAGAGAGGGGTACTGAAAGCATATTTAAATGATATATGTTAGCTTTAAATAGATTTTTTTCCATAAGCAGGCCTATTCTTGAAGGTGAGGTCATCATCATTACTGTCTGTTGTCTTTGTCTTCAGCATTTAGCGCTCTTGTGTTCTGTTGGAGTGTTGAATGCTGTCAAATGACAGGATGACCTTGCCATTAACAGAAAGAAAACATGTATATATATAAATAGATGTGATATCAGACCTCTGAGAATTGTAATGCATATTTGTCAATTATGATAATTTAACATTACTTTTACAAATGTAAATCTCAGTCTTATTTAATTATTATCCATCACATCGACAGTTAGTATTTCAAATGTCGCGTCTGGGAAGAATGTGGTGGCTACCAGTACAGGTAAGACTGAAAAAGATAAGGCAAGAAAGGGAAAAAAGGCACTGCTGGGGGTTTTTTTCTCCGCAGGGAGTAGAGGAAAGTGATAGCTACCTGTAACCTCCTGTGTTCGGGTCACTGGTCTGGCTTGAGGTAAAGCCATGGTGAAAGAGAAGTGGACCTGGAACACAATATTGTGTACGAGCTGCAGCACCAGAGGCACGTTAGGTGAGGTGGACGACACATGAAAAAAGCCATCCGTCCTCACCTCTCTCCACTCTCGTGTTATTATTGGGTGTGATTTCAGACATGACAACTTGTATAGGGGACATCAGCTAAATGGGGTGTCACATTAATAACCACTATGGATTTCAAACACGTCGAAGAAAATGTCCACAGGTCGAAGTGCTCATTGAAATGAGCATTCTCATCCCATGCAAGGTTGGGCAATTAGTAACAGCATTCTTTTACTCCCAATATCACACACTTTGTTTATGTTGCAGTCCTCGGCAAACAGAAAAAAGCTTTGTCTGTGAATCAGCAGTTAAGTGGACTCCATCCCATTCCAGACCATTACAGAGGAGATGGAGGGCCTTCCAAGCCATCGGCTGCTGCCAAGCCACTCTCCTACACACCTACCCAATATTTCCACTTTAATTGTGGCACTTGAGAAATTTACGTGCCTCAGAATATGGCATGAATCTTACACTTATTGCGATATCATTAGCAGCAACATTTAAGCAACATCTGTGTGCTATAGAAATAATTGAAGAAGCAGAAGCGGCAGCTGTAAATCCACAGGAAGATGGCAGTTTTCACCCGACACTGCTGAGCTAGCTGCTCGCCGTCAGCCTGCTCCAGCAATCTGCTCCGAGGAGGAGTGCGCTCACACAATGTCCAAAACATACAGGGAGGAGGGCTAATGATCCTATTAGCGTCCAAGTTGTACCATTTTGGCTGGTATTCAGTGGGCTGTCTATGACATTCTGTGGAGCTCTGTGTATGTGTTAGTTGTTTACTGTTTGTCGCATTTTAAAAGTTGGGGGACAGGCTGAGAATCACAGGTTTAATTCTTTCTGCTCTCTTTCACACATTCTTTCTCTGTCAAACACTGCATCCTCTCAAGCTGTTTAGATTCCAGTTTAGCCGTCCTTTTACCAAGCTGTGTCCCTCTCAGTCTTTCTCTCACACTTACCTCTGTGTTTTGCACTGTGTTGCCATGCCAGCCAATTGTACTGAACCATAAATGGATCTGGAGCGTAATCAAGTCATTACATCAACCTATTATGCTCAGTTTTGCTACACCAGTGTGAGCTGTAAGAGTCAGTGTTAAAAAAGGACAAAGCAATGTTTTACTCAACTGCCAAATACACGGGAGCTGAGCTGTGTTTCTCAGCCTGGTGTTTTTCTGTCATTAAAATGATTACAGACACTATTGAATCCAGCTCCCCTTCTTCAGGATCCCTTCAGTCGATTCCAGAATATTCAGTGACCAAGAGTCATCAGGGTCGCTCGAGTGACCTGGCTCGGCTTGGCGTGTTGATTGTTGACTTGCTAACACGGAGAAAATCCCCAAGCACAAGGGGGACTGTGAGACAAGTTGAGGAGAGAGGGTGGTCCGTGAGAGCCTGATCATCTGTGTGTTTGTTAACTACTCAGCTTCATTAGGGGGCGTGCTCGTCTCCGCCGGTAACCAGGAGACACTCACTGTCCCTCGCTGGCCACGCTGCCAGCAGATCTGAGGTAATGGAAAGAACGATGGCAAGCAGAAGCTTTACATTCTACAGCATTAGACTCTTTGGGTGGTATAGATCCTCCCAGGCATTGGAAATCAATAGTCACATGACAGGCCAGAGGGTCAGAGGTCATGTGAATTAAGTGTTTTAAGCTCTTCAGCTGCATTGCCTTCGCCTTCCTGGCAACCATCACCAAGGCACTGTGTGTTATAGGCCTTAAAGAGAAATAAGTATGCTGGAGAGCATCTGTGTGGAAATGAAAACCATTAAGGTCAGCATATAGGCTGTTATTTATTTGTTCATTTATTTATCTATCTGTTTCCAGGGGTGCATCTGTGCTTAGTGGGGTTGTTTAGGTTGACATAGAAATGTGTTTTTTTCCCTCATAAACAGTAAATGTGTAATGACTGGGCAGGGTGTTCACCGTGCCAGTACGGACAAAAGACAAACAAAACAATTGAAAGAAGGTAATTCACCAGAAGCAACTGTGCACCATTTGTCCCATCGATGGCAGATCATAGGTTACCGTGGATAGGTGTGCCAAACAGTGTAATTGAAGGCAGGCTGGTATATTATAAAATATTTAGCTTATTGGGTTGTGGAGGAGTTGTGCTTTACAAACTGCAGCACACTGGTACGCTGAGATAATGAGTGGTTATCAGTCTGCAGGGCTCTTGAGGTTTATGATGCCAAAAGGAACCCTCCCTGGAGGACTAAAAAATCCTACCATAAAATTACAATCAGGAATATTAGTGCATGGAAAAAAATGCACATTTTACATTCAAAACCCCCATGGGTAGCAAATGGTTCTGATTAACTGAAAATATGATGCCAGAAATTAAAAAAAGAATACAACACGTAAATAAGTTGATTTGTTTTGTTGTTAAACTTTTTTGTAAAGGGGTCAAAACATGAGCTCACGCAAACACACAATGACTTTAGCTTTGGGGGCTTGCTCTTCACTCCAGAGAAAGTACATTTAATTACAAGGTGTTGTGCGTGGGCACACAGTGTACAACACAACCCAATCCCTCTCAGATCAAATACATTAGCTCAGTGGCACAAACTTGAACAGTGACCAAGAAGATTGTGTCAATATCATCCATTCCTTATTAAAGCCCACCAAACTCATGCACACGTACACTTAGAATGGAACAGATTCTCTAGGGCAGCTTATCAGCTATTGGGAGCATGTATTAAGGCTTAGCTATATTACTTTATTAGAGCTTAGCTTGGTTAATATCTTTAGTCAATTCAGATTTATATGGCTTGAGTGGTCAACGGTGATTCCACAAGCTCAGTAGGGATGCTTTTGAAAATGAATGTTATAGATCATCTAAATTACATGAAACATGGACCCTAGCGTACCTCTATGTCTCTATGCCTTTATTATACAGGGTATTCCCTGGCATTAAATCAAATCTTCATGGGATGGGACCTATGGCGATGAACATGCAGAACAGAACATGTTCTCCCGAGAGTTCTCCTAATGAGACAACAGATGAAGAACTGTTCTGTAGTTTGTATTTCTAATAGCAGAAGATTGAGTTTAGTTTTTTCTTCTTCTCTGTGTTATAGAATAAATAATCTTACCTATTCACAGATTGATTTCTAGATTCCCTTTGCCTTCCAGTACAAAAGCTGAGCAGAGCCGCCCTCTGGCAGAGCATGCTGTCAATTACTGCCTTCAAGACAAATAATCATATTTATGTAATATTTAGGCCAAATCACATTGTTTAATGACACAGCTTTCAGTGTCCTGAACACACACACATACACATGGAGACACAGACACACATTCACTGCTGGGGCTTGCGTACCCAAGCCAGAGCACATTCTGCAGCTCTCCCTACCCACAATGCAACACAGTCTCTAAAAATAACAGGGGAAGTGCTGCAAATGGGGTCCTGAGGAGAATATCTCCAGTTACGACCCAAAAGCAGCACGTCAGTGGCCAGGGCACTGCTGAGTGAAAGTATGAAAAATGGAATGATCTGATTGCTCGCAAAAGCATGCAAGAAAGGAGGACCCAGCCACAAAGGCTGGCCTGTGGGTAAAAGAGTTGCAGTTTTATTTTTAGTCTGTTCTGTGAGTCCCATTGTCTCTACAGGAATACACAGCCTAATTATTGCACCTCAACATTTGTTTTGCAGGGATGCTCTCGAGGATAGTGCTTTTGGATTTTTTTTTGGTCTAAGTCCGTCAAGAAAAGTAATTAAAAACAAGATAGAGGCAGGTAGATATGCAGCTCACTAACAACCTCAATATCCTCCGTCTTGAATCAACACTAATCGTTGGTCTTCAGTGTCTCTCCTCCTGCTTATTTGTATTTACCTCATCTAAAATGCACATATCCGCTGCAGTCCGCGGTGCGCCTTCCCTTTTGGCAGGGAAATAATTAGCCTCTGGAGAAATAAAGGTGTGCTCACGCACAATGATCGTGTCAGACTATCTCCAGATCTCTGCTTATATGACCCCCTACCCCCGCACCCAACCCCCACATCCTCTGCCTGTCCGTCTGCGCACAACCTCTCTCTCAAGGCAGGCCTGACTTTCACCGACTACGAGCGCATTGCTGAAAACTTTTAGAAGGGAAATCTGTCAATGGTTCGCCCATCATCAATCAAGCTGCCTGTCAAAGCAACACGTTCATTTCAATTTTCACCTCACTGCCCGGCACTCAGCCCTCACTTCCCACTGCTCTAGCCCCGCTTGGGATATATAGGTCTTTGTCTGGGGGGACCTGGGAGTGATGGAGCCCAGACCTAGCTGGCTGTCTAGGGCTGGTGCCACTAGGTCCAGGACGAGCGGCTGGACCCCTGCCCTCTCTCTCGCTCCTACCTGCGCCAGGCCCCCCGGCCTACCACACACTCCAGCCGCCCCATCACCATGTAACCCCATGCTCTGCTGGGGGACGGTGGTGGGGGGTGGGGGGCTGCTTTTCGTCAGGCTCCCTCGGATCGCTGTTTGCTCTCAAAATAAATGCTTTTTGGGGAGAAACAAAAATATCACTGGGCTCAAAACAAAACACTTCCCTTAACAAAATATATGATGGGTGATTGCACAGGACTGGTTTGCAAAAAAGTCAAGATTTTTTTTTCCATCACGTTGACATTGATTTCTTTGTGTGAGATCATGAAGCGAAGACTAGATATTAAGACTGGATAAAAAAATCCCCTACACATAACAGACAGGTTATAGCCCACTACTACACTGAGCCAGTTTTATTATGCTTATCTGAAGTGTGTATATTCTGGAGGCAAATGTGGTCACTGTCCTGTCCAGTCCAGTACCAGCTCCTGACAGGGACCATAGACTGCTGAACAAAGGTGACTTCAGGTGAGGACCTAAAGAGACAATATAAAAAAGATGTAATATCCAGAGGTCAGCTTTAGTTAAACACAGACCCATGGAGACACAAACTCAACACCGTGCTTGGTATGTGTATATTGACACAAATATTCAAGTGAGTCTACATTCTTGAAAACAAACATACACATACACGAACAAAGTCATCAGTGTGTCAACAATTCTGTAAGTAAGCAGTGAAATCTGACACAAGCTGCTCAGCACATCCACGCAGACACACACATGTAAACACAAATGCTTCAAATAAATCATTTCACTTTGCGGAAAGATTAATCTAAGTTTATGGTTGTGTGGCCTGACATTCTAAGACAACCATATCCCACACATGAAACCCTAGTCCAGTGCACATGGCTACCCCACAAAATGAATGAACAGGCAATACACTCTCTCTCTCTCTCTTTCTCTCTCTATCTCTCTCTCTCTCTTGCACATATACACACAGACACACAAGCACACAAGCACACACAAGCACACACAAGCACACACAAACACACTGACACACACGCGCACACACACACACGCACACACACACACACACACGCACACACACACACACACACACACACACACACACACACACACACACACACACACACACACACACACACACACACACACACACACACACACACACACGCACACACACACACACACACACACAAGAATGTAATGCATATTGGTTATATGAATACATACTGAGGCAGTGTAGAGCAGAGCTGTTTTCTTAATGTCTAATGCATTTAGTGCTCCATGAGCATGTTGATATTAGGTACAGAAAGCAAATCCAACCTGAGGCTGTTGAAAAGCGTGTGATGGAGGAAATGCTGCAGACAGGCTCCACCAGGGCACAGCCAAGAGAAATCCAAGAGGGAGGCACACTCTGGGCTCCAACTCCTGCCCTAGCCATACTCCTTCCGCCAGCCAGATCTCCTCCTTCTCCTCAATAAGATTGCAGGAATTACACAGTCTGTGAACCTTGTCCTTTTTGGCTGTCCTCGTTTAGAGACACACATTAAAGACATGTTCATTCACACACACATGAAAACAATGCATGTCACTCCTTATGTTGCTTTCATTTTGACTACTGTGTTTATTTCCAATATAGTGTTATAGCTTAAAAGTCATAAGGGCTTAATGCCAAAGGAAATGGATGTGTTTTCATTTGCAAGGTGTGTAAACATATAGGTCAGTATTTATGGACAAATACACCACCCTCACAAACCATCATTCAGACACAGAGGCATTGTATTAGGAAAATGTAACTAGTTTCAAGATTCTGTTGCATTCCTACTCTGACATGGGAGTCATTGTTACTCTGGTAAGACAACGTGTGGCGAACG
Organism: Sprattus sprattus; assembly: GCF_963457725.1. Classification (NCBI taxonomy): domain Eukaryota; kingdom Metazoa; phylum Chordata; class Actinopteri; order Clupeiformes; family Clupeidae; genus Sprattus; species Sprattus sprattus. The sequence goes on along the minus strand of NC_137922.1, from coordinate 32,065,543 downwards.
AGTGAATTCTGAAGGAGGAGTGAGAGTGAACAGAGAAAGAAAAAAGGGAAAAAGTGACTCAATCCTCTGCCAACCATCTCAAGCTCCCTTAAAGCAAACTCAGCAGTCAGTAGTTTATAATTAATAATTCATATCTTTGTATAGGGTGTGCAACGGCCATAGCTTGAAATATTTCAAATGAAAAAACATAAAGAAATTCATGGCAGTGGATTTTTGCGGTATTCTCGAAGTAGCTACATCTATAATCAGAAATATATTATTTATTAAGGGACATGACCAGCTATATTTTATTCAGCAGAAAAATAGAATTCCTGCAGGTTAGCAGAGTAAGTCATGTGTGAGGAACGCATATGGCCTCTATCCTTTTGAATTTAAAAGGAACAGTCAAAAGACAAGCATTGCAGGGAGACAAGCATTTCCTCCACCAGATAAGAGTACAATGTGGAGGGGGTGGGAGGTGGGAGGAGAGAGACTCAAAAAGAGAAAGAGATCTGTACAGTATGCTGTCTGTTTATGGCATAGCATGTGTACAGAAAGAGGAAGGAAAAAAACAACACTT
>NC_137922.1:31929984-32062484 GCF_963457725.1 Sprattus sprattus | reverse complement strand
ATACGTGTACATTTCACATACATTGTATGTTAACAATGTGGTAATTGCCATCACGATTATTGTGTCCGCTGTAGGATTTAAATGCAGGTTCAGTTTGGTTGATTTGTTTCTACTGTCGGCAATGGAGAGGGTGGCCCAAGCATGCCCTTGGCTCAGGCACCGGGATAGCAATACCAACATTTATCCTCACCTCTTATTATCTCATTAAGTTTCTCCTCAAATATTTGTGTTACATTTCTCCGTGTTGGTGAAGTTTAATTTGTAATTTCCTGCTCTTGGATTTTATTTGAATGGTTTCAGAATAGCAGTGTTTGTTATGTATAAACACACGTCTTTGCCAATCATGTGGTAACATAAGCTGCAACTCTGTGGTCCTGAATAGACAAAACCCATAAACCACTAGGAACATAAACAACACTTAAAAAGTGTACAATCAGGAGTCAATGCACATGTCTTTGCTTTACACACAGACAAAATATCCTCAACCTGAAGTGACTTCTCAGCATTTGAAATCCAACTCAGATGTTTTAAATTGTGTACTTTTTTTCTGGCCTGGATAAAAAAAAAAACACAGTACAATAGCAGCTTAAATGTCTCAGTCACAGCATAAGACTACCAGCACAAATCACTCATATAGACTTCACTTATATATTTATTTATTTATTTGCTTGTAATGTTTTAAAACATGGAAATACTGTATATAGCAATAACCGCACAGAGCAGGGCGTTTTATAGAAATGAATATTTTATTAGTTGGTATACTGACTGAATTCATGTTCTCGTTTTACTCGGTTGGAATGCACAGAAGTGCTGGACTGGAGCCTGTCCTTCAACAAAACAGATGCTTCCTTAAAGAGTGGGGCACATTAGGACGTGATGCCCTTGGTCTACGTCCATCTGCCTGTCTCTCCCCTCCATCCCCCCTCCCCTCTGCCTTCCTAACTCTCCAACACACCCCATACAGCCATAAAACACCATTCGTAGACATTAAAAATAGAACACATCTGAACCAAGAACAAAGCACAGGGAGAGAGGAGACAGAGTAATACAATAAAACAATGGTAAAAGCTTAATTTAACCTTTGGTAAAATATTAGTCATTGGATATAACATCAAACCACCATTACTCCCCCTAAAATGTTATGAGGAGTGGCTTTAAATGAATTCACTTAGATGGAAGTTTCTCTCTTAAGTCCCTGAGAACCTGACATTGTTTAAGGGTTTTTTCATTTCCCCAAGTGTACCATGTTACTGTTATCAGTCAGGCAATCTAGACAGGTGTGAAATGTTTGGAGTGCTAGGACGATGAGTGAAGATAGCATAGAAGCATAGCATTACTAAATAAATAATAGATAGAATAATAGATATGGTTGACTTGATTGCAAATGAGTGTTTACAGAATATGGTTTCTGTGCAATGTGTGGGGTCATTTGTGTCATGTTTTGTATCACAGCCATATATATAAAATAAATGACTTTGCTGTTGTAGGTAGGCTACTTGTTATTTAGGCACTAGGGCCTGGTGAGGGCTGCTGGAGCCCGCCCTCTTTGTGGCGTATGATGGTAGTTGGACACTAATGGTGGGGGAGTAAGCGCTCAGTGAAGCAGGATGGGGGGTAGGACGGGTGGTCTGGCCTCCTTACCACTCTGTGTTCTGGCCTCACTCTCACGAGTCACTGGACTGCCAGCATCCTTTGTCTCAACGCCATGACCATTCAACAGGGGGGCCAGAGGCAGACTGATCCGAATCAGGAAGTCATGAAACATGAGGCTGACCTCAGAATGAGAGAGAGAGAGACGGGCAGAGAGAGGGAGAGGTGGGGGAATGGCTTGCTTGTTTGTGCCTGGTGGAAAAACATGACCTAAGATGGTTAGTTCAATTTGACACTGAATATACACCCTAATTCCATCTATTATTTTAGGCTTTAACAATATAAAGCTAGGCGTAGGCACTTATGATGCAGACATAGACAACAGCATGTAGATGTTTTTTTGTTGTTGTTAGAATCGAATACATGTTTAAAGTAATAATGAGGAAAAACAATTATGAAGACGATCAAGAAAGGACAACAAAGCTGGTGGATTGACTTCTGAGCCCCTGCATGCACAATTCCATCTGTTTTAATGGCCACATTATCTGCCTTATTCCCCTATATTAGACAAGCTGAAGACATAAATGATTTACAAAAATGGCAAGGTACCCAGGTCCCTCCGTATACGTACCCCCAAACTCAATTATTGTTATTAATACTCCAGTCATTGTCAGCCCTGACAGCATCCGTGCAGCACACTGCCTGTGAAATCTAATTTATCCGATGCACAAATCCATCATTTTCAGAGACCTGGCTTCAAATGGTATATAAAACGTCCAGGCTCCACAGATTTGTCTCTCTGACAAAGAAAAAGAGACATGAAGGTGCATTCCAATCGATGGTGGAATCCCTCGGACTCCGGCACCAGCTGAATATTTTCTCCAACTTTGCATTTTTACTCTTCTTGGTAAGAAGCCCACATGGGAGAGAGCTTGTTTTCACTCGCAGGCTCATCAATACCTAAATCCTAGTGAACAAGTGACACAGAGAAGCTGTAATCAATAGCTCCCCCTGCATTTTTCCCCTCCTTCTGGTCAAATGCTTCAGCAAAACTGACAGGCCTGACACTTGGAACATGATGCAAAATCTTTATCAACAGCCAACATTGAGATGACTGGTGAAAAACAAGACATGGTCATTAATGGCCACGGCAAACAACGAATAAACTAGGTCCTCGCCAAGGCATTTGTCAGGTGGAAGAGAGATGCTAGGGTAAACTTCTCCCATGATATTGATTCCCTTTGAGCCACTGTTAGCAAAAACTTGGTCAATATAGCACCATGGTGAATTGTATATGTCAGTAAGAGGAAAAGCTAACAGGAAAAAATACATATATATCACGGCTTATAGGGTTCACAGTAGCTTAATAGCGCATGACACTCACAACCATCTTCATTAGATTCTGTCAATGTTTCATTGCAATCTATTTGACTGAATCTACAATGTTTTTTTCTTCCTTTTGTGTTAATGCATTCCAAAACTTCTCTATTGTTTACAGGTGAGGCGCAGGCTTCCACTGTCAGGAGAGTGCTGATCTGATGATGCCATTGGTATAATTTGTAAAACGAGCTCCTGCATCTGTTTGCAGCTGGAGGCATCATGCTTTGCTTTCTCATACAGTTGAAGGTCATTGCATGAATTATGTGCATAGAGCAAACTAGGGGTATAGTGTATACCTGTATTGTATTATAATGTTCCTGTGGGACCTTTCAATCAAGTATTTTCAGTGGTGAAATATATTGTGGAGAGCCACAGAAATGTAATTTTACCAGGTAATTCTGAGCTCAAAAGGTTGATCTTTGAATGTGTAATATAGACATAGCGTGAGGTAGAGGATCATGGCTGTGGCTAATGTATATGACTTCAGATGTATCTTTTTCCTTTGAGTGCCACATCAATAAAAACAGTGGGAAAAGAAGACATTCAGATGTGTCCACTGATGAATAACCCCAGCATTTTAATGGTTAAAATATGCCCACATGTTCTGCTGCAACACTTCACCTCAGAAGAAAAAAATCCTCTAACTAGGAAAGTGTCTCAACTCAATTAAAATTTAAAATCAAACATTTTAGAGAGGGTACACTATTAACCCAAGTTTAGGAATATAGGTCATAACACAAAGAGAGACAGAAAAGCTTATTAATTGAATAATAATGGTGATTCTATCACACAGCCAATTCATTTTGGAGGAGAAAAAGGTGACAAAAAGTTTAAAAGTTCAGCATGTTCAAACTGACTTTGTTTATTGCCTAATGGTAAATTAGCTGTTACCATTAATGTGTCAGGTTAACCAACTAAACCTTGAACTTCACTACAGAGTTAATCACTTGAATGAAAAAAAATAAAACACACTGATTACTCCTTAACACTATGACACATACCATATTACCGTGCACTATAATCCAGGGTATACCAGAATAGGGTCATCACAGAAATTAACTTTTTGTTCATTAATTTGTATGGATTAGCAGAGGGCAAAAGACAGCAAATCTGCTTCAGTGTTTTTTTTATGAAAATCATTTAAAAGTGTACATCAATTGTGGCTGTGGCTGACTTTGGGGTTAATCAGGCCGATGTGTCCTTTTAATTGCTTTCTATTCAGAGTAAATTCATTAGATAATGTTCTCTTCAAAATTCATGAATCAATTTAACTGAAGAAAACCACTTTATAGCTTTAGTTCCATTACTGCATTCAGTCATGTCACAGGACTGCTTTTAGAGCTCCTTTAGGCAAACATATTATCTATTATGAGATCTATTTCTGGTTTTGTCTATGTCCAATGTAGAACAGAGCCACAATAAAGCATGTATTTGAAAAGTGTGAATTTGTATTATTCAAGTACAACATTGAGTTTCTTTTCAGACAGTTCTGCACATATTATCCTCAGTATATTCTGTTGTCATCGTTAGCCATTATTGTTTGATATACTATTTATCTATGAAATGGGCTTATCATTCAGCCTGTGCATTAAACTTACAATGGGCTAATGTACGTTCATGTAAATTATTGGAATTCTGACACCATTGGAATAGGCTGTGTTGTTAGATTACCATACCTGGCTGGTAGTCCACTGCTGAATAATTCCATTCTACGGTGAGTGTACACATCTAGGCCTAGGCCTGTTTCCCCACAGGAAGTGGGAAGTTATGCCTGTACACGAAGCAACGATTAGGAGAAGTATTGTACATCCTTAATTGTTTTGCATGAAAGAGAGAGCTAAGTGGAAAATCCATCGATCTTGAAAGTTTTTGGATTTAATTTCGCAATCAAGAGGACATTGAATGTGATGCGCAAGAAAAGGTAATAGTGAAACAATATTTTCAATTGGTAGCTTGAATGTCCACACCTATTTCCAGACTAGCTAGCTAATGGCTAACGTATCTTTTTCTTCCAATCTTTTCTTTGATGTGCAGTAGCATACTATTAACTGAGAAAAAAGGACAGGTTAGAATAATGTCTAAGTTACAAACATCTACGAGCCTGCAGTTTGCATCATGGTGTGAAGTGTGTAGTTAGGCTACTATCAACAGAGAGTCAAAATAGGCTATAGTCGTGTTGGTGCATCTATTTTAAAAGTGCCATTTTGAATTAGCAATTGTTTAAAATACAAACTAAGTAGTCTGTTTACAGTCAGATGTAGCTTTTTAGAACTGTTTGTCTCAATTGGCTGTAACATTAGCAGGAACTCCTTAATTCATCTGGGAGAGGTTCGAAGGTCAGCCCATTTACAGTGCACTGCTGTGCAGAAATATTTGAACTGGTCAAGCAACACGCCTAACGTTAACGTGTAACGATATTGTTGTGGACAGGACTTAGAACATACTTTACAAATTTGGTCTGAAGAGAGGGAAGAAATGGCAGCTAGGTGGTTCTTCCACCTCAAACTGTGCCATGGCTATTTCCCAGGCACATGAAGGTTTCATCATAGTGTGCTTAATATATTAAATGGGCAAACAGTGGGGGAGAGAGAGGAAGTCACTGGAACCCAATAGCCATTTCTCTTTTAGTTTCTTACCAACCCTTTTTTTAATTTCCACTCCGCAGCTCCTAAAACCTCTAGCATTAGCAAACATGTCACGCAGTTGCTTTGCTCCTAAAAATACCGCCTCCTCTCCAAACCCATCCCATGCCCCACAGTCACTTCCAGCCTCATGCGGTGGAGACACATAATCAAGGTAATTTGCCTGAACTAGGGGGAATATTTACCAAATCCAGAGTGGATAGATTTGATTGATATCCACCCATGTGACTTATTAGGCTTTGTCAGAAAAAAAGGCCCGGAGGTGCTGTTAAATAATTTTTCATTGATAATCACCCTGTCACCGCTATCAAGACAACTTTTTGAAGACCAACCAGACTGAAGGGGAGGCGAGCCCTCTTAATTTCTTAATAAATGATTCTTTACCATAGGACATGGATTAGGGCGTGCAGTAAGACACATTAGCACTGACAGAGCTGTCAGAAGGACAGGTGAAAGGAAAAGTGGCAAGCTTTAATTTCTCTGTAGAGGAACAAGAGGCTCTTTGGGGATTAATCTCCTTATCAACATCGAGTCTTTGCCTCAGGGCAGCCGGAGTATTCACAGAGAATCATGACCATTCCTCCACCCCACCCCATTCTTTCGTTCTTTCTTTTTTTGAGTGGCAGAATCCAGCTAGTGATGGTGCCAACTTTTGTATCTCATCTATTTCAATGAGGAATAGACCTCTTGGGAAAAACAAAATGGCAGGAGGAATGCTAATTAGCAGGGATCTTCTCAACTACAATGCTTCCTGGAGTACTTTTTAAAAGTGTACTGTCTTTACTGCCATTTTAGTATTACTGTATTATGGATAATGGGGGCTATGTTGTAGGTTATTGTATTGATAATAATAAAGATAAATATGGCAAACATGTTTTTCAGTCAATTATTGTTTTGAATGTGGTCTTGATACCACATTGGTATTTTCTTCAAGGCCATGTATTTACCTGTGTGTGTGTGTGTGTGTGTGTGTGTGTGTGTGTGTGTGTGTGTGCATGTACGTGTGTGCTACTATTCCCAATTCCTCCCTGTAAGCAAAGCTAAATGCAGACAGTGTTAAGAAGTCAATTATTATAACCTAAACTAAAAATGTATGAGGTAGCAGTCCCTGACCAGATTTGTTGGTCCCCTAGTCCCTGATCCCTTAACTATGGCAGTGCACGGGGACTGGCGGTGGGAGCATTTTGTTTTGTGATTAATATTAATATATGTGTGTACACAGATCTAAGCGTAGGGAGACACGTGCATTTAAATGTGGGGAACAGGGGATGATGAGCCACTATTGACAGCTCTGGCCCTTGTGCATGGGTGACACCTCATCCACACCTTCAGACATTATCAATTACTGTTGAAAGATCTGACAGGCATAACCAAAGAGACTCTGTTACTGTCAGACATGAGTATGTGCTTACATGCTTTTTTGACTATGTTTTGAGACTATGCTAATTTGGAAGTTTACCTTGGGAGGTGACACCATTCAGTCAGATCGGCAGTGGGATTCTCCTCAGTAAAGGGAGTTCAGTCAACCCAGACCACTTAATCCTGACTGACATTAGTGGTGTACTGCCACCTCGGAACATCATTTCCTAACCTTAGCACGACTGGCACACTCATGTACTACCTGTTTAAACAGCGCGGAGTAGAGAAGTATCCGTAAGCCTCCATGCAGGGGTCCTTGTTCAACTATGGGTCCCCAAAGAGTGGCCAGCATCTCAGGGGGGCTCAAATAATTTTACCCTGCTGGTGCAGAGAGTGCTTTTCGTTTAGGTCATTACAGGTGACAGAGGCACCTGTAATCTCCCGTACTTAATGAAAAGTTTAAAGGAGCGGGTGAGAGGTTGTGACCTTGTGGATCTCGGGTGCAGCAGTACAAATTGTTTAAATAAGGGTTGAAGTGACCCTCTGAAATTTTTAGCTGCACATGTACGCTGTACATGCTATAAACACGTTTCAGGTCATAAAATCCCTCTGGGAAATGGATTAGGCTCCAAGTGGAGATTTGGGAATTGGGGGGGGATGGGAATGTGATTGGTTGAGAGGAGAGACATCAGTATTGATCAGGAGAAACCAATCGCATGGCTTTATATCCTCAATTTTGGCAAATATTTATGGTTAAACAGAGGCATTTCCAATTTAGTGCATTTCTGCAATTTCACTCAGACAGTCTCTGTCAGTGCGGTGTATTAGTATTGGATTGCATTTGATGGTGCATTAAATTACTTTAACTTTAGTAGGAGGGTGTATGTGGACAGGATTTATGTGAAACCATTTTGAGGGGAAAACATTTAAAAAGCAGATATGAATTTGGATATTTGGATTGGATTTTTCTGTGTTATTTTTAAGATGTAGTTGTAATCTATGTACTCTTAGGAGTTTCATTGTTGTTGACAAGAATCACATTAACACTTAACACCATACGTTATTTTGCATATAATAACACATGACATCTGATATGTAGTGTGAGTTGGGTGATGCTTGATCTCTGGTGCTACTCATCAGGACAGATGACAAGAATCATGCATTAGACCGGTGTTGTTGGCCTCTGATTATAAGAAACCAATGAAACTTTCATTTTTTTTCCAAGATCACATATGAAAATAAATGTATCACCCTCTCACCCTATCAGCAGTGGTGAGGTGATTAAAAACCATAGAGTGAACTATGTCATCAGAGCTTTCCGGGAACCCCCCCTCCCTCTCCACAGCCCCAGCCCCCATTTGAGAGGCTATCATGGTGTATCACTTTAAAATGCATCATTGATGAAGATAAGATCCTGCATAATTTCCAGAAGCCTTACCCCCATCAAAGGATACATCCCCTCCCCCAAACCTTCAATATTCCTCACATTATAATTCCTCTATAATTTGAAATCTCATTTGATAGGTCATGTTGGTAGGTTATGTTTGATAGGTTAGGCCTATGTTATATAGTCTCTCTAAGTTTAGTCTCTAGATTTGAACAGAATTATGTACAGTAAGTTGCTCAGTGTAGTTTTTTCTTCTTTTCTTTCCAGCTTTCATCCATTGGTTGCAGCTTGTTTGTTTAGAGAGTAAGGCGTGTGACATTAAGTGAGCTGGAAATGTCTCAGAGGACACAACAATGACGGCTGATGAAATCATTTGCAAAAGGAATCAGTTTAGATCTGCTGTTCGCGAGCTGCAGGGATCATTAAATGCCAAATCAGTAGAGCACTCTGCCTTGTTTTTCACCCCCATGTTTTACTAACTCAACAAACAACACTAAGGCCTGCTATAGAGTGAGCTGCAAGACTAACACATCCAGGGAGTCATTCAATTGGGTTCTTTCAAAAACAAAGCCTCGCTTCAACAGCATTAACTTGTCGGAAATTGTTGACTTGAACAACAGTGTAGTTGTCCTATGGTGAGAGTGATCGCCAATAAATACCAATGAGGTCAACAGGCAGAGCCCTGGTTTACATATGCAAAGAAGGTCACTCTCTGGTAAGACCAACAGACTTCTTCCACCGAGGCCATTGATGCGGCTTTGAGCTTTGATTTTTGTGTTAGGCAGTGATGTATGGATATACAAGATAGTGACATTGTTAAAATGTGACTCTTTAATTGATTTATTTAATAATAAGTAATATGCAGTTCCATACTGCCATAACAGAGTTACATGATAGGAAGAATCTGTGTGTACCCATAGCAGTGATGGCATTTGCCTAGACTGTTTCTGCACTCGTTTGCATGCAGCGTGTGCCGTGGGTGACTGTCTCTTCAGTGGCAGACTGGGGAGGTTAAGGCCTAACATGCTCAGGAGTGCACAGGAGGCAGGTTCATCAGCTCCCTGACCTGCTTATGCATACTAAGGTGTGTGCGTGGGGGGATGTGTGGAAGAGGCGGGCGGGCGGGCGGGCTGACACCTTCAGTCTTGAACGGCAGGGAAATTGGCCATATCCCCTTAGCTATTCTTGGGAGGCTGGGCACTTTTGACCCAGATGAGATCAATGTACGTCTGTCATACAAATATACATACATCGATTATAAATCTCCTCTAGTTATGTTGTAATTCCTTTGATATACATCAATAATGAGTCTGACTACAGTTGTCCTGACTTGAGGGAGATGAATGGAAGTCCCCTTTATCCAGCCAGCTCATCACGGCTATTAGAGGCTTTAAGCAGACCACTCAAATATAAAAGGCATATTTATTCATGCACCATTCATCTTGTAACAGAGAGGAGTACATCAAACCCAGTTAATGGTTTCAATATTTAGCTGCTGCAGGGTATCTCCCCATAAAGAAGACGGACAAAAATCTGGCTAATAGCTTTTCTTCTCCCATTAAGATAAAAAAGCGAGTGAATACATCTAGTAATCTGATGACAATTTGCAAATCATTAAGAGAAATGCAAGATTCCATTAAAAGTCTTAGGATCTCATCCCTCGATGGAGTAATAATCTTTTTTGATAATATTTAGTACGTCCTCACTCTGAAACTTGCTGCACTGCTCATCAGCCTCCCCGGCTCACCATCCGTAGAGATGTCTAGCCATCCCAGTGCTTTAGGAAGACATACAGGATAAGATTGGGAGAAAGAGAGGGTGAGAGAAAGAAAGAGAAAGAATGAAAAATAGAGAGGTGTGCACATAATCTTCTATTCAGAGCAGGTACTAATGAAGAATTCCATATATTTTGAAATTTAATTAAAACCCCAAAGATTTCAAATTAGATGCAATTTGAAGTGCCTGGGGCAGAAATACATGCACTTGCGTGGCAAGGGTATCAGACTGAAAGTTGATATTGTAATTGGTCTTGATGTATTTTTGTGTTGGCAGCCTGAAACCGTGAGCTCATAACCATACACAAATTCTCAGTAGATTACCTACTCATTGAAAATGCCATCGCTCAGGTAGTTCTTCACTAAATTACCATGCTACTAAAATGCACAAAGTGATTGGAGGGGTAGAGGGGCACAGCTGGCCAACACTTCCAGTGAGTTATGCATGCGACGCCACTGCCTCTTTTTTCTCTCCCCTCCCGCACAAAATATGCTCAGCTGAATATTAAAATATAATTGGAATTCATCCTAAGTAGCTTAAACCATTTTGATATTTTCTTTTAAAATGATTTGGAGCCTCCACAGTCATTATTTTCAAAGGAGCAATTCATAGTCTAATGACATGGAGGTAATCAGAAAGTTATAAAAAAAATCAGATAAGGATCTTTCTAGAGAAAGGATACTTTTAAGCCTTCTTTCTCTCTTTGAAAATTCCTTTGAGTATCCATTATTTTCTGGTGCATAGTGAATGATCCTGTTATGTGGAGACGGATACTGTAAAGACCTTTGGTGTGTTGACTGTCACTTTTACCTCTTTGTCAAAATATGCATTTTTTTCCCAGTCAATTTATATTTTCTAAAGTTTCTGTCAGAACAGAACATTGCTTTGCCAGAATGTTCCAATATAAAACATGTATGTCTGTGTTTATGGTGTTAAGTGTTGAAATTAAAGTAGCCTTTCTGACCTCACAACATTACAACATTTACGAGCAGCCTTTAAGTGTGCATGTTGACATTTTACATGCTCTGTCAGAGTAACCCATTTGAACGAGGTTAATGCTGATTGAATCACACAGAGAAATCACTCTGTTGTCATTTAACCCTCATTTTCAAACTACATTAATAGAAGGCTGTCAGTGGCAATGAGAGGTCAGTAGTTAATACATATATGTAAGTGGACGGCCGCCTGCTGGAGAGAGTGAAATGAAACGCTAAATAAAAAAATAAATGAGAGCCCTGCGAGGCGTTTAGTGAAGGCGTGTCACTCTCTCCATCACGGGCATTCTCACATGAAATTGTAAAATGTGTACCTGCCAGTCACTCCCATTTGAATTTCCTGTTGACAGCAGTGAGTCCCTGGAAGATGGAAATATGATAACTTGTCACCTCATCATAGCGATTCCTAGGCTAGCTGGTGCACTGAGTGAGACAGTAATAATTTTACAAATCCTCACAGTTTCAAAATAACTTTTAATATTAGAAAATAAAATAGCTGTTGAATTGTAAACGGCTGCCACTGCACTGGTCTGAAAGTGCCTCCTGTCTGCTGGATTGAATGAGGGATTGTGAGGGAGAGGAAAATATGTTCACTGGCTGGAACTGAAGATAACCACTGATATTCACACTGCAAAAAATGTGTTTACAGAGTGATCCTAACACCCTTCCAGTTTACAGAAGTGTAAAGCAGAACCAGTTATGTGTATTTTTTAATACAGGTTTCTGGCGTGGCAGTATTGCCAACTCTTTTTGTACAGGTAAAGAAGGTGACCTTTTAAATAGTGTGTTAAAGAGCAGCCTAATGAAATGCTCTCTCTCTCTCTCTCTCTCTCTCTCTGTTTCTGTCCCCTTCGCACTCTTTTTTTTTGCCGTTGTAATGATCACCATGCCCCTGTCGGAATGTTAGCAATGGTCCATTCTTAAAGTCCTCCACTCCCCTCCCCTCTGGTTGGCACTGTGGCCTCCTAAGCAAACAAAAGGCTCATTGAAAGTTTAGATGTGTTCACTTTTTCAAACTTTGAGCCAACAAATGTCAGGAGCTGAGCTACTTTGCCTCTGGGCACCTGTGCCAAGAATTATGAAGGCCGGGGCCAAAAGCAACACGGCCACTTCGAGCGTCCAACCACTAACGAACCCTCATTACTCGCCAGTGTTATGCACAGTCTCTCATTTCAGGTGCAATAAAATACACCCACTGTGGCACAATAAGCCAAAGAGCGGCGTGACATAAGCGATGTTGAAAACCGTGAGTTTGGGCTCGAGAGTAGGACTCTCTTTTTTTTTCTCCCCCAGTAACAGAGCTTGGAGTTAAGTTGACCTGGGTGACGAAAGGCAGAGCAGGGAGGTTTCTGTTTGCTCACAGGGTGCTCTGGAGAGCCCGCGGCCCCGGCCTGGCCCGGTGCCCTTTCCTCCCTGGCCCCTGCCAGAGGAACACACAGGCCGAGGGAGCATGGCAGAGCCCACGGAGCAGGTCTGGGGGCCCGAGTGACAAAAATCAGCAAACACGCTGCTTTTCAATTGCTGAACAAATACTAATAATTGAGGGAATTACAGTAGAAATGACCAATTAGACTAATTAATATAAGGCAGGGCAGTGTGGACTGTTTGCCTGGCCTTTTAAAAGCAGCTCCTCTCTTGAAGGTCAATTGTATAAGATTATTTTACTCTATGTAAACATGTCCACGGTGAAAAAACACTAAAATGTTCTTTTTTTGTTTGTTTTGCAGTGAAATTAGCAGCCCATTTCTGACCGGCCCAGTTTTCACTTAGTAATGGTAAGTGACATTTTTGTTTTTTAAGAAAGTTTTTGGAACTGTAGATGCCATACTCCTTCTAAATCATTTACTGGCTTACCAGTGCCTCCCTATGAATGTGTGGTACACATTTATAATAAATAACAGTTGAGATGTTATTTTTTTGGCTTGATAGACATCTGATATGCTGATATGGAAAAGAATTCTGAATTCTGGAATAAACAATTCCAAAAAGACTTAAAACTGAACTCTGTCTAACTGTAAATGAATAATTTAGTCCCTGATGATTAAAAAAAAAAACAATATGCACAGCTATCAGGTTAAATTTTATTCAGATGCCGATTGTACTTGTGTTCTCTCCTTTTTTTCATGAGGCAAGCCCATGAGGGTTGAGCACAATTCATTATGTATGAGGCTCAACTTACAGTACTTGACTGTTGATTAATAGAAAGTTTTCAGCATGTACATTGGCACCATGGTTTGCATGCAATGTAGCTTCTTGTTGTTTTCGCACAATTATTTACATAGAAACACACAAAGACACACGCGCACACACACACACACACACACACACACACACACACACACACACACACACACACACACACACACACACACACACACACACACACTCACACAAAAACACGCAAACACACACACACAAACACATCGACAAGAGAAACTACTGCTTATTAAATGCATGCATCTATTCTTGGTGTGGCCCAAAGGGCAGTTTTGAAATGAAGATTATTCAGTACATCTGACAGCTTGGAAATGGAGTTATTAATACTGTAAATGTGACACTTAAAGGGCAAACAGGAATCTCTTTTTGCCAACCTCCACCTGATTACAGCAGTACCTTACCTCATGCATAAACATGATTGAAAACACTCAGTAATCTTCATTTATTTCAAGGCAGCATACAGTATTAGATATAACACATAACTTCTGAATAGAACACTTCACATTCACTGTGATAGATCTGGCTAGACTCAACATTATTGCACAGCTCCAAGAGAAGCTTGAAGACAGGTTGCATACGACACTTTTGCTTTATAGTTTTTAATACAGCAGTGAATGGTTGCAGAAACACTGGGTTGGGACGCTGGCTGGATTTACAGAGTGTGAGAGAGCGTTCGTTGTAGTTATTGGTAAGGGGTTTGAACCCATTTTAAAAGCTGACCAGAATTAAAAAAAGACAATATCCATTTAACATTTTTAATCCCCTTAGTTTGAAAAAAAAAACTAAAGGGGATCATTTATATGTTCTTCAACTAATGAAAACTCATTTTAAGAGTGTATCAGTGTACAGGAGGACTTGAGAACGTGCTTCTGGCCTAAACATGCCACATTTTTCTTTCTAGCCTGAGAAAATGGAAGGGAACTGCGGTGCACTTTCCACTGAGGTCACCATCACACACTTCTGTGGTGATCTTCCAGTCTAACCCAAATTTAATCCAACGCCAGGCTTAATGCTTAGCCCGGGAAGCCATCCCTCAATCTATTAGCAGCCTCCATGACAGGAGGAGTGGGAGCCGCAGTGAACACAGTTTCCTCTGAGCTTTATTAGCGCTCAGCATGAAGAGCGGAGCTCAGTTTCCCATGCTGCTCTGCACGCCCGGCACCAGTCACACAACTGGATGTAAGCTCAGCTAATGTTTCCTAGTGTGTCTGCCATGATAACAGGCACAGAACTGGATGTAAGCCCTGCTAATGTTTCCTAGTGTGTGTGCCATGATAACAGGCAAGCAACAACATTTCGGGAAAATACCTTCATGACTGAGAGAATCTCTAAACTGTGTATTGTGCATGGTAGTTGCTCCAGAACCTTGGTTAGGTCATGTGTGACTGCCCGCCCTATCAGGCATTCAACACACTTGGTTCCTGATCTTGTTGGTGGAACCCATTTGCACCACTTTGGATGCATCAGGGATGATCTCTCAATTTTGTGACTTCTGTCACCGTGTAATGGGATGGATCCATCTACTTTTTCTAACTGGATGTGACTGAATTCAAGTAACTGTTTCCATTTTTTATGGAGTTATTTACGTGACCTAATTGTCTATCATAGATCTGGTGTGTCCTCTTTTTCCGCTGTACAATACTGTTTAAATTCCTGTTTGTAAGGCAACAAGAAGCCTGCAGGTGACTCATAGCCTGATTCATACTTGGCACAAATAGAATAAAACATAGATGTGGAAAATCGACTTCTGGTGCAATTTGTATATTATGTTTAAAAACAAAACACTTATTTAATTACAAGTTTGTGGACTGTAGCTAACTCAACTCCCCTTTTAGCTCGCTTGAAGTGATACGAGGCAGGCTATTCAGTCTTGTCTCAGAGATATGTAACTACTTTCCTTCTGCTATCAATATGTGAGAGAAAATAAAAAGGCGATACAATCAGCAGTGGAAAGATGAGCTTTCCCCACGAAAGCAGGTCCTAAAGACAATTCATTTGGAGTGGATGTGGAAGGTGAGGCTGTGATTGACAGGGATATTAAAAAAGCTTCAGATTCAGAGGGTGATTTCCCCAAAATATCACTTAACCACTGGCTAAAATCACATAGACATGGACACTGGCCTCTCTACTGAAAGCACCACTTAAAGAACTCCTCTAAAAAAGTCAACCTTGTGAGATATGGTACATTGTGCTTCAGCATTTACGGTGATGCCTACCTTTATTCTTTGGTAGTGGTGGAAAATACTGTACCATTGTTGAATGAGGGCTGTGGCTAGATTGTGTGCTAGTCTAGCGGTCATGGCCCGTGAAGTGCCACAGCATCCCAGTGCACTCTGCATCTAAAAATAAGTAACAATGCAGTTCCCCTTTAGCAATATGACAAAAGGGTTGAACCCTTGCAAGGCACATCAAGGTGCTTTCTGAATGCTTTTTAAATGTGCATTATTGCCACACACACTCTCTCTCCAACACACACACACTCTGTCTCACTCTCTTTCACACACATAAACACACACACACACACACTCACACACACATCAAAATCCCGCTGTAGGTGAATCCAAGCCGCAGTTCCATTAACTTGTGTACGGCCTCATGAATAAATGATGCTGCCACTTAAGTGACTTTCTTGTAAATTGGTTTATACAGTCCCATATAAATAATACACATTTTTGTTTCTAGTATTCACCATTACAGCTTCCCATTTTGTCTTCTCTCTATAGCTGTCTTAGTACAACATCATGTTAACATAGAGGGATAAACTACAATAAACTGCACACCAGCTGTACAACTGAGAGGTGATTTGATGTCATGCTGTTATTCTGTGCATTGCAGTATACAACAACGCACATAATCATGCACATACAAAAGAAGGAAAAAAAGACTAATTATTTACATTTTTTACATTCCTCATTATTATTCAGGATATTCCACTGGAGCAGATCATTATTTTCATGTGTGAAATGTGCTAATGTCAGCTACACAGGTGGACAGGCGGAGGGAGAACAAAACAAGGCCCAAACCTATGTGTGTGAGGGATGGGGGTCTCAGACGCCAGACCCCTTCTACCTGGGGGGTATTAATAGGCATAAACTAATTGTATGTTGACTGACTTAATGGGGTAGAAAAACATGCATATTTCAGTTAATACATGAGAAGAGGGGGTACCTGCTGAAGCATCAGTAATGAAGGGACTGGTCTGTGGGATGCGGGCGATCATGTGCCACTCCACTCGCCCCGCCTTAGAGCCCCAGTGCTTGGCTGATCAAGGGTGGGCCAGTTCCATTGTAGGGAAAAAAGCACGGTGAAATGTAAACACCAGGCCATGGTTTTGAGCACAGTCGAAGCCCTGATGCGCAGCCTGCATGCAGCCATCTACAGATTGATGAATAAATTATTTGATGTTGAACCCCCGTGAGGCTCACCCTCCACCTCCAAGTACCCCCTTTCATTCATTCACTCCACTCCCCTCTTAAATTCATAGCAATTACAGGCAGTGAAGGGGTGGAGGTGGAGGTGGATGTAGGGAGAACGGGTGGGGGGTGGTAGATTATTGGCGTTCAGTTTGGGAGCGCCCTGCTCAAGTTCACTGACTGGCAGGCATCGTTTATGGCCGTCTGGATGCACCTAAGCCGGTGTGACAGAAAATTCAATGTTGGCATGTAGTGTGAAAATTCCTACCAAGTCACGTCAATATGCGGCAAAGGAACACAATCACAGTTTAAAATGTATTACTCTCCATAACAAAGTGTGTGACGTGCTCGGAGCCTGACAACATTTCACCCCTTATGGGAGGCGTGCGTCCCACCCCTTCTCTTTCCTCTGTGACTTTCAATTTATTCTCTTTCTTCTCGCTTACAGGTGATTACTCGCTTGTTTTAACCCAGGGGGTTCGGGCAGGAAAATGAGATGCTAATCTGTGCAGTTTTCTGTTTTATGATGGATCATCCCCTGCCACACAGTCTTTTTCAACAGCCAGGCAGGTGGGGCCGGCGTGCTCGCTGTGGTGTTCTCCCGTCAGTTTGAAGACACACAAATCACACCCCATATTTATGGCTTTGTCCGGCCTCACGGCCACGAGAACGACAAGCACAATGCTTCATAGACCTGTTGAGTGCTGCCGCTGTTAAATAGCTATTAAGATAACGGGGGAGGTTACTTGTTTGTCATTAAGTAATGTATTTTCCCCTACCCTACTATTTTCATATTTAAATAATTATTGATTTATCAATAGGCCACTGAACACTTTGTACGATTAAAGCAGTGCTCCTCTTGTAGCTTTTGTATTATCAGTATGGTATGACTTAGTGGCCTCTGTCAGTCTGTCCCGGCTGGTGGTCTGTGTGGCATTTCTGAAGCCGCTCTGACTCCCTCTGACCGTGACACCGACGCCGGCGCTCTCTGGCTCAGCTTGACTTCTCAAAAATACGCCCCGGCTGGCCGTAACCCACCGTTCCCAGTGCTCCCTGACAGAAAGAGGCTATTCGCAGGACTGCTCTCTGATCTTCTGCTTCAGTGAGTGGCAAACCACAAAAGCCCTTCCTTTAAACTCCTCACTTCGTGGTCTATTTTTAGCTTTTATGGTTTATCATTTTACGTCCACCCGGGGTTTAGGAGATGCAGACTCGAACAGGTGAACCTCGTAATTATGAGAAGGTCAGAATGTCAGTATGCGAAAGGCTTGTTTGGTTAAGATGTCTTGTCGGGCCTGCTTGCCGGGCTTATATTTAGATCGGCGTCATCCTTCTCTGAACTCTGGTCAGTGCCGGAGCGGCGGTGTGCATAATTCACGGCCTCCAAGATCTATCGTGTTTCATGGTTTGCCTTTGGTGTTCGCAGAGTAAACAATGCAAACAGATGCCTCATACAAGTCCAATGAGGACGCATCTCCTACAATTATGCCAGTTTGTAAAGGCACGTTGCCACGTGTAGCCCGCTCGCAGTCCAACTTTCACACAAGCCACGCACTTTAAATGTCAGCTCACATAAAACCACCCTTGGCATCACCGGTCCCCTGATATCCACGGCTGCTGTCACTTCAAGTATCTTTTTTTCTTTTCTCCCATTTTACCTCTTGAGCATCTCTGCCTGGTTAATAAATAAGCAGGTCCTGAAATGGCACACACGTTGGCGAGTTATGGAAACCATTTCAAACATCCACGCTCCCCCCACCCCCACCACACCCCTCCTTTATCTCCGCACTTTGAGATAACCAAGCAAGATTTGGCCCAGCTGGAGAGGGGCAGGGCTGGCCCCCGCTTCCTCTCTGCCCCTCTCCCCCTCCTTTTCCTCCGCCTGCATGGCCACCACTCTACCCTTCCGCCTGCCCTCATCCCCCCATCTGTATGGATGAGTGCCCTGTCCTACACACTGGTGTCAACCCATCTCTCTCTCTCCCTCTTTCTCTCTCTCCCTTGCCTGCTCTCTATCTCAGGGTCTCTGGACTGCCACTGATGTTTCCTCTGGACGGTCCAGCTCTCTCTGGTGTGTGTGTGTGGGGGGGGGGGGTGGGGGGGAGGGTGCGGGGCAGTGAGGCCCTCATGCTTGGTGTAGCAGCAGGGGGTTGGGTGGGGTTTGCGGTGGTGGGACGTCTCCTGGTGTGACTGGAGAACCCTAACCCCAGCTCCAACACTCATTACTCTGCCTGCCTCCCCGGGGTGCTCCGCGCCAGACGCCACTCTGATGTGGAAGCGTCCCGGCGCTGTTGTGGCACGTGTGTGTGTGTGTGTGTGTGTGTGTGTGTGTGTGTGTGTGTGTGTGTGTGTGTGTGTGTGTGTGCATGAGTGCATGTCTGTGTGTTTGTGGATTTCAGCATGTGTGAATGCGACTCGAAGCATGTATGAGTGTGTGTGCATGTATGAATGTGTGTGTATGTATGAATGTGTGTGTGTGTGTGTGTGTGTGTGTGTGTGTGTGTGTGTGTGTGTGTGTGTGTGTGTGTGTGTGTGTGTGTGTGTGTGTGTGTGTATGTGTAAATGCATGCAAGTGTGTGGATGCACTCAGGGCAGTCTGCTCTAAAGGGTGACGGCCTCTTACCTGGCCGGGTGACAGAAGCAAGAGCTGCATACTTGTGGGATAATGGAAAGGAAAACAGGTCTTGGTAGGAGAAGAAACCAATACAACGTCTTTGGAAAGGTGCAAACTCAAAATGTTAGAACTACTACTTAATGCTATCCAGCTGGAGAACATGGCTGTTGTGTTATGTGAAACCTTCTCAACAGAAACTCAACAAAGTTCTTCATTTAATTTTCCTTCCCTCTACACACTAGTGCTATTAACTCCCTTTTTTGTTTCTCTAGTGTGAGAAATGTAAATTCGGAAATGTAAAATACAGATATATTTATAAATTGAAAATAATATACATGCATATGTAAGATAGGGGAAACAAAACAAAAGCACATGCCGACACACACAAAAAAAATCTACTTTTCTAACCTATTTGCCAATGACCCAATTTAATTGTCCCACTTGAGTATAGGATGGTCGTTAAAGAAGAGTTGTGTTTTTGTTGCTGGACCTGGATATAGCATTGTTTTTTTTCCACACACACAGGCCCCTACTGTGCTCTGAGATTCACATAACAAGGTACTGCCTTTTAAAATTGCTGATCCTTAACAGAAAGCAGGATGTGGGGAATGTGAGAATAAATCTACACAATGGGACTTGTACACATCAGATGGGAAGGACGCCACTGGAGAAATCCTTTTTTCCCCCCAACTTTTCTTTTATAGTATTGCTGTTATTGTGGGATTGCTCACCGGATTTAACCTTGAGATTTGTCAAACCACTGAAATGCTAATTGTGCTGGGGTGGAGCTGGCCTCAGATCTGGACAGAGGCTTCTCCAAAATAGATGAGTGAATCAATGCGTGTGATGAGAGAAATGTTGAGATTCACAAACAATGGCCCCGTTGCAAAACAAGCAGAAACAAATCAAAGGCATCGTGGTTAAAAATGAGAGCATCCCAAATCCCCATAATTTGTGTCGTTGTGTATTTCATCGCGGATAGGCACAAGGTTTTTTTCTGTGCAGTTTGGCAGATACCCAGTATCATCTGTGTAAGAAGCCACAACAAACAATTCAATTCAAACTAAAACACAAATGTGAGCGAAATGAATTGACCAATTCTGCCAATTTCACTCTGATAGATAAATTATTATTATCATCTGCAAATAAGTTATTGGCATCTGGCATGCCAGACGTTTTTTACCATGAGTAGATCTGATCAGGGATCAGTCTCTTGAGAACTTGAGAATGTTCTTGTCCGTCTTCTATGAGGCAAGGCCTGTTCTATCCAGATATCCATCAATATCTACATGCTTTTGGATAAATACTGTGAAAAACATTTCATTTTCAAGACCAGTATTTTTCCAGAATATACATATGAATGTCAAAATAGAACTTCAGCAAATTTTTAATTTATATGCATTACCTCAAAAAAGATATGATAAAATCGATACGATAGATGTAAAGTCACCATATATTGCTGATATATTGAATAAAGGTCATAAATACTAACATATTAGGTAAAACTTAACTTAATACTAGCAATAATACTTAATACCAGTTAACCTTGATTACCCACTAGCACAAGAGAAAATGTGCTGTTTGTCAAATGATAGCTTGTGTTATCATTGTCAGTTACTTCATGCAGCAGATGAAAAAAAGGCAGCGAACCTGGCTTCCAGTTTAATGCACAAAAACCACTTACACACAAGTGACAGACCACATTACCCCCTTTCACTTCCATTAACTTTGATTTCTGGATGTCTGTCCACAGTGGTTAGGCGTCCCCTCTTCTGAGAGATAGTCTGGAGCGGCCTCAAAGAGACGTGGGATTTCTGATTCTTGTCTGTCCTGCGAGCTCCTGCGATGGCAGGGGGTGGGGAGGGGGTGGGAGAGCGCACTCCAAATGCACTGATTCTGATAGGTCAGTGATTCCGTGCACCATGTCAAGATATTTACTTCAGGGAATTTATTAATGGCTATATGGCCTCAGTGGTTATTTGTACTGCTATTAGGGACTACTGAAATGCTTATGAATCCAGAAAATATGGCGTAAAGGAGTACCCTACATTTCCTATTGCTTAACCAGTGAAGTTAAATATGCATGAGACACCTCTGGGAATTTAGAGGGATAGGCCACACAGACCCGTGGAGATACTGTATGGACACACTCTCTCTCTTCCCCCATGCTTCTCTCTCTCTCTCTCTCTCTCACACACACACACACACACACACACACACACACACACACACACGCACACACACACACACACACACATATTGACATGTAGCTAGACAGAGAGTGGCATTGTAGGTTTCAGTAGCAACAAGGAAAAAAATAGATCTATAGAGTATAGATGATCTATAGAAAGGCAAGCTTCCATGGCTAGGCAGAAAAGCAAGGGTGTCTGTTTGGGGGAAAATTGTCACACCCAGGTCCAAGGGGAGCGTCTATAAAATACTGTGACACCAGTGGATACAACACCTCGAAAGCTGAAGGCTTTCAACAAAAACATAAGGTATATTGCTGTCGACCAGCTGCAAGTGAAAATTTCCCATTGACTTCCTTGGAGAGGGCTGAAATCCACAGTAACTTGTCACTAGAAAAGGGAGGGTAGGTGTCATCTTTGTAATCTTCATTTTTTTTATATAAACATAACAGACCATAACGTTGAGTGCAGTCATGGCAGATGCAAGCTAAAGCTTTGGTGTGCACAGTCATCAGAAATGAAAAGCGAGGGATGTTGTGGTAGACAGAAAACCTTCCGTTTTTTCCCTGTACGGCAGAGGATAGGGCATAAGAGCATTTCTACACTCTGTCTGTATGTGCCCTGAGGAGCTTGGTGGGTTTTATGTACAATTTTAAAGGATTCAGCATGGGAATTTTTGTGAGTAAACCTATTTCAGTCAGAGCTAACATTATCAGTTACAGTATTTTTCTCTTGATTTTCCAGTCAATGAATTGTGTTTTCTACTCAATGAATCAGGGTAGGCAAAGAGCAAACAAACAAACAATCTACCATATCTATCTAGAGGATCACATGCTGAATGCATTTTATCAGTGATTAACGCAGTTTTTAGCAAAAATATTAAGACTGATGACTAGGCAGGAAATGTAGTGCTTTATGATGCATAACAGTACACTCTTGCAACATTACATATATTCTTTACTGATGTAACATGTAAGTATTAACATTTAAAATAATTCTATTTTTATTGTATGGACATTTTGGAGCAAAAGAACATTAAACATGCAGCATGTCCTGGCACAAGATGTACTTTCTTTTGACAAAGTCAGACACACTGACAATATTATGGTCACGGACCTTTTCTTTTTTTGTCTCTATTCTCTGGTGTAAGGATAATAGAATTAATCCATAGTGACACCAGAGGTAGATCAAGTCTAATCTACCCTCTAAACTTTATACATTTTGCATTAGAGGACTTTCTGCCCTGTCCATTCAATCTCAGAATTCTTCTGAACTGTTTTGGATGGCATTGTTGTTGTTAAGTGGTGATCCTCTGACAGGGAGCGCGCATCAGTCACCCCCCCACCCCACCCCACCCCACCCCCCACCCCCAGAAGCAGTCCAGCTGAAGGCAGCCACTCGACACAGCTAAGAGGGCAGAGAGCTTGTTCCACGTCCCCTGAGATGACCTGGCTGCAGAACCTCAAACAGATAACAGCCGAGTTCAGTCACTTGAAGTAATCCTTTAGTGACTAAAATGACTGGAATGACAAAATATAGGCCTGTGATTTACACTTTTGGACATCAATAAAAGTGGATACCCTGAGTGTTCTGTTGAAGGGACAGACGTGGAAAAAGGGTTTTTTGAAGGAAAAAAAAAAGAAAGAGAAGAAATTCCCCACTGCCACAGGAAAGAGGTGCAGCCGAGCCCTCGGAATGGAAATCCAGCGAGCGTGAAAACTGTGGTGCCACTTCCCATTGTACTGGAAAAGAGTGTCTCTCTGCCAGGCCCCCGGAATGCCTTTGCCCGGCTACTCTAACAGGATTTGGCCGCATGCTATCTGCTCCTCTCTTAATTAATTTAAGATTTCAAAAACCTCCCAGGGACCTCTAATGGATACTCTTTTTTAAGCAATATACCTGAACAAATTTATTCTAAGAGATTCCATGTGCAGGGAAGAGAGGGAATCCTGCAGTCTGGCATGATATTCGCAGCAAGTGCACCGTGTGAGCTGCTACTGCGGACTCTGGTCAGATTGCGATGCCTGTTCATGTGTGAGTGTTTTCACTCCACATGGTAAATTATAGAATGGCCCTCTCTCTCCCTGCCACCACCCATCATAAGTGGCACAGACTCTGAATGGCCTACCACCATAGACGCATCACCTCAGCCTGCTCCTGTCCATATATGAGAAGCCTCGCTTGTATAGAAAAGTATATGTATGTTTTGGCGCTGGCAGATGAGGAAATGAAGAACATGCAGGCGTTCTGGAGAAACTGTGGCTGATGTCCCTGAGACGAGTGAAGGCTGTGATGTGATGAGTGATGAGGGATGGCTGTGAAGTGCATACACAAGCCTCTACGGACACGGATACAATATGTAGGATACGTTTATTTGGGCACGAATTGCACTAATTAAGCAAGCTGCGGATCGAAAAAAAAAAAATTTGCTGCAGGTAGTTTGATACAGTGACGTCCCAGAGAATGTCTTGCTTTCTGCCGGCTTGGTAAAGTAAATAATGCATACCATCCTGCTGAAATGATTTCATGTAGTCCTTTAAAAGCTGATGTTTTTTGCTTAGATCTGGAATTACAAAAATAATCTCAATTATCACAATAAATCAAAAAGCAGACTTCATTCACATTTCATGATTTGCTTCCCCATCCAACATGAGCAAAAAGGCAGAAATTACTTTTAACATAAAAATTTGAAATGCAAGGACTGAAAATTGAATTATGGGTTCATTTAAAATGGGATCCCTTGGGCATCAAAGTGTAAAAAATGTACCAGTAGTAATTTAAAAACATTTAGTTGCTTTAAATGAATTGTTTTTTTATGCATGATTTTACTCCGGAAGAATGTATGCTACCTTACACAATATATTTTTGAGAGAATATTGAGGTCAAAATCTCTGCAGACTTCAGTTTGCGGTGCAAGATGAAATATTTTCCCCTGACAATGAAAGGTGGGGAGTATAATAAATAAAATATTATGGAAATGTGTTCCTAATATTGTATTGTCACAATCAATTTCCCATTACCCATCTCAATTTTGATATATACTATATTATTTCCTGCTGAAATTCCCTTTATGAAGCCACTGACTCCAGTTTACATATAAACTACCCCTACTCTTTTTTTGTCAGGTTGAAATGAAAAGCCCATGGCTATGTGAAATGAATTGAGCATTTGAGTTACAATTAGGTTAGTATGTATACAGGACTGGGCATTTGTGTTCATTCACAGACTTGCAGGCTTGTGCGGGGAGAGTGATGTTGTCAACCGCACTAAAATACTGGCGGAGCAAATTGAATCAAATAAGCTAGCAGCCTCACGATTAAATGAGCTATCCTGTTGAATGGCGAAGGTGGAAGAAATGATTGTCATATTTTTCTCAAAGCGGAGCGCAGTTATCAAAAGGGATCATTTTTAATAACAACAGCTCATATCACGCTAAACGGTCTGTGTATGGTGTGTGTGTTTAATGGTAAGCTGAGTTTGCGCTGGGATAAAGCGTTTTTCGCCCACACGTCAGTGTAGTGTAAACTCTTCACCGGGCTCTCTGCTGCGTCGAAATGACACTATTAGCATGGGGGAAATAATCATTCCGGCAAGATTCTGCAGGCAGGAAAAGTGCACCTTGGAGTCTCTGCCGTTAATTACTCCTTTGTCACTTTTTTTTCTCAAGGCAAATGTGCTGAGAAGGAGGGTCACATACGGCACGAATGGAAAGGAACAGTGCTTAATGATGTAACACCTGGGTTTAATTCAGTGGACAGGAAGGTGAGAGAGGGCCAGAGAGAGAGAAAGATGGAGAGAGAGAGAGGAGAGGAGGGGAGGGCCAGGGAGCCGGGAGAGGGAAGTGTGACTTTCAGCAGTCATTCTGAACATGCGTCAGTCCTCGCCGCAAAGGTTTTAATGGCTTGGTAAGCAAACAGCGGTGCGGTTCTCCGTCCTTTCATTCAACGCCCAGTGGGTCCACTAAAACAAAATGGATCAAAAATTGTTTATTTATTCGGGGTCGGTGCTCTAAGTGTGTGAAGTAAATCTGAGACAGATACAGCATGTTGGATGTGTTGGATTTGTGTAAATATATATTTTTCTCTCTCGTGGCCCTGTGTAACCTTTGATAAGTCCTAGTGTACGGGGTTGCTCTTTGGCACAGAGAGTTCACGTGATTAATGAAAACTGTAATCACCTTAACATCCGTCTGTCATGACTGGCACTGTGCACTTCTCCTGACATCATGGAAAAAGGCATTTATCTTCTCAGCACCCTGAGAAACCGAGCACTCACGGTGAAGGTGTGTGCCATCACTCAATGTGAAGTAAATCAGAGTTTTAATTGCGGCAGATATTTTTTGCTGAAATGTTGGCAGACATTTTAGGCAATGAGAAAAGAGAGGGAGGGAGAGAGAGAGAGAGATACGTTTTCACACGCTGGCAAGCCAAGACGCACTGTGCAAATGTTTATGCAAGCTTATATTTTCCTTTTCAATGTCACGAGCAGAATATAGTATATTTATGGATCAGACCTTTTCAGTAGATTGTGAGGAGTGAGAAACAAAAGAACAAGCGGCATTCTTTTGGGGAAGCTCTTTCCGCATGAGAAGATGTCATTGTAGAGAAGCAGGATGACAATGTTTTTCACAGGTTCTCTGCTATGGCGGCAGTGGGCTAGCAAGTGCTAAGTGCTGGCATCATCACTGACCTTTATTAGAGCTCAAAGCCAAAAGTGTGAGAGGTCTGCCTTTCACCCAAGAAAAAAAACACAGTGGATAGGAAAAAGCACTCGGTCAAACCTTAAGACCGTGAGCCTTCTCCTGGGTTGGTCTCGGGTCTTAAGTATTTATGTACTTTCTATATGTGAATATATGCTTTGAAGTCACTCGTATAATATTATACTTAAGTCCTTGAGAGGCGTGAGGGGGTCCAGTGGAGGCACATGTGTAAGAATAAAACATCTTTGTGATTGAAAAGATCTCATTTCAGTTCCTGCAGGTTTGTTTTAACAGGAAGTCATTAGTGAAGCCCCCCAACTGCATTTGGTTTGACAGCATTAAGTTTGGTGGTGGTGCACGTGTGTGTGAGTGTGTGTATGTGTGAGTGTGTGTGAGAATGTGTGAGAGAGTGTGAGTGTGTGTGAGTGTGTGTGTGTGTGTGTGTGTGTGTGTGTGTGTGTGTGAGAGAGAACGTGTATGTGTGTGTGTGTGTGTGTGTGTGTGTGAGAGAGAGAACGTGTGTGTGTGTGTGTGTGTGTGAGAGAGAGAGAGAGAGAACGTGTTTGTGTGTGTGTGTGTGTTACTGTGTGTGAAGCGGCAGTGCTGGGGGGCTGTCGTATTACAGCTACATTGGGGTGTTTTCATAACCACTGACTGTGACCACCAAACTCCTCTCTATGCATTCTGTTGTGCCGTATATATAAAGACACAGTTATAGACTGGTTTTTACTGACTGTGCCAAAAACGACACACCATCTGCCAAGTCCGTTCATTGATGACGTTCCTGTGTAAGAGCTGCCTAATACTGCCAATAGCAGTCTACATTTTAATCAGTTCCGTTTATATCAGAGCATGTCCACAGGAAAGGAACCAAGTAAAATAAACCACTAATAGACGTCAGGAATGTCAGACCTGCACTTGGAGGACACACACATGCATTCAAGAACTGGCTGTTATCAGGTTAAGGTATCAAATCATACCACAGGGAAAAACAAACCAGAGAAATACATATATGTTTTCTTTTTCACTCATGTTAGGTTATATGAATACAAGGTTAGTTTACTGGAGTGTAATTGCAAATAAAAAGGATTCCGAAAATAATAGGAAAAATTATTAAAAATTAAAATCTCTCCTTGAAATAGTCTTGAAGCAGCAAACTGCTCCTAAAAACGTGTGATTACATCCAGGACATCAGGTGGTGTGGGGCCGCTGTTTAACATACCAAGTGGACAGTGTCAATGCAAACACATGACTTTCAAAAGCCGGGGTAGGGAGGCAGGTGTCGGTTTAAATGCAGAGAGCACAGAAAAATGCCCCAAAACTCAGGCTTCAAACTTGTACGCCACATTCCCACTCAAGCCAACTAGATTGCCTGTCACATCTGACACAGCTCGTCAAAAGTTCCCCTTCACCGCTCATGGGCAACATGGAGGTCAAAAGACCAAGTACAATGGGCCAACCCATCCCATTTTTTTCCGCTTCTGCGCGGCAGATATTGAACTCTAAAATGACAGGAGAGTGTGTGCTAAAATAGCTGCCAGAGAAACAGATGCTGTCGATGACTGTTCAGTCAGAGGAGAGAAAACATCCCCCACTTCTGTGAATGTCAAGGCCCTGGATCATGCACTGACAATCTCTGAAGCAAAGGCCAAGAGACAACTGAAAGCAGCCATGTCCCCTTTGTGGAGGAGAAGGGCACTTATGACGGCAATGTTTTTCTTTCCATTTACTTAGCATAGACATTGGAGGAAACATTCCACCAAGCCCTTGTGCATTTCACTGTCATCTTGACAATATGTACAGTTTACATTTTTATTATTATACTTCAGATATGGATTAGTGATCCTTCACACTCTTCCAGTGGACTCTCAGTCTACAGATGTTTACCAATGAGAAAACCAAATTATCATCCAACAGTGCAACATATATTACTAATTTAATTATCTTGTTAAGTAATCTTACAATAATAACTGGGGAAAAAACACTGAAACACTTGTTATTGCATGCATCTGGATGTGTGTGCACCATCCATCTTCACAGTATAATTTCCTATATGATTGTGATTTATATTTGTCTATCTTTGATTCACAATATACAATATTGAATTTGTCCAAATGAAATATCCAGCACTAGACCTATAACGGGTCCATGTCCATGTATTTGCTTGACAAAATTGTTTTATAGCCTTCTCCTCGCCGCCCTGTGTACCTTCTCCTGACCAGAGTGAGAGCCTGGGGTTGATTATGTTGCACTTTTGGGTTCTCCTCTGCTTAGGGTTGATAAAGTTGCACCCTGGGCGGCTGACCCCCAGAACCTGACGCTTTGACACCTTTGTTCTATTCATGAGGTTCAATTTTATTCGGGAGCCCTGGGAGGCTCGCAAACACGGGCTTGGATTGGAAGGACGAGCCGACGGCTGGCCATCTTCAGAGGAAGAGAAAGTGGGTAAATGTCACGGAGGAAGAGGACACATCTAACCTGCTCACACATAAGCAAGCCTAATTAACCCAGCCTGGGAGGGGATGGGACCAGAAATGATAGAACAATCATTGCTGTTTATATCATCCTTACTTTTGCAGCAGTGCTAGCTTTCTGCCCAGGGAGGTGGATAATGCAATATCCACATAGAACCAAAATGGTCTAACAAAAGCAGATTTAAGGGAACCAGTTTGTTTTCACGTAGACACTGCAAAGTAGTGTTGCATGGTTTTACTGAACCTAGCAGTGTAAGCCCTCAGTAAATCCCTCAGTGTTTGTCTTCATGGGTCATTTTACCACTTCTCCCCAATAAATAAGTGTGTTTTGCAATTTTTTTATATTCACATTGGTCTGCTGGTGTGAAAATGTAACAAGATTGTGAGCATTGAATAGTGCCTCTATCAATAGGTGTAAATCACAATCTGCCTATAGAGGACAGCCCTCCAAAGAGGCCCCAGACCCGCTCTATCTCTGCCCACCGAAATCATGAAGTGCCTGCACCCGATGGCAGCCACCTTGATGTATCATTTGATATCAGATTCATAATACTTGTCAGCTCCATTTTGGATGTGCCGTTTCCTCCCTCCCTCCTGTTCTTATTTCATAAGGTCAGATGATATCACCACCATTCGATTTTCCTATGAGTGGGCCGGGCGGAGGGTGTCATGTTCCCACAGCCCGCCATGAGAACCACTTTGAGAAGGGGCAGGTGGCTCGGCCCACGTCCTCCTCTTGCTCTTGTCCACTGGCAAAAGTAAATTAAACTGTCAAAAATGGAATTGTCCTGTCATCAACAAAGCCATAGCTTCGCGCGTATTGCAGCATCAGACCTATTTCTAATTCTGCATTTCCCTGCACCTGTAATTTGGTGGAGGAGCGAAATGGCACTGGACCATGGTGAGACGCTGTCCAAGGGACAACAGGCCAAGGCCATGCTCCACGGGCCAGCAGTAGCATTCCTGAGACAGAAGCTAATGAACAATTGCTGCAATTTGTAATAAGAAAAAAGGTTGTAAGTGCAAGGTCCTGACCTTTGCCTTTGAGTTGCTAGTCCTCTAAAAGGCAAATAGAGCTTCGAACTGAAGAGTGTTACAGAAGGTACAGTCCAATTAAAGCACATCACAGCAACAACAACAACAACAACAACAATAATTTTGGAAATTCTAGCTTCCTGCACATTCTGCACAGTAACTACTCATGTGTAGCATGTTTGCTATGAAATTAGCCTCCAGCCGTTTTGTACAGGACCAAGCATATGATGACAGGGAATTTAGTTGGCCTTTATTTATGTCTTATGTTTTATGCTTAATGCAAACCAAGTCCTTTAATTATGTTATTTGTGCCTTTTCTGTCACACTTATGTTGGCTTGGCATGAAGCATCATTTTTATTGAATATAAAGGCTTGGGAGTCTTGCATGAGTATCACACTGTTCAATTCAATTCAAGTTGTGTGTCTCAGCTTGTTATGGTCTAAATCACACAATATTTTACTTAACTACTCATTGCTTTTGGACTGAATTTTGTTTTGTATTTCTTTACTAAATAGGGACAGATTTGGCGACATAGTATATTGCTATGTTTCTTTACTGTTACCAGTAACAGAACTCTAATGTGCTACAGCCTCCATTAACACTGTAAGCTGTTGATTTTTAAAATATTGTTTTTGGAGCATGGATTTGGTATGTCAAATTAAGTATTGAGGAAAGTATAACTATTGCTTAGAAAGACTAAATGTATTCATGCAAATAAGTCTTATTCTTTTAATACAAGTATCCCCGTGTTAAATGAGAAGCAGTACATGAGCAGCCATGTTAAAGTTAGGGTGATAATGTTGAGTCTACTAAACACTGCTGGCCTTTGGCCCTTGGAGAGTTGAGTTAATACTGACCCAGCCATCACACACAACACGGACTGTAAATCCATCCTGCCAGACCTTAGTTCTGGAGACGCGTTCGGACTCCGTGTTAATGACACAGAGATTTGCAGGGGGCATAAACCATCCGCAAGAATGGAAAATAAGACAGGCTTGTAGCCTTAAGTCCTGTCCATGTCAGCAGTACAATTACTTTACAAATCCCAGGACAGCGCCCTCTGCATTATTGTCTCAGTTTAACTTGCACCACTAACTCACACCTTGATTACTCTTTTGGGATGGTAATCTTCGTCTGCACATGCCAGCACTGCTTAAGCAAAGGCTTTGGAGAGCTGGTGATTTTTCCCCCTCTCAACAAGATAGGAAATTAGTGGTATTCCCTCCTGAATTTTGGGTGCTAAAGTACTCAGCCCCCCCCTTAAAGCTCCACTCCAAATCCATGTTTAGTGCCATATGTAGATAAGAGCTAAGCAGCCACATTCTCCCATAATTGACTCGTATCCTTCTTTAGTTAAGGGATATCACCAAAAAGCTTTAGCCCTCGCTATTAGCTCTTTGTTTCTGTGAAAATTGTTATCCAACCTTTGCAGGGGAAGTATACTTTTTTGTTGTTGAGGAAGTGCTGCAAGTTGAAGTGAAAACAGTACTTTGTTGGGTAGTTCTACTCAAAAGTTTCAAACAATTGTTAGGCAGTTGTTGGAAAATGCTATTATTTCCTAATATATCACATGATTTATTGTTGAATAAATGTTCACAGCAGACAGTTGAATACTGCATGTATGAATGTTGCTGCTTCATGATCTCCATGGTGACTTTAGGTATTATATTTTAGATAGTTGTTATATTGGTTTGGTATTAGTCTTACGTATATAAACCTGTAATGGTTTGAAATCCTTGATAATACTAAGACACACTGTGTGCATTGCACGTATTGATATGATTTACACAATAAAAAAAAAAATCTCTTCATCATTTTTCTCTCTGATTAGCATTCCATGGCATTTCAGGGCCCGGTGACACTTGGTTCTGAAATCCCATTTAAATCAGGGTCAAGGTACATTTCTATGATATATTAAGATGTCCCGTGTACAAAACTCATGTATTGTCTTCCAGCAAACTAATACATTAAGAGCATCTTCAGGGTTATCGTCCTGTAACATTGTCAACATATTTTTGTATAAATGCAGCAGTATCATTCTTTGTTGATCAAATCTCATCGTTTTCAGGATATGAGATTTAGCCACCATGAATCCAAAAGCTTCAATGTCATTGCAGAGCATAGTGACTTTGGGAAATGTCATTAAGGCACTTCTTGATGGCTGCATTGCCGTCCAGAAGTGTGTTAGCACCCCAAGAACAACGCCTCGCCCAGTGTAGGCCACAGGGGATCCATGGCTTTCATTAAACAAACTGAGAAAATGGTGTCCTCAACATCTCCCCAAATGATAGCAATTTTGAAAAATGGCTTTTGACAGCCCAATAAAACTTTCATGAAGTGACCAAAAGAGCTCTCTTGGACCCCATCGACTGACCAGAAGATAAACATTAATGAAAAAAAAAAAATCCGAGATGGACCATAGATGTCCATCTTTCCACACAATGTGGAGCAGAACACTATGTGTCTCTTGAGGAAAATCAAAACATCTTGCCCCCAAATATTTAGTCTGCCCACTGACATACGTGGAACACATCTATTTCCAAGACTGGCTATTTGCAGTGTGTTTCTTCAC
Source organism: Sprattus sprattus (assembly GCF_963457725.1). NCBI lineage: Eukaryota > Metazoa > Chordata > Actinopteri > Clupeiformes > Clupeidae > Sprattus > Sprattus sprattus. Next base: position 32,030,141 of record NC_137922.1, on the reverse strand, counting down.
AAGCATGACTTCTTTCAGAATTAAGTGCTAGGCTCTCTGGTGCTCCGGGAAATGTAAACTACAGTTTTTTACTTCAAATTCACAATCTTCTCAGCCTGGCTGGCTGCTCCCTGGGCCCGTGGCATCCCCTTAAGATGATGAGCATCTTAGTGAGTGCTTTGGTAAATCATGCAAACAAGAGTGGGAAGGGGGTGGGACAGAGTCATCTCTTGGTGCCATACTCTACAACTAGTAAATTGATTTCCAAACCACACGGCTCCAAAAATAAATACCGCGCTCCAGTTTCACCTCACTGGGGTTACCCTTCTGTGAAAAAAGTGGAGTGACAGTTCCCCGTGCAGACAGAATATTATGAAACAGGCATTTCCTGATAACAGTGAGACAATAGAGACCAAAACAGTGGGAATTTGAAAATTATGAATCTAGATTATTTTTGTATTCTTAATAATGCATCATGAGGGCACCAAAAGCACTAGTGAGAGAGTGTGTTTTATTAAATTAGCACTTGACATGACCAAAATGGAGCCTTATTTTAATACTTTTATGCAGCAATGTCATCAGTGTTTGAATCACTGTCTTAGATCATTTTCTTTATGTTAACAAAACAACCAATCACCCAGCTAACGGACATATTCTAACACAGGTCGTTTTATATTCTTTCTATTTTAGTGTTTGCAGTGGAATTTTCTGTCCCCTTTTGTACAGCTTGCCTTTACAAGCCATCCAACGTGCCTGATACCCGTGCCAACAAAAGCATTTAAAACCAGTGATTGCTTTCAGAAACTTTAATTACAATTTGGAAATGCCATTCCTGCTCTATAATAGATTCCAATTGTTTCAGTATTATCTAGCTCGCAAATAAAATCTACAGTATGTGACAATATTCCCAGGATTAATCACTCTTGAAATTCTAATATGTTCTTGAAATACCAAATAAAAAGCTGGCACTGTTGTTTATGTGGAGGAAGAGCCATGCTTTTCTGCAGTTTGGCATTATTATGCATATCCAGGTAGAAAGTTAATTAACCCAAAGCTTAAGCTAATTATGATAGCAGAATGCTATCAACCAAACGCTTTCAGTCAGACAGCTGTCCGGAATTTCATTTGCTAATCATTTGTCTTTTGGCTGAGCATATGGTACATTTTCATGCTATCAGAGGAACAACAAACAGCTGAAAATCATTAACTAAAAACAATGTGCAGAAAATCAGGAGCAGGTTTATGTGGCTTTGTGACGAACACAAAGCCAGATCCTTACCCTATAAAAAAATCATGATTATTTTGGTGTGTGCCACTTGGAAATTTAAGCTGATAGCACGTACATGTGTGAAAGGAATTGAGATACACCAATGAATTGTTCATATTTATATGCAAATGAGCCTGGATGTTTATTGTTTATCTGTGGTATGTTAATAAGACATTGCATATGCAGACATCTCTAGTTCTGCATGTATCTGTTCAATTTTTTTTTCTGAAACGTTCTCATATTTTACGGTGTAAGGTCATGTTTGTTCAAAAGCAAATACTTGAAAGTATAATTACCTATAAACATGCATTACAGGGTGAAGGAGAGAGGGATTGAAGTCATTTCACATGGAGAAAAAAGATGTAATTAAATGAATGACAAGTATGCTTATTGTCGTCATACTAAACCATATGCCTCATGGCTGATTGATGGCTAAAAAGACAGCTGGTTAAAATCAAAGAGTACACAACACTTTTATTTTGGTAGCTGCTTAACCATCATATACTCAGTCAGTCAGTCAGTCTTTTAATTTATGTAGGTGTTTATGTTATTCAGGTGCTATGACTATAATCGGCATCTGTAGCATCAAAGTGAAAGTGTTGTTTTCTAGAACCCTCTGATATACTTGTAGTACACTGTGGATGGGTCTGATTCACCTATCCCTGTGTAAAATGCTTTGATGTATTTTTGGTTTGAGAAGATACAGACAGTCCAGATACATTCTGAAACCACTGACAGATTGTTTTGTGTCAACCTAAAAGATGGAATAAAAACTACGACGACAAACATTACTGCAGTATTACGGCATTATTTGTATGATATGAGATGGTGTCTATTTTGTAAGGTAAGATATACCACTTTCAGGGTAAAAAACTGCAGCTGAAAAGACTTCCAGTCTTGCCCAGTGACATCAAATGAACCATGTTTCAAAACAGCTCTTGGAACAAAATGAAAGGAGAGAAGTACAAAAAGTGGAATGTGCTTGAAGTCAGTTGGAATGATTGATACCAATATCACCTCCCCAACATTACCAGGAAATAAAACTACTCAAATTCCCATACAGCATGTGACAAGGGCTCCTACAACATTTCTATCTTGGACCTCACCTGCTAAATTGCTTTTGTTGGCCCCCCACTTCTCAGCAGGGGTGACAGACAAATTGATCGAAATATTGGAAAATAATATTTGCTGAAAAACATATATAGGATATATATATACAGGAAAGACTTCCCCAAAACAAAATGAAACCTAGTTTAGAAGTGTTCAGTCCACTTCCAGCTATTTTTTTTTTTACCATTTATGTACCCACCACCCCCCAACTCCCACACTCCCATCTCATTTGCAACATGAATGTGTCACAAGTCAAGGTCTGTGTATGGGGTAAACAAAGCACATGGCCTTTTCCAACTGCCACTAAAGCAATGTTAACCTAGTGGAAAGTCAAGTAGAGAGAATGTCACACTACAGATTATGTTGTTAAGATGTAATAAATTCATACCTCTGACATTGCCTTCAGGCCTCTCATTACACGTAGGGAGTCTTTATTATAGAAAATATCACGGGTATCAGTTAACATCAGGAAATAGGTTTTTGATAGGAAAGGCAGCAGGTTTGAATAGCGAGTGTTATAAGTTTTACGCTCCTGTCTATTTACATTTAGACTGTTTAGACGGCGTTTAAGTGTAGAGAGGACAAGGACTCACAGCAAAAGGAAACCCTCATTACATATCATTCACGACTTGTCTACATTTAAAAAGGTTCATGTTTGCTTATCCTTACTGCATTCTCTGAGTCCAGATATTGACCCTGTTTGCGTAACCGAATTGAGCTGGCATAGTCTGGGAAAAAATAGATCAGAATCTACAGAAGGCTTTTAAGTGGCAAAAACATATTCATTATTTTACATGTTTGTGGGTATGAAATGACTACAAGGCTGAAACATGATTTTTTTTTGTGGCGACAGCTTGTAGTGGCTTGAGAGAGAGTAAAGACAGGTTTACTAACCACCCCCAGCTCTGTATACAGAACTTTTAGAAGTGAAGGCATATTTTTATGAAGCTGAACGACCAAAATTAGGCACAGTTGAAATGTGAACCTGTGACCCGAGGGCTTTCTCTCAGCCTGACTGCACACCCCACTTACACCAGGTGCTCATCACTTTTTAATTGGTTTATTACTATCGAGGATGCTACTTTGGTGAAATGGTCCAAGAAACAAGAGCCTGTCTTTTGAGTGTGGGAAGGGGTGAAAGAAAAGCTAAATGGAGATGGATTGTGTGGGGCAGCCTGCCCTGAGGGAAGGGCCTTTACATGAGGCTACACAGAAACACAAAGTTGTTAAGGCACTCATGAACTACCCAGGTGTAATAAAGCAGGGGCTGGACTGTGGCAGGTCCCCCCCATACATCACACTCCACTACGGCTGCATGTTATAATGAACAGAGAGATAAAGCTGTCAATGGACACCATGAATTCAGAGTTACATGTCATCATCAAGGCGCTAGTTTGGTTTGAATTAGAAATATAAAAGCTCTTGCAACAGTATCATTGTATATATCATAAATATATTCATACATTTATTTTTGCCTGATCCTTTACCTATGATTCAAGAAGTCATTGTGTTCATAATGATTTGAGAAATCCCTCGTATCTCAGTATTAAATAAATCACGGAAGCCATGTATAAAACAAACCGTGTTAATGGGGGGCCACTCCACATAATTCCACTTTAATTGGTTTGACTATCCGTGTGTCAAATCTCCACTATATGCCTGCTCTCTCTGTGAACTGTAGTTTCAGTGACAGATGTTTGTTGGGGCAAAGACCTCTGTCAGAACAAAATTAGGTGATCTATCATTTTAAGATATGGTCTTCATATACTGTTTACTTGAAGATATCACTTGCCTCAAGCCAATTTTTGCCAGGGACATTTTGTGATATAGCAGTGATTTGTATGGCATCATTTCTATGATAAATGCAATTCCTGAACAGGAAGCTATATTCTTTAACACCTGGCATACTGTAATATTAATGCTTTAAAATAAGATATTTACATTACCATATAAACAAACCCTTATGTTGAGTTTCTGGACTGGAAATAATATATATAATACACATATTTAAATCACATAGTATGTTTACAAGCAAATGGTTAATAATATTAATCAGATTTTAAACGTTTAACTTCATAAGTCGACACTTTTTTACATATTTTTAAAGCAAACGTCATGTACAGTATTGATCTCATCTGAAGGCAGCATTCAAATAGAGACAGTTCATTTTACCATCCTCTTGATTGTGTTTCTGTTTCATTCTTTGTCATAATGCAAATGATTAAATGTCAATTTTGGCATTGGTATGGGAAAGCTATTTTGGTCTAACAGCCACCCAGTGTTTTTCCGGAGTATTCCATTGTAAGTCACGTACAAGGATCTATGAATGTTATTATTATTTTCTACAAGAAGCATGTCATGCATCTGTCACATCATAGCTCGTGACATCATTTGGCCTGCAGAAAACCACACCATCTGTGAGACTCATTGCAGGGGTTCAATTTGCATGTTAAACTGTTCCTTAAAAATGTCAACTGGCTTTTAATTTTTCTGCAAGTAAGAACATTGTACAGCTGATTTCATTACCTCATGCATGATGTCTGTCAACATAAGCTTTTATATGTCTAATGGACCAAATACAAATCATAACTGGACTGGCATGGCAATTTGATTGTAATATTTTTAGCTTAATTAGAAGGACCCACAATAATGTGTGTTAAGTAACCCATACCCTACTGTTAGTCAATTTGGCAACACATTAAGCAAGCGTTGGAACATGGTTAATAAAATGCAAACAGAGCTAAACGTTTAGCTGACTTGACATTTTTCTGGCCATCATGAAAACACACAGCAATTGATTAGAAACAGTCATTAGCAACGGTGAACAAGAACAACGGTGAATGATGAAAACCATTAGCTTGCCAAAGTAAACTCATCGTCTAATGATCACCATGTGAGACAAACTGTGATAACAGCAGTCTTTTACGTTTATTGCATATCCACTTGTACAAGATGCGCCTAGTAAGTTATTGATGAAATGTCAGTGGTTCCTCCATGTTTAGCCCGTTCCAGACGAGACGCCTGTCATAAAGATCCAAGGAACGGTGTGGTCTCGCAAACAAAACAAAACAAAAAAAAATCTTAAATCTAATCATAGCAGCAAGGCATGTCTTGAAATTCTTCCAAACACACTTTAAAAGGCAAAAGAGCACCCAAGAGGTGATAGCTAGCAGTGATACATCAAGCCACTACTCTGAGTATGTGTTCAGACATAAGCTTCATCCCAGATTGTTCCCTGATTACCTTGCTTAAAAAACAAACAGCACCGTTGAGCTTTAGCTAGTTTGCTCGTGTAAGCGGTTTTTGCTTGGTGGTGGTTTATTGTTAGTCTAAGGTCAGCAATGGTGGTTTTATGCTGGGAGACCACCTTGACCAGCAAGGCCCAGCTAGTCTAAGATGGGCAAAAAACACGTCAAGCATGTCTAAATCTTGGGTAAAAATCAGCTTGTACTCAAAGCCCAGCAAATGTGGGTCTGTGTTTTGCAATCAAAACATCATCACCCTTCCTGGCAATGTTGCTGCTATCACACACATCTAAGTGTTCTCACAACTTTGCACAAGACTTGTTACAAGAGTGTGGTACAGGCAAACTATATATCTAACATTAACTGACTTTCATTCATAAATTCACACATCCTGCTACAACTGCAGAAAATAAGGGATGAAAGGGATTTCACATACATATACATATTTTTAAGGGATATTTATTAAGGTCGGGAATCGTCTCTATTAATGCGTGTTCAGTTGAGACTGCCTCGTGGCCTTACACTGTATCTGGTGAATGTTTCTTACTCATGCCTTTTTGATATATTGCATGCCAAGGACACACAGTATCCAGTGCTTTACTAATTGCAAAGTGACACTTTCAAAATGATTAATTGAATCACCTTTTACCTTTTAATGTCAGCGGTGCCTTATTTAAACAACTGACCTTTCATATTCTTAAACTGAACTCATAATTCAAGATCCCTTACCTCTATCAGCAAATTGACTTGCAATGAATTCTTGTGGAGAAGCTGTACAAATTGAGACTATGTTGATATTACATGACCTCTGGTAAATTTAATTACTTAATAGTTGTGCTGATTCTAATTTTACCTACAATGCTATGTCTGGTGAAAAGATAAATGGCGTCTGCCAGGTCATTGTAATTTTCTGAGCAACTAGCCTCAGGGATAACTTTTATTTGCAGGACAATGATTTGAGCCAGTTTACTAACTACACTGTTATGTTGCCATTGTTTGCTATTGTAGTTTATAGGCCAAGGCAATGCTTTACTCAACAATATGTGTGCAGTGATTACATTAGCCTACTTATCTATTCCTTCAAGCCAAAGAAACATTTGTATTTACTTATGTTTATGAATCATGTGTGATCTTATTGAAAGCACATTTGGAAATTTCAACCTGGGGCCATTTGGAAATGTTAGGTTTGTATACCAAATAACATGTTAATCCCTCACATTTTATATGCTATGTTGTCATTACTGGATTTTGCAATTGGCAAAGAAGAGCCTTAACCCATACTGAAACAATTGAAATGCAAAAGTCCGTTTTCAAAATAATAAAGTCCATCTAATAGCAGTTGTATAATGTCTTGCAATAAAATGTTTTTAATTTTCTCCCATTGCTGCCAACACTGCGCTAAATTGCTTAAATCAAGCCATGTTTTATTAAACCTTAGTGGAGATTTCACAAATGATGCTATCATACAGGTACCTGGATGGGGGAGAAAGAGGAGGAGGGGGGTTATTTTATCTTTGGGGAACTATTGGGTAATTTGCTCCTCATTTGAGTGCATGCCAATATGGCATATGCTATTAAGACTTGCTTCAGGAGTTAGCTGGGGCCTCCAAAAGGAATTTGAGTCCTTGACCAAAATAGCAAGGCATATTAAAGTGAGGAATGATCTAGTGATGCAAATCACTGAGCACATTTGCATTTGCTTACTGAACCCTAATAGAGAAATGAAAGACTTGCGTGTGGTGGGAAGAGATGCCTGTGGAAGGCACTGATAGACAGATAGAGGTGTGATCCCACCCACCACAGGCCCGTGTGGAAATGGAGACAGATTCCGGAGAACTACAGCATACACAGTCAGCCTGCAGATAAAGACATTAGGTACATCCTTCCACCCTAGGTAAGTAGTCTATTCTCTCATATTGCTGCGCACATAGGCATGTCTGTAAACATAAGTAGACAGCATATTGATTTTGGACCATTTAGAACATACAGGGGGAGATCAGAAAAAGACAAAATGAAAAAAAAGACATGGACATGAATATGTTTTAAAGCATGGTAATTGATCTAGGATAACTTTGCCCAGCATATGTATCTGAGTTAAATGACTGTAATCCAGTGGCACCATGAAATTGCTTTGGTGGTGATTATCTGCGGCTCCAAAACACACAGACCTCTGCTTGTAATTCACTGATGATTGGTATGAGAAGAGGGCGCTCCTCTCCTCTCCACCCTGAAGAGTGCACATCTAGCTAATACACTGTTACAATTCACCACCCTTCCCAATCTGCCCTCCAGCCATTGTCCATGAGGCTTAGTGGGGCCAGGCATGGGAGGGGAGAGTGATCTCGAATGATTAGCTTCGCAGCATCTCAACATGTTGTCAATTACAGCAATGGATTCTCTACCTTACAAAATCTGACAGCAGTGGGCATACTTGTCAGACGTCTGTAATCCAGCTACTAGGTGGCTTTGAGGGTGTTTTGGCATTGGAGAATTAGGGCTCGGTCTCACAGACTTTGTCTTCCCTCCACAACAGAACAAATAAATAAATAAATGTGCCTCCTCCTTCCCCAGCATAGCATGACTGAATTACAATAGGAATCCTCAAGGTCTTTGAGTGGATAGCTAACTGGCATACTAACTAATGACTACAGACAGGGGAATAATCCAAGCTGTGAATGCACTGATCTCCTTCTCAAGCCTTACTGTGTTTTGTTCCGAGCTTGAAGGAAACCTAGAAAGCTGCCATATAGGCATCAGGTAATACATGTCACAGTGTTGGTTTCCAACCTCCAATCATTCTCATTTTCAAATGTCAATCTGAGCTGATTCTAGAGGTGGGGCAGAGGGCTAATCATTGCAGTGATTGTGCCGTGTTAGGTACTAGGCCCCTTACTAACACTTTTTCATTTATAGCTGATTTTAAGACAACATGTATACAAGTAGAAGTAAGTATATTTATAATTGTATTTTTTCCATTCTGTTATAGTGACACTGCTCAGTGAACACAATCTGAATCCAGTTCCAGTCTTAATTGGACTGAAGAACAGCACGTATTTTGGGTGTGAAATATCGCATATGAGCATTGATATTCTGGACTCTGGCACAAAACTAAGAAACTAATATGACGAAGAATGGGTTAATGTCATTGCCTTTAATTATTTTAGATTTCACATCAATTTTTGAGTGATGCACCAGGGAATAGAAACCATGACAGAATTGGCAGTCTGAAGCCATTCAAATGATCCAAAAGGAATAGAGGCATTCAATCTACTTTCAGATGTTCAAATTAGGGTTGCGACGCTCACTGCGTACGCCATCAAATTTCTCATTTTGAGATCAACTCTGTGTACCAGAGAGTCCCATCTTTGGGCGGATGGAACTTTGCCGTGCTGCTGTTCTTCAGGGATCTGAAAATTTTCACAGTTTGATGAGAAATGTTCCACTCCATCACATCTATAGATTATTCTCTGCCTGTAAATTTCATACTTTTATTAATCAAATCATTGCCAAGCTCTCTCCCCCAACCCTTTTCTACAGAAGTGTGGTGTCCTTTTTTTTCAATTGAAGGTTGTTCCCACCCAGTTTCCCTTCTCTTGGGGTTCAGGTCCTCTTTTATTGAAGGGCTTGACCATGTGTGCAACTCAACACAGTGGGTTGGCTGTGAAAATATAGCAATGAACAAATGTCATGCTCTCGAAGATGGAGGAGAAATAAAACTAGATGTGTGATGTGTTTGTTGTTTCCTGATAGAAAATGGAAATTAGAGGAAAGTGAATGTAGACTGCCTATTAAACTGAACTGTTACTGTACTGAAATTACAATATAACCACAGGTTGTCACCAAATCCTTATTGCCAGAACAAACAGATATACTTTGTGTGAGCCAAACCAGTAAATCCCTCAGTATGGTCACTACACTATAGCTGGGAGAGGGAAAAGTAGGAAGAGGGAGTAGAAAAGAAAATCTACTGTTTGTCCCCTTGTCTGCAGCACAAATCCCCTGGTGGGCCAGAATTATTTTCAATACGTCATTTCTAGTGGATGCATGGGATGTTTTCCTAGCACTGGATTGAGTCCTTGGGGTGTAACTCTTATGGGACACTGTTTCAGTTCTTAACAACTACAGTAATTCACTGTTTCTTTGATGACCAAAATAGATGTTGGAAATAATCTGACTGCACACTTTTGTGCACTGTTTACACACTAGGGACCTTTATTGAGAAGTATTTGTTCAGTAAACTTTTAAAAAAGATTATCTAGTTATTTTACTCTGAAATGGAGATTTCTTAGGTGTATATAAATATAATAGCTTCTGAATTTTGATGAGTTTAATGAAGGCAGCGGTCAAACTAAATATTTCCCTCTCAAAACAAATAAAAACATCTGCCTCTGAATATTTGTTTGCAAGAAAAAAAAGATAAGTACATTTTATTTTGTGCAAATACAGACAAATATACAAATAGACTGGCATCCATGATGAGTGGAAGGCTGAATGCAAGTTGTTTTATCTGGATTGCCTCTTAGTCATCCCTCTCAGCGTTGACAAAAGGGCTGCATGTTAATAATTTGGAAGGTCTGTTTTGAGCTCTATGTGCAAATTAGCAGTGGAACCCGTTGGCACAGCTCAAACCAGACGCAGCTGCTCGCTGGAGAGGGCCCAGACAGACCCCCCACTCCTCTCCATTTTGTTTTTTATTGTCTGCCCCACACCACGACTGAGCATGTGAAAGTGCCCTGCTCATGTGTCTTGCTGTGTATTCGCAGTATCTAGCCCTTCCTCCTGAGGTGCTAGTGGAGTGTGGAGCGCGCTTGACTGGGTGTGGCCAGAGGTTTGATGCTTCGAGCTGCTTGATCGCTAAAGGGGGTAGGCAGCTGTGTAAGTTTTTCTTTTCTTTTTTTTTCTCTGAAACATGATGTCCTGGGTTCAGCAATGAGATTCTCACCCCCCTCGACGACTCAAGAATGTGCACAGTGGCAACTGGTAGGAATCGCTTTTATAGATTTTTGTTACAGTAACAAGAGAAAGCCTGTAAAATAAGAAGATAGAAAAAAAAGAGAGGAAGATGCAGGAAAAGATGACAGTGGATGCGCATCAAGATCACAGCGCCTTAAAACAATGGCGCCTTAAAGAGCGTGGATTGCACGGGGTCAAGTTCTCGCAATCGCATCAAATGGCAGGCCTCATTTCATTCGCTTTAAATTCCACTCTCTATCTGAGGTCAACAGACTTCCTTTCAAAGAGGTAACAAGAATGAGCAGAGGCGGCTTACGGCTTTGTGGCACGGTGCCTGCGCTGCTTAGCCCGAATCACAGTGAGTGGCAGAAGACAGCTGGCACACCAGCCCATCCGTCCTGCGGTGAAGTTGCCTCAGACCAGCCAACAGCATGTAAAACCCTCTCCCCACTTCACACAAGCCCTCTTTGTCTAAGCCCCTCTACTGATAATGTGTGGAGGAGCCTCCCTGGGGTAAGACATAGTTAACAATGTTTGAATTACAAGATATGCAGCCTTCTCCCCCTCTTTGATTCGTTGTTTTTTTTTTTTTTCAATGAGTTGATATTTCTTATGCCCCCAGCAGCCATTATTGGACATCAGACATACACTGCTGTTTCTCTCCTAAAGTACCTGGAATGAAAGGGTACCAGAGTATTTATCATAGTCTTATACCCATGCCTTCAAGTGCATCATGGATGGCGTCCCCACATTGGTCTTTTGGAAATGTGCTTCCTCTACCATGTACAGATTAAGCTGAGCTTTAAACAACATGCTGATTACAAACTTATTTGCAGACTTCAATTCAATTCTGTGCAGTGCATTAAAAGGACAGTTATAGTATTTCAGTGAATTCTGCTGTCTAGATACACTTCACAAACTGAAAAGAAAACCTTTTAAACTCAAAAATATAACAGTGCAAGCACTGTCCCAGAGAACAGCAGGAGTCTCAGTAGGATCTGAACATGTATTTATTGACAACAGATTCAGTGTGCAAAGTAAATGCCAACTATGGTAATTTTCCATTCCATGTTTTTATTTCACTCCGATTCATTAATGGCAATTAATCTCCGACAATTCTCCCTAAGACAAACCAATGCCAGTCAGCGGGCGGGGGCGAGCCAAGGAGAGTGTGAATGACAGACAGCCAACAATGAATGGCACATAAGGGGACCAGAGAGCCTCGTTCCACTCTTTCCACTGAAGATAGTTCCCACACTTTCAGACCATGCACATTAAGTAATAATCAGGCCCAAAGCTCGTAGAACAGTTTGGCAGTCTTTAAGCAAACCTGCAGTATAACAAAGTATTAGGAACAAAGTGAACTATGATGAAACTACTGTAGTCTGTATGATTTACTCAGTATTTCAGGTTGTCTTACAGAGTACATTGTAGAGCAGTATAGGAGCAGTTCATGAAATACAGTGGCCGATTATTATTTCATGTGCTGGACATTTTGGATTCAAACACACAGAACATAAACTATTTTTACACAACAGTCGATTTTCCTTCCTTACGGGCATGTCTAGCAGTCAGATATGGAGACGACCCCCTGAAATGAATGATAATATACAACAAATGAAATGACTTATCAGGACTTAATGCATCTGTAATGCAAAACCTAGAGGAGGAAATACAGCAAATGTGACACACACACAAACTAACCCGACAGGATAATTGCATTTGTTTAAAAACACAATAAAAAATATTACACCTCCGATGCATCATTACGTGAAATTATTGGAATTAAGGCAACCTCATTTTAAAAGCTTCATAATCTAAGCAATAACAGTCTGTCTGTTATCAAACCACATTACATTAAGGCAGTAACTTACCTTCCAGCTATAATAATGCCATTTTGTAGCTTATTACAGTATCTCAAGAATTATAAACAAATAAGTGAAACATCACACTGCCATTGACATCTCAGATTGTTTTCTCTCCTCTTATTGTGGATTGACAGGAATATCAATATTTTCTCTATTGTTTTCAGAATGAACTAAAAAGGGGGACAGCATTTCCCTGCTTTTTTGAGCTGTTGTCTGCAGTGAGTGGGGCAATTTAACCCTCAATAAAAGCCAGATTGAATAATGGAGTGTGTTTGTGGAAAGAAGTGGCTGGGTGGTTAAGGGTAAATCATGAATAAGTGTTAGCCCGCCCTCCCCCCTCTCCCCGAGCCACACACACCCCCACCCCACACAGAGCATCTGCAACGCTGCACAGAAAGTTTTTCCCCCTAGCCTCCATCATCAATCATTTCCCTAATACTTAACCAATTCACCCTGACAATACTCCAAAGGATGATCAAGCAGCAGGAAATAAAGGAATCTAATGAATGGCAAGAGGATTGCCTTTAATTGCACCACCACCATGCAGCAATGGTTAGCACTCATATTGGAGTTTGTTACCATAGAAGGGAATAAACAGCTTTAGCTAACCCTTATTCAACTGGATAGACAGGGGAAAAGAGGATGAGGACCATTCAGTTGAAGATCCGTGTGTTTTGGCCAAACTGTTTCCTAACGGGTTGTTTCATTTAGTTATTTTAATTTTAGTTTGGTATTTCTACACACTATTTTCTGATGAATATGGTATAATGAATCAAAAAAAGTTCAATCTCATTAACCTTTAAGATCATTACTATGGGATGATCCTCTGCCTACTCTGAGGCGTAGACCTGGAAAGTTGAACTAATCAGATCACTGTAGGCATTAAAATGTTTAGGAGAGCGGCTGAAAGAAAACACATGCCCCATATAGCCATATAACAACTCAATTATGGGGAAATAAAAATAACTGTGAGGCCCTGGGGCTTCAGGCTTTGATAATATTTTGCTCTGTGGTACGTCTCTCTGTACAAACTGTTATAGCAGAGATATTCTAGTACCTTTTAACAAGGCAACTATAATGAAAGTTGTCTTTTGTTATTAATTGCACGAAGAATGGAACCTTACATCCAATTAGCACTTTCACTTTCTAATGCAGATTTAGGTCTGGAAATGCAATAAGGCGTCCCGCTCCTATACACAAAGCAAGCAAACAAAACAAAACAAAACAAAACAATGTAATGCTCTCTGGTTTATTAAACATGTGGAAGAGTTAAACTATTCGTGTTTAACAAGCTTCATGCTTTTGAAAAGAATGTTTTCCTTCTTGTTAAACAATATTGCTGTTTCCTCCTAGCTGTTCTGCTGTAGGCTTAAATGATGCACCAGCAGAGCAGTGGCCATTGCTGAGCTCATCGCCATAGCAATCATAATACAATGTGGATGAAGTGTTTGAAATTCTTTTCTTTGTTTTATTGTGGATTATAAATGGCTGTCATACTACTACCACAAATAATAGCTTTTGTGTAAAAATAAAAAATACCATCCCACCACACTCATGTGATAACAGAAATTCATTTAACCAGACTACGGACACATTATTTCACAACGCACCTGTTATTTTTGGGGGGGAATCTTGAGATAGAGCCCATCCGCTGTCATGGAGAAAGCAGTCTCAAAGAGATCTAATTATTTACCGGAGGTCAAGAAGCAACTGCCCTCAACAAATCCAAGTATGGGCCCCCCTCCTATTAATCTCTATTCTGTGGGATGATAGATATGTGATGGGGAAGGGTCCACTGATGGCTGTTCCTGAGCCTGACGGAGCCGCAGTGATTTACAGACCAACATCAATCTTGTCATCTTGCTCTCCAAACAATAACAGGCAGACACGGTGAGGGAGGTTGGGGGGAGGCTAGAGTGGCCAACTACTGTATATGTGAACTCATTTGTAATGTTGCTTCTCCTAATTTTTTTCATGATAGAATTGTGTGTGGACATATTTCCAGCTCCACTATCCATCTCCGGGAGTTGCTTGTGGATGGCTTCAGTGTTGTGCTGACAGAAAGGGGGCACGGAGAAAGGAAGCCTGAACCGAATTTTCAACGCTTAGCCCATAACCGAACTCTGTGTTGCCATAGAAAAACAAAGCTTTGTTCTTCCAGCTAGCTTATTTTATTTTTTTAATACACATCACCAAAAGAAGAAAAAACAGGGACAGGAACATGCGTGTTTATGAAGGTCAGCAGTCATGTGTGAGGGAACTTTGGTTCATGGGTGAATAGTCAAGCAGACCCTTGGAAAACAACCAGCCTGGACATTTTTAATCTTCCAGGGGAAAAACAACTGCAGCGTAACTGTGTCCAAGATCTATACAAATATCGGATTCTGTGGACCTAAATGGCAGGGTTTCCACGGCTCATAACATGGGGTCACGTGACCTTTGCTCTGAGGGAAATCCAGACATAGCTTCCTTCCTGGGTTTGTTGAAGGATGGAGAAGGACATGGAATCCTCTTTCTTTGTTCACAGATTTTGTTTATAGATGTCCTTCAAAAATGGAACCCCTGTGTTAATGTAGCCAAAAAGGGCACATTGTCGTTTACAGCTGTTAAAGGCAATAAAAACTAGTGTGAAAGTTTGTGTAAAATGTTAGCTTTGTATGACATTCCATAGTTTTCCCACGCAGTTATAGTTCTTTTATACAGTGGAATTGTCTTCACGTCAAGATTTACAAGAGATTGCCTGGTTGCCACTCTCATGTGAAATTGATGTTTGAAGGAAATGCATGTACAATCCAGCATTTGACAGTTTTCCATCATCCTGTCCCAAACAACTGCACATGTCTTATTCTTTACAAATGAGGTATCATTTTGAGCTTAGGCTCAGATAGCTAGATATATAGCCTGTATCGGATGATCAGTTTGATCAGACTCACAGCAGGGAGTAAGTGTTATATGAAATGTAGAATGACTATTGAGCACTTTTGACCCAGAAAGAGAATCCATCTTTCAGAGAGCGTTTTATTGTTGGACACCGTTTCTATCCCCCTATTCTCAGTAGAGCCGATATGAGCCCCATCAGTTGGATTGAAATATGGTGTGAGAGAAAGGGAAGAAATGAAGTTTGGCTGTTGGAGAGGCGGAGGAGACCAACTGGGCACTGGCTCAGACTCAGCCCAATACAGAGACTGCTGCAATGCGAAAGATCCTTCTTTCAGATGACAGTGGTGTTGACGGCATATTTTAGCAAAAGTTAAACTTTTGTGTGTAATGACAGAATAATTATACACTACATTGCACCAGCATAAGCAGAAACAGCAGAAAAAGACAAGCAAATAAAGATGGTCATAATTCATGCTTTCTAAATAAATATGAAACTGGATCTGTGTGCAAACTCCCTTTTTTCAGGAAGATATTGACGGAGGCCTGAATTAATGTGGCCTACAAGACAACACACCAAATCCCCTGCAAAGCCCAGAACAGTACTCCCTCTTAGACACTTGACATTTGTTTTTCATCATGAACTTAAAGGTCACTGGCTGCAGGAGTGCCACAGATCCTGTTTGGGGTTGCATTTGCATGATTTTTATTGCCTCATTCTCGCTGGCAACTCCAATTGTTTGACTTAAAGAGTGCTTTTTTATTAGCCTGCTGTTACACAGTGCCAAACAAACAAGAGTCTGAAAAAGGAGAAAGTTTCCTGGATAATCCTGGATTTTTGACCATGAGATGAGAAAAAGAGGTAGAAGAGTTTTTTGTTTAGTTAGAAAAGGATATTACGCTATTTTTCTTTGTGTAGATTGTACTATAAGAAATGAAATGAAAGTTTTCAAAGATGATAAAAATGCTTTAGAGTGTCACTCTGCTAGAACATTAGATATGAAACAGATGAAGATGTGTATCCCCAACTAGATTCCTGCTGGAAACACCACATTTAGATATACATAGTTCCCCAAAGTCAAGACAATAATGTATAAACAAAGACAAAAACAAAACATATCCAGCATCGTATTCAGCAGTCCAGTTCAGGCTTATATCATGTCAACATGGCTTTTACATAAACCTCATATCAATTCACCACATTTTATATGCTGGAACATCTACAGCTAAACCATAGTTTTGAAGATGAAAAGGGAATGTATTTAAGTATTGAGTGATGTTCAAAATCAGAGATTGATGTCTTGCAGTATGTTGAAAATTGCTTCATGGATGGAAACGTTCAGCTGTGATTGCTTCAGGCATCCAGTTCATCACACCATGGCTTTTTTCACACATCTACTAGCTGGAAGAGGCTTTCCACTAATATGATGTTGTATCTGGAAATCAAAGAGAGACCTAATCACCTGCACTCTGAGTTGCAAATGTGAGTAATTTCCCATGAACCCCTTTAGCCATATTCATTAACCTGTCTTACGAGTGGGCTGGCCTGATTCGCGTGCTGGGCATCAATATGCATGCTCCTCCTAATGAGGCTGAACGGACCCCAATGATGTGCTGACCAAATGCCCCCCCCAACACACACGCACACACGTGTGCACATACTTTCAACTCCGAGACATGAGAAGCACTCACATGTACAATCTGTTTCCTTGGAGGCTAACTCAAATGGTAACTATAAACAGGCATAAAAAACTAACCAAAACTACAATACAGAAACATGATATACTTGCGCTTTAGAGATGAATTTAAATATATCTAATTTACAAGTACTAATTGCCTCTGTCAGCAAATGTATAGTGAAGGCATAAAATTACTTAACATGGCTTGTGTGGGCAAACAAAAATAGTTTATTATCGGCTTTTATAAAGTTCTTTCCTTATGTTGGGATTATTTATTCATTTTAGCTCTCTCTCACTCTTCTCTGTCTTCAGAGGCCTTCAACTTTCACTAGTTCCGTGTGCCCTCCACCCGCCACTGTGAAGGGCTCGGGGTGGGTGTGAGAGTCCTCCTCACAGCCATTACTCCTGGAGGTGTGAATTGGCAGCCAGACAGTTTGTTCTAATAGGTGGAGAAGAGGCCCAAATAAAATGACCACCTGCATTGATTTCCCCACAGTGGGGAGAAGTGTGCCATAAATAATTCAGGAACAATACTGTAAATGATGGGAGTTAACACCTCCCAGGTCATTCATGTGGGGGAGAAATGAGGAGGTGAGGACTGGGGGCCCTTTACTCTGTCATGAGTTGAGTCCCAGTGTGATTTGATTATTAATTCCATGGAGCCGCTCAATTGTGGAGTGTCCACCTAACAGAGACACTATTTATACAGGTGAGAGTTCAATTACATACAGGCCCCAAAATGCCATGCCGTGAGCCAGGCTTCCCAGCAGAAAATGCTATTGTCAGTCACCACTGCTGTGGATCTGCATTTATACAGTGGGGGGGGAGAAAAAGCTGACACTGCAAGGGGGGCTGTATCCACTGCAGTATACTTTCTGGGCTTCTGGAGAGAGATTTGGTCTGAAAGGGGAATTGGCTTGGAGTGTCAGTTTATGGGAAAATGGAAATATCTAGAATGAGTTTATCAGGATACATAATATAGTGATCTCATGACGGTCTTTCTCTCCATCCTCTCTTTCTCCTTCGCTCTGTCATTTCATTACAGTTTTTCTTTTCTCTGTATCTCTCTCTGGGTAGGAGTTAGTTTGCTATGGAAAAGTGTGTAACATCATAGCCAGAAATAATAATCTGAGATTGTTGATCTTAATAATATTTATACCATCATCTGTTTAAGGGCTTGGCGATAGGGCCCTAGTTACTAGGGAATGGGGTATAGTTTGAATAAAGACGAAAATGTTGGAATCATGCTTTGTCTTGAGTACATGTAGACAGAAACAAAGTGATGTGAAAGTTGAATTGTATATAACGCTGAAATGAAAAAAATCACCCAGCCCTAATCTGTATCCTGTGTCCATATAATATTTATACCATTTTCTCACGTCAAATGTGATTACCATGAATCAAAGTACCAGATCTCAAAATTCGTTTTCTACAGTGTTATTCTGAATCAAATCAGACATTCAATCAAATTTGATTGGCAAGGTAGATTATGCAACCTCTCGAAGGCCTGCACTGAATATTTAATAGAACAAATCCCATATTATGATCATTTAATGAGGCCAAATCTGTATTACCAATATTTAATCAAGAGAGGCCAGCCCACCATGGGAAAAGCCCTGAAACCAACATCAAGGTGCTCTTTTTAGACATGCACTGTTTCTGTGAGTGTGAAAGCTTTAACCAGCATACTTGCTTGATGCAGCATAAAGCGTTTGATCAAATAACAATGCTGGCTGCCATCTGTTTATGAAGTGAGCAGTATGATGATATTGATATGGTATATGAAGTGTTTATGAAGTGAGCAGTATATGCTATGATGATATTGATATGGTATATGAAGACAATGATCACTGGAGGGAAGAGTTTAGAACTTTACCTTGTAGGTAGCGTTATCTGTTTTACATTCCACTGCCATAATATGTGCCTTTAAGTGTGTAATGGCGGCTTTATTACCTTAAAGACGTTTTTCTTGAAAAGGGACAATAAACTTCGGCGTAGGCCCGAGTGACTTAAGAGGGCCCTGGAGCCCCCCACAGCTATGAGAGCGATCAATTTGTTTGTGTATTCACAGTCCTGTCATCAGGTTTTATGAAGGGCCAATCACAGCCTACTGTCTTAAAGAACAGAAAAGAAGGGAAAAAACAGATAATTCAGCTCAATTTCTTACACTACACCATCATGCTGCCAGCTTGACTGAAATACAAGAAAGCATTACTCAGTGATGGTTTTTGACATCAAACTTTCCGTGACCCTGGTGTTCCCCTATAGAAACCTATACTTCCCAGTAACTCTCCAGCTCTATAAGAAGTGCATGTACAATATTTTGTTCATTTAAGAAAGTGTAGTGTAAGTGTAGATTCTACCATTCATCGAACATACCCATTCAACGTCCTTTATTTAGTGAAATAGATATCCTTTTTTTTTTGCACATTTTGTTTAGTCTAATACTATTAAACTTCATTATTATGTTTATACTGGGTATAAACATATCCTCTGTATTTAATCAGACGAGATGTCTTAAACCCCCAAACACACTAACACACACACACACACACACACATAGCTCTGCTCTCTGCCCTGATCTCCATGCTAAATGGCATGATGTATCTCAGTTCTCATAAATCAGCTGCACACAGCAGACACTCACTGCATGTGCATTCCCACACAGCCGTCGACGCTTTTCATCCTGCCTGCTACACAACGTTGGCAAGGCCCGCTGTGTCAAAGATGGTAGGGGGAAGCACGCTGCCACCCCCTCTAAGATCTTTTTGAAGTCCACCAGGATTGCTCTGCCATCTGGATCGGCTGTCTGCCTGCCTGCCTGCCCCAGATAGGCCAGGTTGCCAGCAGTCCCCAATAGCACAATATGGCCCTGCCTTTAATGAACTACTGACTGTCCGCTCCTAAATTGAATTGACATCCATTTATCTTTGACATTTCTGAGGGACAACATCCATCTTTCTCCATTTGCATTTTTTTTTTAAACAGAGAAGGGAGAGACTTTTATCTTTTTATGTCATAAGCTTGTTTTTTTGTTTGCGATTCTCCCCCTATGCATATATGTTTTGCTAAGCATGTTGGCTCATTCTGGGATAATAAACATTCAGGCAGGGTTTGGCCAGGCCTGATCCCCATGGTTGTGTGCTGCTCTGTTAAACCAAAATAAATATGGGCAGTCACTGCAGCCCCCCGCCCCAAATAGAACATCTCAGTGATCTGGAATATGGGTTAAATACCCTGTTGAATTCAGTCCCTGCCTCCACAGATAAAGTTCTCAGAGGCAGTTTCATCCACCACTACCACTAGCCATGTTATTTATAAGATGGGAAACCAAAGACCAAAAACAGTTTGGTCGTGTAAACACTCGGCTCAGGGTGTATGTGTGTGTTGGAGGGGGGGGGGGGTATAGCATTATTTAAAGCGTGGAGTGATGGCTAATACCTCTCTTAAAGGGCGTGATTACTTTATGATGTGGACTTTAGATATTTGAATTCCATTTTCTTGCCTAATGCTAGAACAAACCCCGGCTGGTAATGAAGGGCCTAGCGTGCAAACGGAGGATGGTGTTCTGGGCTCACAGGTTACCTTTGTCACATGTGACCTCTGTGATCGTCCATCCCACAGGAGGACTTTGTTGACTCTGTGATTGCTTTGATTGGTGATTGACATCAGCCCCTGAGGTAGCTGGCCTAATTGCGCTAAACTCTCGGCTGAGAGCACAGTGAAGAATAACCTGCCCCACTGACTGAGTGATACAGAACAGGGTATACCAGATACCTGGCAATAGTACAGTGACAAAATGATTCATTAGATGGCATTATTATTATTATTGCTAAACTAATACCTATTTATTCCCCTGCACATAATGGCTTGTTAGAAAAGAAGAAACAAATAAATAAATATATGTTGAATATAACAGTGTCTAGTGGCTATATTGCGTATATCCACCTACGTTGCATCATCCATGGGCTTTCCTGTGTTTGGGGAGAAAAAAATGAAATCTTCAAAGAAGCGGTAAAAGGGATTTTACTCTGCGCATTAATGTCACTTTGTGTGTGTGCCTTTCTGCTGGATCCAGGTAATTTCCAGCATGAAACATGACTGCTTTATCAGACAAACATAGCTTATTGAATTATTAGCAACTGTGAAATGATTTCCAAATTGATGATTAATCTTATCATTCAATTGCATTCAATTACACCAGCCCTTAAGGACAGGAAGTGGTCATGTTTTCTTTCCACTGGGGCCTCCGTTGTGTCTCCAGCACATCCTTTGAAGCAAGTGAACCCTGAGGCTACTCTATTTACAGAGGGGAGAGAAAAGAGGATTAACCAAATATCATTAAAGCATGCAGTAATAAAGTGCAATCTGATTTATGAATGAGAATAGCATGCAAATCGCTGGCAAATGTGGGCATAATAGGAGAACAGCGTGAAGAGAAGTCAGATCTCCAGCAGCCCGCTCCACAAGGCCTCGTCCAGAACAAAGCTTGTTTGACTAAATTGTGGGGCGGGTGGTGGAGGTGAGAGGACGGGTGTTTGAGGGCGGGGGAGGTCCCCATTATTGTGAAGTGTTATCATGATCCCTTGTTGAGGCCGGGGAGATCCTCCGGTCCTGTCAGAAGCCCTCTTCTCCTCGCCCCGGCACTCGGCACTCGGCACATCCCTTGGCTGGAGCCTGTTAAAGCTCTCTGGTAATTGGTGAGAGATTCTCAACATGGTCAGAGATTGTGTACCTGTGCCTCAGCAAACTCCCAGTGATGAGGAGGGTAATGGCTTGTGATTGTAGGCTGATTTCATATCGCTCATAATGTAGTGGAGTGTGTGTGTGAGTGTGTGCCTGAGTGTGTGCCAATATCTGTGTGAGTGTGCTGACAAAGAGGGAAAGAGAGAGAGGGAGGGAGTGAGAGAGAGAGAGCTTCTGTTGTCCCTGTAGCTTTGACAAGCCACAGCGAGCGGATTTGGTGGTTTAGCACTTTGTAGGATCAGAGTCAAAATCTTTCATAGGGGACATGGAGACATAAGGAGAAAGCCATGCCACAACATGGTGCGAATCCCCTCATTAATCAGCATTATTAATACGGCTTCAGAGCAAGGAGCCCCCTCTGCTGGAACAAAATGGACATTTTCCCACGGACCCCCTCACAACTTCACAAGCGACAGCAGGCCTCTCTTCGTTTGATGGTGTGTGTTTTTTGACTTTAATAGTCATGGGTAGCAGTTTCACTGTGAAAACGCCTGTCTGCGAGGATGTTCGAGGTACACCACAAGGACACACACACTATTGTCTCTCTCTGAGGCACGGGTACACAAACACGGATCTGACCTGGGAGCCCACAGTAGGCCACTCCATAGAACAACAGGAAACGTCCTGACGACATTCATATTAGTGTAAAATTAGTTGTGGTACTGAAAGTCATGCAATGACTTCCAACCTCCATTGTTTGCAAGGACTGATCCCTGTCCCTCTGCAGAAGTCTAGTGGCCACAGCTCTTCCTATGATTGTGAGAAGCATTAATTGAAAGGTGTGGCCGGCTGTCTGTTTTGGCAGTGATGTTGGAATGTTATTTCTGCTAAGCTTTCTTTTAGTTTTTTTCTTGGGAGTGGAGGGGTTTGGCTTGGGGATGGAGGGTGGGGGGATTCAAGTGCTGACAGAGTTACAGAGCGTGACTTCCTTGTGTGTGCCAGATGTTTACCAGATCCTCATGTGATATGGATTCAGAAGGTCTCCATGTACTGAGCTTAGCATTGTTTTCTAAAAAATCGAGTGTCGATGTAAAGCATTCAAAATAGCCTCACCCAACGATTGCAGCATTTGCGACAATTCTTTCTTTATCAATTCTCAAATGTTTCTAAAATGTTATTTTTAAATCCCCATTTTGTTTCAATATAAGGATTTGAGATAGGAGACCATGTTTTTTTGCTGAAAAAGAGGAGCCGGGGGTTGAGGATTCTGTCATTGGGATTCTCTTTGATCTGTCTGCTATTTCTCCGGTGACATGCACCTACACAGGCAGATGCAAACTTTCCCCCCTGTTATGACACAAAACAAATGTAATACTCTGCAATATGTGGCCAACTGAGAAAATAAACACGGGTCTGATCATGGCGATGATATATGAAATTTCCGTCATGGATATTATTAGGGGCATGCTCTCTCTCTTTCTCACATGCACACAAGGCATCATTTATGTCAATGAAATTACATTCACTCCTGAAAGCTTCCAGGAACTTCAATAATTCCTCATATTGTGTTATTTCTTCTGTCGGAAATGCACGAGATCTATCATAAGCGGGAAAACACATAAAAGGCCTTTAATGCTGACCTTGTGTCGTGTGTTATTGTCGTGTTGTCATCTATTTGGTACCCAGGGACTTGGGCTGGAGAGGGGAGAATAATGACATCTGATGCCCACCATAAACATCCTAAACTCCAGCCTCTCTTATGAAACTACATGTGAAAAGTCTTATTTAATATATCTTATGCCTTTCCAACCTAGCAGTCAGCACGTTAGTTGCTGTGTGTGTGTGTGGGGGGGGGGTCAGACTCTTTTATATTGTCACCCTCTGTCACCCAGTCATTCTCCTTTCTCACATGGTCTGTCTTGTTAAATCACCTATTCCTCTCTTCCTCTCTTCTTCCTTCTCCTGTCCGTTTCCTATCCTCCTCATTTCTGAATCTATACCCTCCTCTCTCCTCTCCTCCTTTCTCCTGTTTGTTTCCTTTCCTCCTCATCTCCTCATCTATACCCTCCTCTCCTGCCCTCTCCCCTCTTATCACCCCTTTCATCTGGCGTCACTCATCTTATCTCTGTGTCCATCCAGCTCTGTCCTCCCATAGGCTTTCAGCGGCCTTCCTCCCTTTTCTTCCCTTGATTCTTCCCCTAATTCTCAGAGCCTGATCCAGTGCACCCAGACTGCCCCACAATTTGTCTTTAACATCTCACTCGCGGGCTCCGTCGCCGGCGTGGTCCCCAAGATGCAACCCCACTGATATGGCTTCTATGCCCCTTCTTCTGTTGACTCTATTCTATGAATGTCTAAGGACTGAGGCAAATTAAGAATCATGAACTATGACAGGCTCTGACACTGACTGTGTGGCGTGCCAGTCCATGCTTGCTGTTCAGCATAATGATTCCATTACAATCTTGTGATGTTATTCAAAAGGGCGCCCGATAAATGAATGATAAACTAGAAGGGGGTTATGCTTCCTTTTATTAGGGAGTTGATAAGGTAGCTAATCAGTGTCCAAGTAAATGTCATTACATAAATTATGAGGCAGACTTTGATTTATATTCCCATGGAGGTCTTTGCAGGACGGAGCCATCCCGAATAGCCTCGCTGGGTGTCACTCAGAAGGCATGCTTTTCATGGAGGAGCAGGGAGATATTTATTCTCTTCTGCTATTGTCCTGTGCTCTTTCTCAGGGGGGATTTATAGAGAGATATGGAAGGCCACTAGTCTGCTGGTGTTTGCATAATGATTTAAAAAAAATTGATTGATTTTTGCGAATTTTAGCTTAATTCAATTTGAACTGCATTCAAACACATTTTTCATCCAACTACTGAGTTGTGTTGCGACTCTGAGGATATTATCCTCCGACATGCATAGATTATGTTTATTGTGTGATTTTATTGTTTTTAAGATATATGGCTATAAAATAGGCAGATACATTGTTTTAAGAGTTGTGATGTTTGATAAAGACCGACAATAGTTTGAAAGTAGATAGCAGAAATGTAGAGTTTCTGTGAGACACTTCTGTGAGACACTGCCATTCACTGTCAGTTGGCATTGCACCATGAGTGAGATGGCCTAGTCAAGGTTTGTAGTCTTGGGGCTCCACTGAAACCATAGGCTTGAGGTGTGTGCACATCAGACATGGGTACATGACATCAGAAGCCCCTCTGACATCACTGCAGGGCAGAACTCCTCTGAGGTGTGGTGACATCACTGCTCCTCTACTCGCTCTCAGCCATGGCGGCACAGTGACTGCTTTCAAGCCCTGACCAGGAAGGGGAGTGTGTTTTGGCCAGCATTCACCCGGGATTGTTTTGGCCCGAGGCGAACCCAACGGCGGAAAAAGACATCCCAGGTGCACGGTGGAGTCACCTGCATTTGATGCCCCCCCCCCCCCCCCCCCCCCCCCAGCCCCTGTCTCAGAGGCAGGAGGCACAGGCCACAGCACCCTCCAGGCCCAGAACATGCTGTCTGCAGAAGTCTGCACCGCTCTCATGCAGTAGCAAATTCAAATTCACAGTGGCATTACAGCTTTTCATATTTTCAGATGGACAGCAATCTTTTTTTTCCTTCCTATTCTTTTCATTGACTGCTTGTCGTTTCTTTTTGAAAACCAAAATAATGTGTACCACACCACAAAGACAAAAACTATTTAATGTGGGTCAGGAAGTAGATGTAGGCTTAATGCTTTAATAGCTGTGAATTCTGTTTCACACTCTTATAAACAATTTGGTGGCTCAGATTTGATCATTTTTACATCCTTCACCACCAGTTTTGGGATACAGAATACATGTAACAGCATCACATATTTGGAGTACAAAATATGAGTAACTGTATTTAGATTCAGTTCTAAATGTGGTAATAAGATCACAGATAGATAGATCAATATATGGGATTACTTTTTAAATCATGTGTAGACTCTCAAATTCAAATATTCCCATAAACCAGAGCTTCTCAAACTGATGCTGGTCAGCAAGGAGGAAAATTGCCGGTCCAGGGAGCCCTGCCACTGCCTCAGTCAATGCCCCGTGCTTCTGTCACTCGCAAGGTCCCTGCACCCTTCACTGAACTTCTTGCTTCGTAACATTTCATTCCTGCTTCCTGAGTTATTGTCCAGTCATGGCGTGTTCAGAGCAAGCTAGTCTGGATGCTTTAAAGAAAGAACTTTAGAAGAAGAACCATAGAAAGGGAACTTTGGCCGTTTACTGGTAGGCCTGGTAGGGCATGTATTCTGTATTCTGTAGTGGAATACATCTTAAAAGTAACCCTCCCAGCGATGTTCGCCACAATTGAAAATTCTGACATCATCTTACAACAAATATCAGTTTAGAAGTTATCCAAGAACCGTTGACCTTTGTACGCTTAACTAAAAAGTCCAAACTTTGAGTTAAGATGCCAGACCACATCTTGTTATGCTGCATCACAGTTCTGTACCATTTTTCACCTTATTACCGATTCATTTATGCACTTGAGCCATAGTGTAGAATATACAGTGGAATAGTCCTTAGGTTCTATAGGGGGAGAAAACAATAGTTTGTCTCCTCTGCTTTTACCGTGCTCAATGAGGGGGGATCAATACTGGGGAGTTTTAGAGTGCAATACAATGGGGAGAAGTTTTGTCAGTCAAAGGTTTAGAATGATTCAAGTTGCCCTGTGAGACACTCGATCGATTCACCTGAAAAGCTGCACTGGGAATTTTCGTCAATAACTTGAGCTTGTGTATTGCATTGCATCACGTTTAATAATGCAAGTAAAATTCAGGGGATTAAGTCAATTAGGGTGTTTAAGCGCGTTGGAATGGTTTCATGTGTTCCATTTTTATATAAAATATGAGGGCATTGAGATTGCTGCAATGCTGGCATGCAGTGCAATGTAATTCTTTATACAACACACATCATGTGTGTGTATACTATGTGTATGTTCTAATGCACATAGCAATGTGAGTATGTGCATGTTTCTATGTGAGTGTGTGTGTGTGTGTGTGTGTGTGTGTGTGTGTGTGTGTGTGTGTGTGTGTGTGTGTGTGTGTGTGTGTGTGTGTGTGTGTGTGTGTGAGTGTGTGTGTGTGTGTGTGCATGTGTACTAGCATTTGTTTTGATGTAACTTGACAGAGGCTCCGTGGCCCCTTCGCCTCTCACAGACCCATCGCTAGCACGTCTGAGCCCGAGCTGATGTGTCTTCATCAGTCATCCCTGCTTGTTTGTTCCAGTCAGACGGCGAGCATCCTCCCCTCGTTCGCGCGAATACCGAGTGACAGCAGGCAGTTAGAAGGGAGACGGCTCCTCGCGATGCCTCCCAACTTTGCCACATCCATCCAGATGGCAGATGAGAGACATGAAGCTGCAGGTTGGTGACAAATGCACGGGTGACGGTGCCGCCTTACCCAAGCACAAGAAAGGAGAATCCGACTGTGGCTCCCCGTTTGATTCCAGACCTGACGCGACAGATGAAAGCAGGCTCCAGGACAACCTGCTGGAGGAACCACACACATAAATGGCAGAGACAAGTGGCGCTTGATGTGGAATCAGAGACACTGTACCCATCACCCATCAAAGGTGGGTGGTATGTAAAATATTTGCCGCTACTGTTGTTGTCCTCAAGAACAAGGGACCAGGAGTGTTCTTGAAAAAAAAAATGAGAAAACAACAGGAAGAAAGAAGAATCCCAGATTCCATTTAAGAGGAGATGCAGGAGTGTCATATCTTTGGTACAGCCTCCTGCAGTATCAGGTTTAAATGCTCATCTCTGTGCATCACAGCAAGTAAGATGCACTACACAGATACACACGCACACACACACACACACACAAATACACACACACACACCCACACACAAATACACACATACACACACACTTTTAGTAGTTGGCACCCTTTGTATATGACAATAAACATAAAGGAAGGTACATCTTTTTTTTCATGTTTGTCTTTAAGTGGGATTTACACAATTGTGCACTTGTTGTGGTGTCACATGTAGTAGCATGAACATCTACCCACATTACTCCCGCATACTTCCCGTTTAATATTGCTGTTTCCCCGGCCGACATTTAAACACTTAAACACAGATCACTCTGAGGAAACATACCGTGATGTTTATCTCTCTCTCCCGTCTACTCACATCTCAAATTACACCCATTTGTTTACCAAGTGGAAAAAAAATGACTCGTGATCACTGTTCAAACATCTCAGGTTCACATGAAATTGCTTGTAAGTGCAAAACGTGCTAAAAGAAATTGAAGTGAGCAAATAGCTTGCCGTGTGACTATGATGAGGCTGTCAGCGAGAACACGCAGGTGCTAACATCCGGCATCAGAAGGAGACAGGGCCCCACAATCCTCCTGTGATCAACTTAGTCCCATCATTTGATTTGACCTCATTACAACTAATCATTTTCACATCTAGTAACAGTCAGAGGGTGGGGGCTAGAGTAAGCTTTGGAAGAGAGGGGGTGGAGGACAAGTTGTGTGTATGAAGAGGCCCGTAATGGTAAAAGTGCTATATTTGGTGCCAAAAAGAGAGAGACTGTCAGGTTATTGATGACATATTAAAATGAATAAGGGAGACATGGCAGCCAGTGAAAGGGAGAGAATAACTGAGTGTGTGTGCAGTGATTGCTCAGGCCTCTGGGGTACCTGGTGTGGAATAATGTTTTTCATTGCCCATGCACCGGGATGGAAGCTGCCAAGCACAGTTCTTCATGGACAAGAGGCCCCAAAATGGGAATGGAGAACCACGGGCCCTTATTGGGTGTAATGTCCCCCTTTGAGGGTTCCCCAAAGTAATGTGTTGCATCTGACAGACTGGCAGGAATGTGTCTGTAACTAATCTGACGAGTTATACATTGGGCTTGGATACATTACTCAACATTAGTCTTGGTAACTGACATGGCATCATTTTTCCATTACAATAATAATGTTTTAGTAACAAAAATAGTGTTTTTATTGTAGTTGCGCTTCGCATTTGAATGTAGGAACAGTAGTTGTACCATAGGACGATAATACAACATTTCTGTAGAAGAGGGACGAATCATGACAGGCTGGCTTTGTGTTGTGATTGTGTTTTTGAGAGCTCATAAAAATCCACCCACTATTTTTGTGGTTCCAGAACAACAACTTCCATCCTGAGGCACCCTTCCTCCTGTTCAGCTGGCATGCTCTGGTGACTGTGTCCCTATACCTCATCTAGCTGCAAACCTTAGACCTGTTTAATACTTTTATACGGGAGTAAAATGGCTCAAATTAAGATATGATTGACCCAAATGCATATGTTCTGTTGTTGTAAGGCAATGGGAGTGGCCTTGGAATCACCTCTTTTCCTGAGACTCCATTACACCCTCAGTGACACACACGCAAGCACGCACACACACACACACACACACACAGACCCACCCAGTCACACACACACATACAAAGACGCACCCCTTTCCCCTTCCTTCTCATATTTATGTGTATATGTGCTTGCATGGGTTGCAGGCTGTTTACACCCTCAAATCCACACATCAATTCAGGGTAAATATGTGTCTTTGTGTGCGTGTACGGTCTGACATAATGAGTGAGGGGAAAAAATGATGGCACATTATACGGGGCCTGCTTTGGCAGAAAAACGCTCCGTGCCTTTAAGCAACTCATGAAAAATGAAAGAGATTTGGCTGTCATCATCATGCGCTGAGCCTGACCTTGACTGGAGACAGGTCTAACGGGGCTTCTGAATTTTTTACAGGGGGAAGGTGGTGCTCCATAAGGTATTAAAAGAAAACAATAGTTACAGTGGAGGACAAGTTGTGAAGGGTGTGCGTGCGGTTGAGAGGGTGGGGAGAGAGACACAGGGGCTCTGATAATTACTATTTTTTTTTCTGTTGTTGTTGAAGAACACGCATTTTTGCCCATGCCACTGTCCTGTAATTGTGTACAGTGCAGTCCCACAAACATGCAAACACAAAAGAGAAAGAGAAAGAGAAAAAGGCAAAGAGTCGTCCTCATGTTTTTTTCCCTCTCTTCAGCGCAGCTACTTTCTCTGTGTTACTTCCCCCTTTCATCCCTTTGTTGTTTGTATAGCAGAATAGCTAATGCTGTAAAACACAATGCCTATGAGGGAGACGCTCCAACTCCTAGAAAAATAAATAAATCAACTCAAAGCCATCATATGTAGGCAAATTCAAAAATAAAGAAAAAGAAAAAACAAACAGATTCCCACACAGGGAAGAAGGGGAACATGGGTGCCCATAGTAAGTGGTCATTTGTGAGAGGCCTGTCCTGCCTGCTTGGCTGAGGGAATGGATGACTGCTGAGGGTCATTTGGTGATTTGGTGGCAGAGGTAGTGGGTGGTGTGGGAGGAGTGGTGCGCTGCTGCCTCTGTGGGGATGTGGTGTGTAATGGGTGTATGAGTGTGTGGAGGAAAGCATGCTAAAGGCCCCAGGCACTGTAGCCCCATGTGTTTGTGTGTGTGCGTGTGTTTGTGTGTGTGTGTGTGTGTGTGTGTGTGTGTGTGTGTGTGTGTGTGTGTGTGTGTGTGTGTGTTTCCAATAAGGGTGGCCAGATCTGTTTGAGGAAAGAAACCTAGTATGTGTCTGGGTGAATGTGAGTGTGTGTGTGTGTGTGTGTGTGTGTGTCTATGTGTATGTGATACTGGGAGAAGCTTGCAGAGGAGTTGGTGTAAAGTGTGGCATCTTGAGGGCTTCCTCTGCAGCGCTCCTTAACCCGGTGTGGACGAGGTCCCTCTCAGCAGAGGTGGGAGAGTAATTCAATCCCCAGGCTTATTCAGGGCAAGGCCGTCCCCTCTCCCTCTGACAACAGCCTCAAATTAGAGACTAACCAGCATGCCTCTGTGAGAATGCTATAGTATAGCAGAGACTGCCAGTTCCCAGGCCCCTTCCAGCGCGGGCGGGCAGGCGGGCAGGCAGGCGGGCGGGCCTCCACAGAGATCACAATATTAATTGTGTGATAGAAAGAGAAAGGGAGAAGAAGACCAGAAGAAAGGAAACATGAAATATTTATCAGATGGCTGGAGCACTAAATAAAGAAAAAGTAAAGATGCTGTCTTGGTTATGCATAATTGTCACATACAGACCCTGAAATCCACTGATTGTGTAGAGCGCTGATGTCTATTGAGAAGCACTGACCTGCAGTCAGTTTCATGAAGGATTTTTTAATATTTTACGAGCAGCAGGAGCGTGGATGTTTATTTATGACAGATCATGTATGTTTTGATGTTAGGTGCCTTTAGGAGGTTGATGGATGGAGATAGGACAAACAATAGGGTCAGTGTTGAGTCGCTAAGACCCCCTCCTCATAACCTTTCCCCTAATTCTCATTCATAGTGCTTCATAGAGCCAGAGTGACTTTACGGCAGGCAGTTGGAGCGCACTGCATAATTCTGAGTTTGTGAAGCCTCCACACACATTATTCATTGGACTGGGGATACATCATTATTATGGTGTGGTTACTGCTGCATTGCTTTTGGTAGGTGTTCTTAGGAAAGGTGCAAACCACACGCCTTTGGAATGAATGGGGTGTATTTCTACAGCCAGTTAGCTACGGATAGATGCTATATAAGGTGCTATATACTACATGTTGTGTATGCATATGTGTTCTTAATACGCTTTCATAAATAATGCATGTTGCAAAGAGATGCCATCAAAAGATGATTAAGCTATTAGTTTTCAAGTTACACATACTTACGAGTGTGATCCGAATACATCATCATAAGTCACTTTCAAAATGCAGTCATACATCGTGCGTCTTGCTCAAATTAATGCTATCAGCGTTTGTAATCACTTTGTGGGAAATCATGTTAAATGAGCAGTAAAATTAAACATTATTAAATGAATTGTGGATCGAATTGACTTATTTTTGGTGTCTCATCATATTAGCCAAGACTTTGGAAGATGCTCCGTAATGGAAAACGAGAAAGTCTTTTCCTTTGGACTTTATTGGTGTGTGTGTGTTTGTGTGTGCTAGTGTGTGTGCTTGTGTGTGTGTGTGTGTGTGTGTGTGTGTGTGTGTGTGTGTGTGTGTGTGTGTGTGTGTGTGTGTGTGTGTGTGTGTGTGTGTGTGTGTGTGTGTTGTGTTTGTGTGTGTGTGTGCTAGTGTGCTAGTGTGTGCTAGTGTGTGTGTGTGTGTATGTGTGTGCTAGTGTGTCTATTTCTAAAATAGCTACAGTAAATGGTGAGGTTTTGAGAGGGGATGACCAACAGTTATATTATTCACAAACCCCCACTCATCCCAACCCCATGGGCACGCACACACACACACACACATACACACAAACAGACACACACACACACACACAAACACACACACTTCCCGTCGCTTGTACATGCTTGTAATACATGATGTGTGTGCTGAGTTTAGGGTTGTGGGGGGTTTCCTTCCACACACAGGCATTACCATCTTAATAAGGAGCTTGATTTTTGCCTAGG
Source organism: Sprattus sprattus (assembly GCF_963457725.1). Lineage (NCBI taxonomy): Eukaryota > Metazoa > Chordata > Actinopteri > Clupeiformes > Clupeidae > Sprattus > Sprattus sprattus. The sequence continues at coordinate 31,998,009 of NC_137922.1, read as the reverse complement.
GCCTGGAGCCATGGAGGAGGCCATGGTGGAGAGAGGGGGAAACTGAGGGGTAGTTAGGGGGAGATAAGTCATTTCAGGGGCAAACTGCTCTCAGCTCTGACGGCTCAGTTTCACTTATACAGTATTTGATAACTGTCTGTCTCAAGATCACTAACATACCATTGATTTCTGCTGGGGAGGCTATGCCCTATTTAGATTCCACAACCTGACATGCAGAATGTTTATCCATTTTGTTTGTCCGTTTCTTTGTTTTTCGGTAGGATATGGAATTAAAATGAAGGCTAAGAATTTGCCCTGCAGGTATATTTGATGTGTGAAATGAAGGCCCCGGGTGGTGCAGGGGGCAGGTGCCAGTTTATTCATGTGGACCTTGTGAGGCCTTTATTCCTAACTGATGACCTGCTGGACACAATGAAATTCATCATTTGATGAAACTCTTGACAGATTGTTTATCTCAAGGATATGTACATGTTTCTCTGAAAGGTTATGATTGTATTTCAATTTTCTGAAGGCTTTTGAAACAGGGCGTTAAATAGACACTTGGCTTTGTCAGGTTCGTCTTAGTTTATATTAAATATAAAATAGTGATTTTTACCTTTCATAATGCCATACCTAGTGGTGGGAACAGTGTACTCCATTTTCTTTTATTTCAACCAAAGTCTCCCAGACTTGAATGAAGTGCTTGCCTTATATGTTAAGGCACATAATAGGCATGCACTCATGGTTGGAAATTTGGGAGTGATCTCCTAATCTGCTCCTTTTCCTGCTTGATGGATCTGTTCCCAGGACTCCTGGCTTGTCAATAGTACTTCAGTAATTAACAGAGTCACATGGCTCTGCCGTGGAGATCAGACAGGAGGATTAGTTCTGCCAGGTTCCCCTCCTGTGTCGATACCGCCTCAGAGTGAGAACACAGGAGCCCCAGCTTTCATTAACATACCTACCAGAGATAGAGGAGAATTCCCCACTCCGCTCACACTCGGGCATGTCAGCACAGACACACACACACACACACACACTCATACACACACACACACACACACACTCACACACACACACACACACACACATACACACACATATACAAACACACACACACACACACACACACACACACACACACACACACACACACACACACACACACACACACACACACACACACACACACACACACACTCATACACACACACACACACACACACACACACACACATACACACACTCACATACACTCATACACACACACAATATCTTGAAAAAAAGAATGATGTCTGATTACATAAATAAGGTTGAGAAGGTTAAACAGACTTTTTGATAGCAGCACACCACAAATACACAGTCTATGAGCATGCACCACACTCTGCCCCCTAAAAAACCCTCCCCAAACCCTCCCTACCAACTCAGAGACGGAGATAGTGTGAGCTCAGTGGGTGAGGCCATGTGGTGATCTGCTGTCAGAGCCTCTCTCCATGGCTGCCTTTCTACATTTGTCTGAGGTTCCTGTTAAGCCATCCAGCCACTCCATTGTTACGGCATTACCATTACCAAGTGGAATAGGTCATCGCATGAATAGGTGAAAAGGTGCACTTACTGGCTAGAGCATATTACACGCTTAACCTATCATACACAATTACTGTTTGGAAGGGCTGTTTGACCTTTTACAAGAGCAGTAGTGCTAACACTCTCCTCTCAGGGAAGCGGGATGTGTTTAACAGGCCTACTGTAAGAGCTGGCCACAGTGTTAAACCGCGCGGAGCCGGGGAACATGCTCAAAGACAGACTCTGAGTGTATGAACACCAGGTTTATTTGTAATATAACTATTTTTATTCATAATAATTTGACCCTCTTTGGTTTCTGTCCATACCATATGGTTGTTCACGTTGGCTCCTCACACAGCGTTTTAGCAGCAATTGTCTTCGCAGGAGGTACGTGTTAAAATAATACCAGCGGTTGGACACGTTGTTTCAATGAGGTGGTTTTACATTTGTGGGACAATTTATGGCTTTCCGGAGCCACAAAACTGTATTTTAAAGAGGCAAAAATGATGTTCTGTTGAATGTGGAAAAGGAACCATTGATAATGTTCATCTGGACACCATTAGGGCCGCTGGGCAGAGCATGAAATAGGGGATTCTGAGGAGGAGAGAGGAGTGAGATGATGGGGGGTGGAGGGAGGATCCTGGGGAGGGAGGGGGTGACTCATGGCAGGATTTGTGGCTGTTTGTGTGTATTGCAGGATGCCATGGGGCCTGTTGGGATGACCGTGATAACTCGAGGAACCATGTGTGGTGGGACCCAGTAGGGTCCGGAGCATGGTGGAAGGGCCTCGTCCAGGGGCCCTGTGGTGCAGAGTCCCCAAAGAGACACTTACCTCTCAGTGGCCCGCACAAAAATCCAGCTGTGTAAATATACCCAAGAATGTTAACAGCACGATGCCAGAGCGCTGACGCCATACCACACACGGGCTGTTTCAACAAAGACAAGCGCTGATATGGATGCACAAATCATGGACTTGAGGTGTGAAGGGGGTGCAATTAAAAAATAAGTAAAAGAATGATAGATGTGCAGCTCTGAACCCTTGTGATCCCTAATTTGTAACCTCCTGCGAGCTGTGACCCACAGAGAGCTTTGTCTCGTGGGGAGGCCATAAGCGCTGAGCAGGGGATGCACTGGCCAGCCCCTTTTAATGTATCTATTAACCCAGGCACCCATGCGCCATGCAGCTCTTTTTACAAACATGCAATATTCAAGCTTATTCCATATCAACTAGCACCCAGTAATAATATTATTATTGCTCCAGAACCATTAGTCTTCAGTGAGTTTGCTGCATCATTAGTCTGACTGAGCTGAAAATGCACAAAAAAAAAAGAAAAGACAACCACCATCTGAGAGTGGATTCGGTGCCACCCAATCAGAATGAATAAATGATGCGAGTCTGTCCTAATGGATATGGCTACTTAAACATGGCATCTATTATTTATCAAGTGGAATTCTCAGACAGATGAGACAATAATGTCTAAGGGCTTTTCACCTTCTTTTTTTATTGACTGAGATGTGCGAATCGTAAACAATTCTGGTAACACTTTACTTAAGCTTAGTATCCGTAAAGCATTATAAATACATTTACAAATGATTATAAAGTATTCATAATGCATTATAGCAAACAAGACATGACTGCAAGCATTATGATGTTGTAGTATAAGCCCTACACAACTATGAGTATGAAGGCTTGTATGTTGTCACATATGGCCCCATACAAAGCATTTGGGGAATAAACAGCATTTAACTTAAAGCAAAGATGTCATCAGTGCCATTATCAAGAGGTAAAAGAAGCTTCATTAAGCATTCTGATACTGCTATAAGCTGTAAGGGCTTATGCTACAACAGTGTAACCCTTTATAAGTGCACATATTACTATGTATAAATAATTATATAGACTTAAATCATGTCAATGATTATGAGGCATTATGAATACTTTATAACACTTATGAATTTTTTTGTACCACAATTCTCACAAATAAATGACTTTGCCACGGTTGCATACAAACAAGGAATCCATTTTCTTTGAAATCCATAGGATTTCTTTATAAAAATCAAGGGTCTAATCATTATTGGAGAGCAATCCTCAATCTCAGTTGCAACATGCAGTTAAAAAAATTGAGCCGAATGCCGGCAGAAATGTTCAATATTCTCGTCAGTGCTCCCATACATCCACCTAAGTTAGGGCTGCACACCAAATGAGCAGCTTAATTAGGGTGGAGGGAGGCCTATCAAAGCTGACTTTGCATTAAATATTCAAGTTTCTTTTCCTACCAGATCAAGAGGGCTTAAACACAAGCCATTCTTGACTTTAAACAGCCTTAAAAAAATACATGAGATTGGAAGGGATAAAATTGTGCCTTGTTAGGTTATAACCTAACTCACTATTTGCTGTAGTAAAGACTTTTAATGGGCTCGCTGACACATGGAAGCCATGCTAACATGCTCAGTGTCTGCCATTAGCCTTGTCCCTCCATTAATAATGACAGCTTATGGGCCATCTCAGCCACATCCCTGTTGTCCACACACACACACACACACACACACACACACACACACACACACACACACACACACACACACACACACACACACACACACACACACACACACACAAACACACCCGCGCGCATTCATGCATGCGCGCACACACACACACACACACACACACACAAGTGGTGTGTGATCATTTACAATGTGCTGCATTGCTCCTCTGGGTATTCCTGGCTTTTACTCCATTTGGTTATATTCAAAACTCCAGTCTCCTGAGAGAGGCATTAGGCCTGACCTTTCACCTTTCCAAATATCCCGTGGTTCGATGGCGTAATAACATGCGGCAAATATTTACAAGCGCCACTTTTTTAAATATAATAGAGCACTGCTGTGAACATTAGCACATATTTTCTGCTCAATCAGGTTTTGATGTGGAGCTAGGCGTGCACCCTGGAGAAAAATGCCCCCCCCCCCCCCCCCCATCTCTGTCCCTTGCCCCAGTGGTGGTGAACACCGCTGAATCCAAACAGCTTACATAACAGAAGTGAATGGATGCAGATTAGCGTGCGCCGGCATATACATTTTGAAAAAGTTGCCGGTCCCAGGCGCATTGGCTTGGAGCAGCGGCACTGTCAGAGAGGCTTGCCACCAGGGGCTGGGGCTTTTCAGTAGGGGCAGGAGTGTGTCACTAAATACCCAGTGCTGTAGGTTTGAGGCTGTAAGTGGATTATATGGGGGGATATCCGCCGCCAGCACTCAAGAAGAGACAGGTGGCTGCCGGAGCCTCCGGAGCCACACACACTCGCCGCCATGCCCTGCTTTTTAATCTGCATCAAATTAGATGGATAACAGCAAACACTGCTGCTAATGCACACACTGAAAAAACAGCAAGATAAGAATGGTATTCTCAGACTATCATATAAGTTGTGTGTGTGTGTGTGTGTGTGTGTGTGTGTGTGTGTGTGTGTGTGTGTGTGTGTGTGTGTGTGTGTGTGTGTGTGTGTGTGTGTGTGTGTGTGTGTATGTCTGTATGTGCTTATGTGTGAGGGTATGTGTGTATGTGCCTATGTGTGTGTGTGTGTGTGTGTGTGTGTGTGTGTGTTTGTGTATGTGTATATGCTTATGTGTGTTTAAATTCTTCTCTAGGGTTTCAGAGTCTTAATGATATAGAGGAGCAGAAAGGTCCCTGATGACCCACAGGCCTGTACTGGCTTTGTTTCCCTGTGACTAGAGTTTAGTTTAGAAGTACTAGAAGTCTCTTTTCTTTTCTGGCACTTCAATATATGTGTTTCAGTCATATTCTCTCTGCTTAAGATTTCACCACAGTTGTGACAGGATGAAAAGTGTAATTTCACAAAACATACACATCAAAAAGTAAAAATTGTGCAAAAAAGGATATGACAGTGCCATATATTACAGCTGCTAATTATGCAACCTTTAAATAATGGATATGGAGCATATGCCATATGTACGCAGTCTCCAACTTGCCAAGAACATTCTTGCTTTCACACTTCTAATTGCCTGCTTCCTTGAAATCTTCCCAGACATGTGGAGTGTGGAATTCCTGATTAAATGAATGATTAAAAGGCTTCTGCTCTATGTGAAATACAGAAAACATCCCTCACTTTTAGAAGATGGCTAATTGACTTTGAGGTTGGAAAGTGCAGGATAATATTTTAACACTCACAATCTCTCTGTCTCTCTAAAGTCTAAAGCACACACACACACACACACACACACACACACACACACACACGCATTACCTGTCTTTCAGTATAAACTGGGAATTCTGTCTTCATCCTGAGCCACCAATGCTCTCTGACTGAAGTATCATTTATATTCTAATTGAGATTAGCATGTCCATGTTCATGCACTCCCTAATATTTCATCTCTCACAGACCTCTGCTTACACAGGGGAAGAGAGAAGCCTACATGTACATTTCGCAGTCCTAACAGAAGTTGAAGCAGTGATTCTATGTTTGCCCACACAGTATCACCCAATCATTTCTTGACATTTATTTCTGATAAGGCAACAGGAAGAAACCCATCCTCTTCAAGTAAGGTCTTGAGTTAAAGATGTTAGCTTTACTTGAAGGTTTGACTTACGATATACAGCTTAATATGAGTCTAAGTTTCAAGATGGAGGAGAATGGCGAGCAAACAGCACAGAAGAAGCTCTCAGTTGGTCTAAGGGCCCGTGCTTGATAACTGGTCCTCACTCTTTGCTCTTTCCTCAATCTTGTCACATGATAACCCTACATGTAAAGCTAACAACTCCATGATATCTCCCACAATTCATCCACTCCCCTTCCTCACTGGCATTCTACTTAAATTGCAAATTCTTTTGAACTGTAACCTGGTGTCTCATGGACACTGACTCTACAGTTCCCTGTAGATTGTGGGTCATCAAAGATGTGTCACGGTTGGGTGTGGTTGACTCTAACCAAATGGTCAAACTATATCACACATAATTGCTTGTGGTAGTACACAAAAGTCTTGAGGGGCATCCATTGTTCTTAAGTGATGGAGCATATTTTTTCTTCCTTCTCATATCTTACCATTTTCTATTGCCCCATCTTCTATTGTAACTATGCTGTGCTATGCACAGATAGTATAACTACTACTGGTGTGGTCCGTGGCTTTGGATGTTTCATATATAACTGCATACATGATTGCACATGACTGTTGAGCATCGTTGCATCACAAGTCTTCCACTCCCCGTTAATGGTTATTACATTTTGTCTTATGTGATTTCTTTTTTTTAAATGAAGTCCTATTTTTAACAGCCAGTGTCAAGGAGTTCATCGTATTTTCAAATATAATTGCAATTAAGAGGAGTTCACAGTACAATTCAACACTATTTAACCTTGAGAAGACTTCTGCCTCAATAATCACCATTTTAACAGCTAATGCTCTAATGCAAGTTCACACTGTGCTGCTGGGTCTGTGAACATGCGTGTTCATTAGGGCCTCTTCTCTCCTCTTGCTGTCTCTGCGCACGTCGAGAACAGGACTCGTAATAAGCGCTAGGATTCAGGGCTGAGGGGCAGCATAGTGAGAGAGTGAGAGGGGCAATAACACGTTGCGTCTGCACGCAGACGAACCTGTCAAAGTCTGGGAGTGGGTGCACTCGGGATCGGATCCAGCCTCAGCCCTCGTGATCAGCTAATGAGTCAATTAGCCCGAGCAGCAAGGCAGTTTGACCAGGAACAATTAGCACGAGAGGAAACGACACAATTAAAATCTGCTTCGAGAAGTAACCGGTTTTGCCTTCCTCTTTGTTGACTCGAGTAACACCAGCAGATGCTTGGAAAAAGACAGGACGAGGCCAAACTATATCTACTTGGTAAGCAGCCATAGCGCGGTGGCAGTGGAGTGAGGGGTGAGAGTTGATGGAGAATTTTGGAGAAGGAGGCAGTCTGCTCGTCGCTAATCTGTTCCATGCAGATGAAAGTCTGGGTAATTGCTATATATTGCTCTTTGTTTCAAGGACCTTTGATGATCCCAAAGCCGGGCCTTTATCAGAAGACAGAGTAATTAGAGGAGGAGATGAAGAGTGGAGGGGGAGGGGGGACTTCTGGAGGTTTCGTAGTCTGATTAAGAGCCTTCACTGTACTGTACCTCTCACATTAAAACAAATGCAGTGTCTGCCTGAGCTCTTATGTAACATCTGAGGTAGGGACTTAATTAAAGTGCATTGGTGGACAGAGTGAAGTTAAGTCCTTTATTGTTTTCATCTCAGTGTGATGTTGCAGGGGTGCATGTTGTCAGGGCTGTCTTTGTCATGAGGTCAGGCCAAACAATGGTCTTAGAGCAGTTGTTGTGTTCAGTGCACATCCCTCTGTCTTATTTGTTCAGTGTACAACAGTTAGTGCAGCCCATGCTATTTGATTGGACAAGAGGCAATGCAGGAGTGCTGATATTTAAAACAACAGCATTGTACTTGCTTATATCGCACTGAGTAAACCTCCGGTCATGATGCTAGGCAACTATGAAGTCTTTTTTGGAATATAAACTAAATTGATTTTTAAATTGTTTTGAAATTAATGTCCTCAGTGGATTAATTGCCTGCACGGCTTTCTTTTGTTATTTTTTTCCATTGGCCCTTATGGGCACACCAAGCTGAGCAGTGGTGAGCTAATTCACATTTTCATTACTAGTTGAATGGTGCCAAACTGCAGCGCCACACTCATTTTGGAAATTCTCCTGAGCAAGGGTTTGTGTGTGTGTGTGTGTGTGTGTGTGTGTGTGTGTGTGTGTGTGTGTGTTCTCCTCAGCAAGGCCAGACTGCACCCACTGCGCCTTGAAATCTCCCGAAGCACGTCGAAGACACTACCTCTTTTGTGATAGTCAGTCCTAATGCAGCGCTTGTCATCGTGTGTCTGTATTTTAGTATATCAAGACACGCATGTAGCAGATCCAGTTTAAAGGTTTTTAACCTGAAAAGTTTGAATGCTAGCTAATAAAACGATAGTACAGGGTAAACTGCCCCTCGACATGTATAACACAGTGAGTATGTTTTTGAATAAATACATTTTGGCAGATATTGAATTAAGAAAATGAACGTATTGTCTCTTTGTGTCAAATGGCTTGATAAAACAAGAAATTCCATGGTTACACTTTGATGCATTGTTTGTCTGAAAGGTGTTATACACATAAATTGTATTACTATCATTATTATTATTATCTGCAGAACTAGCAAGCTAGCACACATAGAATTAGAAACAGCTAATATTAATACTAGCAAGGATTTGGGCTTAGAAATAATGGAATTTATTTTAACCAAGCAACCTCCATTATGTCTGATTTAAGAAAGTATTTACTAAGCCCAAATGCTTGCTAGTATTAATATTAGCTATGTGTGCTAGCTTGCGACTGCAAAACTAGACTAAACCAACTATTGCCTTTGTTGGCTAATGTTAAACATACCCAAATAGAAACGTGCGGAAACTGGGATATAAAAAGAGGAAACTAACATTATGCTTTGCGTTGTGAAGTTCTTTGCCTTCACTTCCACAAATATTTTTGTATGCCAGGTCACCTCAGCGTCCATCATCCCAAAGACACACCGTGCGAGTAGACCGTAATGTACGGGAATGCAAAATGCAAATCCAGGCTGTGCTTGGCCGATGAGTTAAGCTGAGCGAAGGCGTGCCAAGCTACGCCATTCGTATGGAAAAACGGCATTAGGCTGCCTAACCATTAATGCCTACTTACTCAATTTAGCTAGCTGAGTGGTGGTCACACAAAGCAACAACTTTGTGTAAGATTATGTATATTATATGCAACCAAATCATTCAGCATACTGACAGCTGAAACACATTTTGTGTTCATTTTAAAACTTGAATAGAGAAACAAGTTAGTTAGCTGGCTAACACTACCTAGCTGGCTAACACTAGCTAGCTGGTTTACTGTCAGGAAAAATACAAATGATGTTGCTGTAAGCTATTTCCCAGGTGACTTTGCCATGATGGAAGCACTTTGCTGGGAAAGTCTGAGTAATGTGTCATTACAGACCTAAGGGTTTCGGACTGCACAAGAAATGCCATGATTTTACCAATAGCAAATTTCACAAAAGGTTCTTAGCTTAACCTAATAATATTCATTTGCTCACATTGACATCTTAAGAAAAATGTGTGTTTCCTTTGCTACTGCTGTAATTAAAGAGTGGTCATGATGAAGTGTTTCAAAGCTGCTGTGTTTTTCTGTTAGCTTTCATGATGCACACACATAGGAGAAATTGTATATTTTTCAGAAACAGAGTAATTGGGAGAATTTAGGTTAACTCATTCTGACACATGAACTCACTCGCCAAACTAACTTTTCAACACCCATACCACAGGAACATGCCTATGTTGGGTATCAAGTTTAGTCCTGAGTGTAATTGATCCAGGATGTCCTCCCCAAAAGGTCTTATTTTCTAAAGCATTTCCTTTGCGTCGGCGAGCAGGCACAAGGGGCAGACTGGGCCTTCTCTGTGGGAAGAGCAGGGACAGATTGTGAGATTGAGGCCAGAGGGTTGTGGATAAGGTGGCCTACTTTCTGTCTCCTGTCATCAGCCGTATGTTGCAGTGCCCCGCTATGTAGCTCATTATTTAATCGCAACTCACATGGAACTTCTCAAGTAATGAGATGTTCTTTTAAGGCTAGTGTCAGTCAGAGTTCATGCCCATTTTTTGTATGCATTTTGTCACTGTGGGACCATGGCTGGCATTGGTTTACAGGAACAGACTGACCTTTCACACGCTGATTGATGCAGTCTCTGCTGAACAAGTGATTGCTTGGCTGAAATACTCTCACTGAGAACTAACTCCTGTTTGAACAATTCCAAGCAATATTAATGCATTCAGAGGTGATTGATAACAAAGCGATGCAACATAATGCTTTAAGAGTGTTTCCTGCATTTTGTGAAAAAATGATGTTGTTGGTTGCTTGAGCAGAGCAATGTGCTTAATGCACATTTCTTTAATGCGCCAGGACTGGCCCCATTGCTCAGTCTTGACCTTTACTTGTGTGTATAGGTCTATTAAACACTGAGGCTCTGCCTTTTGCAGTAGTAGCATTAGTATCAAGAAAAGGTTGCTGGATTATGAGATGATATGATCAAACTGTTCTGTTACGGGAGCATTTCCAACCCTGCCCTCCAAAAGGAACGGAACACGTTCCTTCGCTTTGCAGATCTTCAGTGATGTAGTGTGTGAGGATGGCTCCAGATTAGTGCCATTTCAGGCTAGATTGTGAACAATTATGTGTGCTGTACTGTGGGGAGTAGTTCTGGCTCCCCGGGGAAGCACAGGCCCAGGGGAGTGCGTATTGGTATGTGTGTGTGTGTGTGTGTGTGTGTGTGTGTGTGTGTGTGTGCATCTCTGTGTCTGTGTGTAGAATGCTGCATCTCCCCCACATACTCTTGAGTGGAGACACTGGCCTGCATCTGCCATACGCTCCTCAGAAGGAGTGGGCTGTGCTGTGTTACAGCTCTAAACTCAGCCAGATGATCACATTATCCACAGCATGTTTACTGCTTGAAAACTTGCAACACAACCAGAACGCAGTCTATTTATTCTGCCATTTGTTTCTCGTGCCGCGATATTTCAGCGATAAATGAGAATGAAGTGCAACAATTGTGACCCCTATAGCATAAAAATGTCAAGGATGCACAGTTTTTCCTTTGTTTCCTTTCCTTTTGTTGTGGTAAGTGTTTCAGCTTGATGTAGTTCTTCAGAGAAAAATCCTGGGAACAAAAGGCGGTGGCAACACAGCCCGCAGTGTTGGGCTGCATTCTGAGAGCCCTTTCTGCAGCGCCCTCCTAATGAAGTACAAATGAGATGTGTAAATCTCCATTCACGTCACATTTGCCTGGCTGATTGACGGCTGTGTCCTTGTATAAGACTCACTGATGATGTTTCCAGAAGGTTCGCAGTTTTGCTCTGGCTTGTGGTGATTTTACTGAGGCATGAGATTTGCCGCAGCCCCTCCTGGGAAGAATTAAAGGGAAGACAGACTCAAAAAGTTTTTTTCTCTCTTTTCACAGTCATCTCATTTAGAATGCTGTTGTCTTAGAAAACGGCCACCATTGTCCTCTGATGGTTTGTTGTTGAGATTTGATGAGAACATGAAACTGGAGTAAAGACTATGATAAACACTGGCTTATTTTGCAATATTAATGAAGGGAAATGGGTGTGATCTAAGTGACCATTCAACAACAAAATTCTCTCCATGGTCAATTATTCAAAGACCTTATCGCAGTGAACCTTATTTAACACAGAAATATGCTGTCTATTTTAAATGGCCATTCCTTCAGAATGAGGTAGCAAAGTTTTTTTTTGCTTTGCTTTTTTTAATAGTCTTATTCATTACACACAGATGGTTTCAATATATTGACATAAGGTTGAAATAAAAAGGGCTAAAAGCTCCATAGTTTCACTTGTGTAAATGTTATGAATTAGTGTATTGACCACCTGCATATTTTTTTCCCTGGCTCATTAGTTTCATACTTCTGAACCTTGAGTCTATCAATGCCACAGTGTGTACCATGTAATTTGAGTGAGCGAAGCATAATAAAATTATATGAAATGAAATTACATACGTAAAATAAGGGGAAAAAAAGAGACGGTGAACTCTACATGACCAGCCCTTCTTCCTGACTGGAGATTTATGAGGCTGTGCACATTGAGCAAGGGGACCCTCCATCTTGACAGGAGAAAGGTTACGGTGAAAGTCCTGTTGAGAGTTTCAAGGCTCCCCGTCTTCAAAGCCATTTGAGTTTTTTTTTTGTTTTTTTTCCTTTTTTAACTTTCATAATTAGCAGACACATCTTACAGATCGTCAGCTGCGGCGCGTCCCAAGGGAGGTCTTGTCTGATGTCGACGGGCCTCTCCATCTGACGCAGTCTCGCTCCGTGTGCCACGCCAGTCCACACTGTGAGGAGAGAGCCTGTCGGATGCCATCATGCCTTGGCACGAGCTCAACAGGCCTGGGCTGTAACAACATGCATCAGATAACTGGCATGACTTTCTATCAACCAAAAAAAAAACACTTTTCTCAAGTCTTTAAAATATTTAACTGTACAGTATCATTCCATATCCAGATTTGAGAGGCAGAGTTGCTAATTTGTGAACAGCTCGATGGTATAGCATTCTGCTCCACCAGTGCAGAAGCAGTCAGTCCACAGGATATTTGTGGATGGGTAGATATTTTGTTGGGGTGTGTTTTATGGCTTCTTGTATCTCAGTGACAAAAAAGCATACTTCATCCCTCCACACAGTTGATGTGTATGACATCTGGTATTCAGTTAAGCCTCCAGGAAAAACACCTTGGGAAATATGATGTTCAATATCGAGACTGGAGCTAATCTAACCCACAGGTACACAAATCATCTCTGCTCTCCAGCAGCACACAGTGCCACTCCTCAGACCCTCAGACCTGGAGTGCAACTGTAAACAAATCATGCCATTAATGGACATCGAAATGAACCATCCATCAAGCCTAGCCTGTCGCCCTGGCCATGACAACAACATGATTTGTCTGCATGCCTGAAAGTAGGATCCAATGCACTCAGCCAGAGGGGGATAAGCAAATTGTGGCGCTTCTTAGATCTACACACCATTAAACATGACCACGACAAAGAATTGCATAAGGCGGATATGATACCACAACATTGCAGCTATAAACCTTACGTGTGTGTATATGATACAATATTCTCTGACTTGTGCATATGAAAGTTCATTTTAGACCGAGAACAACAAAGCCAGATAGAGAGCCGAGATCGACAAAGAGAGAAAAGGAAAAAAGGGAAGAAGAAACAGAGAAAGAGGAATAGAGGTCACATTCTTAGAGAGTGAACTTAGAAGTTAATGATCTTTTCAACTTCACACATTTTAATCAATATTGTAAGATTACAGAGAGGGTTTAATTTAATTAAGATATAATGAAGTGCACAGGCCTGATAAGCATGGCTTAGTTGACTTTCAGAGGTATGAACTCAGTCTGATTATTATATATATATATATATTTTAATCACTAAACTCTGATTGGCACGCAGTTTTAATATCCCAAACAGCTCTGGTATGAAATTACTGATGTTTTCAATGTGTAATGGCAAAAATGCAAAAGCTTCACTTCATAGAACATGAAATATTGGTCTCACAGTATTTGAAATTGGCAGTAACTTTCCATAACAGGAAGGGTTTTCTATAACAGATTGCTCAGAGCTTTGCAGTGATTTGTTTGTCTTGGCAAGGAATACTTCCTAAGATTTCAGGGAACTTCCTGAAAGGACCTCGAGAGTCCCATGAGCCTTTGCCTTGTCCTTAGACAGAAAAGGCTTGTTGCATATTCAAATTTCAGCCAGGAACAAACACCTAACACAACGTGTGTGTGTGTGGTATGTTGTGATGGAGACACTGCGTCTCCCATTGTTCTCATCTGAGCAAAAGCACACTTGGAAATATTCTTAAAGAGAATACATTTTTAAAATTATGCCCATGAATCTTTTAAACTCACTGAATTGTTTTACATTTTAGATTCTGAACGTGGAAACCCATAGAGTGACATTTGAGCACACTGAATGACAAAAAGTGCTAAATTATACAAGATTTCAAAATGCAGGAAAGTTAAGCTCAACCTTGCTATTTATCAATGGCTTTACAATTCCCATTAGATTTTCTGAAGATATTTGAGAAGGCCAAGGCTGTTGTCCATATCCATCCTACTGATTAGTTGTGATGCATGCTAAATTCTTATACCTTGAGATCCTCAACATAGCGGGCCAGATGGTATTTATCACACTATGTAAATTAATCGGCTCAAGCTGATTGCTTGTCAAAAATAAATAGTAAAACCTTGAAGGCATTTATTTTGTATGTACGTTAATGGGCACCTCTTATTTTTCCTGCGGGCGAAGATCCTTTTTGAAATTCATGTTTGATAAATTCCCCGGCTTTTCGTGGTAATTTAGCCATCTCGAGGGCTGTTGATCCTCTGAGTGTATTTTTCAACCTTTGGGACTTGAGCACCGCATCTGCATAGCCAAGTTCAAATATATACTCAGGATGATTGGTTTAAACATTAAGTTGTTGATCTTCCCCTTGATAGATTTGTCAGAATGTCCCCCCATTTCATTTCTAAACTATGTGGCTAATCCCTAAATGCCCCTCTCAAATACATCTTCACTAAATTCATTGATTGAGTTAGTCAAACTTAAATTCGGGCCCTGATTTTGTAGTCCAGGCATGAAATACATATTCTCCAATCCATTTATTCTCAGTGAGGGCGGATAACAGGACCTGCTCGATGGTACATGTCAATTAGACATGGAGCGCTCAGTTACTGGTCAGCAGAGGCGCTGTCAGGATAGCATTATAGGGTATGCTGCTGTTGCCTTTAATCCTGCTGAATACACCAAGGGCCCAATGATCAGGAGAATTCCTCCACACTAACAGCTAGCAAATGGAAGGAGACAAATACATGTGTAACATTAGAGACTTTTTTCAGGCAGGCAAGACAATCTCAGCATTAAAGCCTATGATTGGAACAATAGCACTCGTACCACCCTTCACTTTTATGTATTTATTCATCTTGACTGAAGAATTGATCTCCGCGTAAGTGCAGATGCAGGGCGCTAAAAGACAAGAGATATATACACAAATCTCTGACCATAGTGTGATAATTAGGAAGGCAGACATGCTTTTGTCATTATTATTTTTTGTGGGCCCCCAGTAATTACTCTCATCATTTGCAAACTGCAGAGGACACATATTTACAGGACACCATATGCAGGCAACGTTGTTAACGAGTTAATGTGGCAAGCTAAACGCATGCTTAGTATTATTATGTGCTGTTAGCAACATGCTCAATAGTTTAAAAATTAATTGCCGGAGTAAGTGGAGACAGCACAAATGATTTACAACATGGCTGAATTGCTACTAGTTATTTATTTTTGCATATTACAGCAACCGCAACCTTAATTTATTTATTTTTTTCTGAACATTTTAGTCAGCACCAATGAACACAATTAGAACTTAATGGGCTTTAAAGAGAACTAAGGGAAAAAATGCTATAAAAATCATTATAACAAGCTTTGTTTTCATCTGAATGCTCGGAGGAGTGTGGTGTGACAGTTACATGGATATTTATCTTATCATAGATGAAATGTATTTGATTGTTTAAGGTGATACATTGATTTAAAATGTTGATCTGAAGTTAGTTTGGCAATTTATTTTGTATTAATGTTTGTTTGTTTTGTAAATCAGGATTAAAACATAATTTGGAGTAGAACTTGAAGTCATGTGTTTAGAAAACTAATTTGCCCCAGATAGAAAGAGAGAGTTGGGGTAAAAACATGAGATTTTGGGCAATTTTGAGCTCATGTCCATTGACCTTGGCAAGGTTACCTCCAAGAAACACTACCTCCTAACCATCCCACAACGCCCCCCCACCCCCCTTCCCCTCTCCCCCAAGAAGGGGGTGTGGTGGGTTGGAATCAAACCACATCATTTTCATACCTGCAGGACCGAAGTCATATAAATAATTGCACTTTGTGTAAACATATCAATTTCCCAGGCTCGCAGTGTGTGCTTGAAAAGCCATTTGCGGGGAGCCCTGAACAAGGTCAGCCTGAGCCCCAGTGCCCAGAGCCGGGGACCAGCCCGTGCCTCTCAGCCGGAGCCCACACAAGCCTCCTGTGAGCCGGCTCGCCCGGGGGCACCGCGAAGCTGCTCCGCCGTCATTAAGGCCAGCACATCGCCACTATTTATACACTCCCAGGCCGCAGCAGTAACAGTGCGGGCTGTGTGAAGCCTCCCCATCCCTGTGGTGATCCCAGCCTGGGAACTCTCCATAGATCTCTGTACATTAATCTGCCCCACAGAATCAGACTCTGGAGAGGAGTTTGCTCAATGTAGCAGCTGGGGGATTGCAACTGCGGTGGTGGCTGGTGCTTTGTTGTAGTCATTACATTGTAAATGAGATATTTCATTCACTGTTCACATAGGTGGGTTTCCCCCCTCTCTCTTTCTTCTTTCCCTCTCTTTATATATCATATAAATAAGGATGAGCTGGCCCAACTAAGCCAGGTCTGCCTCGGACGTGTGTGATGAATGGAATCTCCACAGTGGAGTCTCTTTCAGCTGAATGGGTACCAATAGTCGGAATGCAAACTAGTGTCTTTTTTTTCTGCATCATTCTTTCGTTCCACACAGTGTTCATAGAGAGCACAAATTGATACATATTTTTTTCTTCTTCTTTCACAGAGAAGCAAATGTTGTCTGGGAGCACAAAAGCTGCTACCCATTTTTTTTTTCATGTACAGCGTGAAAAGCATACAATAGCATGAGCCGACTGTATCTTCTGACAAGGAGGGAGTTCTTTGAGGTTCTGGAATTGGGCCTAGCAGGGAATGACTGGAGGACACAAGACTTAAAAACATCAATTAGAAGCAAACAAGCTTTGAAGCCCTCTTTACTTCTAGGTATTGTCTCTGATTATAAGAACATGCCATCTTTTTTAAGCCCTGAGCTATATTCAAATTGCTTGTGTCTTTGAGAATATATTTTTTTCTTCTTTATTTATTGGGGAATGGTAACCATGTGTTGTTAGTTGCAAAACCCTTATAGGCTGTTGCAGCAACACCCCACTTCTCAGTCCAAATATCACTGCATGCCTTTCGGACTGCCAAGAAAACAAAGAAGCGATTGGGAAATGTTGAACTAAAATCTATCGCTTACTGTAGCAACCAGTGTAAACTGTAAAGCTGTGAGCAAGTTTTATTGGATGAGCGAGGACTTATCGCACTGTGAAGGTTTGTTTTGGTTGCAAGCTGTGGCTCCCATGCAGAGTGTACAGGCACCTATGGCGAGGTCTCATTGTAGGGATATAACAGTGAATAAGTTGTTAACAGGGGCGTTCATTCTCCCTGACAGTTTAAAAATGGCCTTCTTGTTCAGGATGGATGATCCCCTGCAAGCTGTGTCGACACAAACCAGACAACACTGCATAATTAGGAATAAATAAATATTAACAGATCCACTTATATAAGCATTTGATGCTAACATGTTAAATTAGATTTTTTTCCCCCCATTACTTAATTGCATTCTCACAGCACAGATATCTAAAGTACTGTACATGGGTTTGTGGAGCGGACGTATCAGATTAATTCAGGAATCAGTAATTGAGATAAATGACAGCACTCCAGGCTGTCCGGATGAGGAACTGGATGAGCAATGAAATGTGTTGTTCGGTTAAAAGGTGCGGTAAAGGACAGGTGACTTCATCTAAAGGCCATTAGTGTTGGTTAAGCGTGCGCCAATCAATTAGAGTGATAACACCGCGCATCTTCAACGCTGATAAATGTGTCGTGCCATCGCACATCAACTTTTTCTCTCTGTGTGTGAAATAGCACATGGCTTAAACCACACAGCCATTAACCACCCTCTTTGTTTGAGCCACTGTATCCACACTAACTTAACATAACATTGCAAAAAAAAAAAAATGTCCCACAAAAACAGTTTGTAGATTTTTAGGGTGGGAGCCCCTGGTAAGAAGAAGGAAAATCAAAAGGTCCTTTCTATTAAATTACAGGGAAGGCTTTGCTGGTGTGCACTGAGCGCACAGCTCTATGTGAATCATATAATGAACTTGCAACCAACCTTAATTAAACAGTCTACATCCCCTTGCAGATCCATGTAATGATGTCAAGCCGAGAAGCAATTAGCTGCCCTTCTATAAAAGCAAACAGTGTTTGTAAGTCACATAAATAAGGCACTGGCCTGCTTTATTGAAACCCTCCTGAAAAATAAAATTAATTAGAATGTTATGTTTTGGAGATGCCTTAACATTGTACCCAGAGGACATGCGCCTCAGATTAAAGACGAACTATCCTTCCTTAAAGCTTTCATTATGAAAGCACCAGAAATACCTTCACACACTCTAATTAGCGGCAGGCCTGAGCGGACCGTACAGTTTGCCCCCTACATTATACCGTCTATTAAAATAACCTGTCATGCTACTTTAGCAATAACAATCCACAGTAGACCAAGCAATTTTGAAGAGGGAAAATGTTTTTTTCCCCTTAAAGGTTCTAATGTTTATATTATAATGTGTTTTTTTTTCCAGTAAATGACATCTTTTTCTTCTTTTGCCAATTAAGATGCATACTTTTCCAACCATATATTCTCATCTTTAGCTGAGACGTTGCAAACTATCTGATTTATAGGCTGCACATTCAAACCTTTTCACTACTCAAACATGTTTCTTTTTGTCTAAACAGTGTTTACACTTTGTTCTCCTACTGTATCACATTCATCCACACAGTCAGCCCATTTATGATAGTCATCGTTCTTGCTGCCATGGAGGTAGGAGTCAGGAGGCACAATGAGTGGAGTATGATCTGGCATTCTTTCGGTATTAAACCTATTTCCTGGTGCTGTGTGATGTAACCTGTAATGTTGCCCACTGGGGGCTCTCCAAAGGGCCTCTTTGTTTAGCGTGGAGCAGGGGTGTTTATTTATGTCTATTTACTTGTGTCAAGTTTCTTTTGTGTGTGGAAGTTGGGTGTGCGGGCGGTCATTAGCGAGGCCCTCTAACTTCGTTATGGGAGTGCATTTGGAGATGCGGCTCTAATTGGAGACGTTTTACAAGGGAAGCACTTATCACTTTGCTTATTAAAAATGCTTATTGGAAGCAATAAAACACACATTATGGTGGGGAAATTAATATACTGTATTGCCCAGAACATAATGCAGTTATAATGTGTGCCGTGTTTCCTCTAATGAGAGCCGCTCAGTTTATTAGCTGTAATGACTTAGGGCTCGGGCCATGCCGTTATTGTTTGGTACAGGTTGATGGATTTGGGATACAGCCGAGTCAGAGCCCCTCCGCACGCGCATGCTTTATTATGGAGCGCCTCGCCCCTGCACCCTGGCGGGTTTGCTTTAGCGGCGGATAAACATATAAATCTGCCGGCCCCCCTCGTTTGCCTGAAGTGAGGTGCAATGAGCCTGGAGAACCCTGATGTGTAGAGTCCATACATTTCAGCCCCCCTTTGCTTATTTTCCCCGAATGGAGAGAGGAGGCCATAGATAATGCTGTGACGGCGGAGGTCCCTGGAGGGGGGAGCATGTGAGAGCAGCACGTAGGCAGGTTAGTAGGTCATTACTGCATGAGCGTGGCCCCTTTAATTGACTACTGTATTCATCTGAATCCATGTGTCACTTTAGGCTTGTTTTATTTTGGGGATGCACTGGGCAAACAGAGGGAGAAAATGCAAGCTAATAGTTTGGCTGGGTGCAGGACCTCACTGGTTAATGATTGTGAATACACACACATGCCCTCTTTTTGTTTATCGAGGACCTTCTTTGTTTTCTAATCCTCTTTTTCCACAAGTTTTAAGCAATTTATTTGCCATCCAATTTCAGCGCATTTTGCAATCAGGCAATGCAATCCAATTATCTCTTTGATTGGGGTGCCTGATTAAAATGTGTACCCAGACGTGATTATCCCCTTCTGCCTTCACATATCTGAGAGAGAGAGAGGCAAGTCATGTGGAATTGTAAACATCTAGGAGACTAGGACCCATAACAGTAACTTCTTTATCTGTTTCAGTTGTTTGACTCCGTGCCTCACATCACTAAAGCACTGTGTACTGTAGTCAGAGCTCCATACTCCAAATGTATTATATGTCATGAGAGGAAGGACATTTTAATCCAACTGAATGGATGTCTTCACTGTTTTTATTTTTTTTGAAAGAAAAGAAAAACACTCTCAATTACCCATTTAAACAGGCAAACTGACAAATGTGATATTCACTTACCCTAGCAGCTAACCCGTCCCCTCATGTGAAAGCCTCTTGCTTTTTCAAATTTAGATATAACAGCTCCGTTATTTTTTTTTGGTCCTGCTTTAATCAGAACCAGTTGTGACACAGACGGAATAGCCAGATGACACAGCCGAGTGTGGGGTTATCCCAGCCGTACAGGAATACTTTGGGTTGAAGGTCTTTCCAGTGTTTTGTAATACAATAATGTGGTTGTTTGATTGTCAAAGTGATAACCATGAGAGCAGAGCTGGTCCATTTATCAAATTACCAAGTTAGTGAGGGCTTCGCTGAGCCTCCCGATCTGCAGCCTAATGAATGACAGCATTGAGCAGAGTGAGCAGACAGTTGGGAGAGGACTCATATGTTATCATTCTTTTTCTTTCCCTTTTTTCCCCTCCAAACCGCATGTCCGGGGCTTATGAAATTTAAAGTGGTGTCTGGTTTTAGACTGCATCAGAATGGCCTTGAAATGGCTGAATGACTGCTAGATAGAATGTATGATAAGGGCTGGCAGACCCCCTGCTACTCGTGGCGCTGTTGACCTGGTCAGGGGTTAGGAGTCAGAAGACAGATATATCTTCCAGTCTCCATCACTTACTCTAAAATTGATAAAATGGGAGAGAGGGGGGAAGGAAAGTGGCAGTGCACGAGGACATGGACAGTGGTGTCAGGGTCTTCCCATAACTATCACTTTGTGACGCATCATTAGGCTTGCCCTCACATCATCCAAACTGCAACCAAACCTCACACTCCAAGGCATGGTGTTCTGGATGACCTTGCATGTTTTCTTTTTTTATATATTATTTTTTAACATTTTTTTTAAATCATTTTTATTTTTGTCCCAGTCAGAAAGTAATTCATGGGCTCCCCTTTGAACTTCATAACTTACAGACTCGACAATGAAACACTGTGAGAACAAATCTAAAAAAAGAGTCACTGCATTGAGGGCTAGTGGAATGACTATGCTGATCTTGCCAAGAACAATAACAAAACATTTGGGGAGAAGGCAATTAGCGATTGCTAGCCTTATGACTCTAGCCCTACGTTTTAGCCTGAATGCATTTTCAATCTTACTTGCAGCATATTACTCATTTCTCGGGCTGATTAGCTTCTCTCATAGGGGAATCTTATGATGAGTGTATACAAGCATTCATCGATTCTTTTGGCCATTTTGATTGTTTTCTTTTTTTTTTATTGATTTTCGCTGGATTGCATTTCATGACTTCCAATTATTTCCCTTGCATGATGATTCAATCCTGTTTATTCAGGGTGATATCAGCAAGACAGATTGAATGAGATCTGTGGTCAAGGTGATGAATCGGCTTCAGTAGCTCTTTATTTTGAAGCATTTTCAGTGGTCTATGGGCTACTCTGTACATATGCAGGATGGATAGACAGAACCACCTATCACCGAGAGGAGCATTACACACAGTATGACATCTTGACAGAGGCATTTGCTGTGAAATGCTACGATCATTTGCTTCATTAGGAAAACGTTTAACAATCATAGAGCATGATTTTTATCAACCTGCTGTTCGGCTGGTCTGGGGATAGAACTATTGCAGTTCAATTATGTTTCAAATGGGTTTTGAACACCGCTGGCTAATATAAAGCACAGACAGGTGCGGACTGTTTCATTACTGAACCATCTATCAATGGAAGGGGGAAAATTCTGACACTTGTCAAATGTGTCCCTTCAATTAAAATTATTGCCCACTGCCACGGTTGTCGGAACTCTTAAGCTACTTTCCTTCGAGAGGTGCTCACAGTGGACCAAGGAAGAGACAAAGAAAAATAAGGAAATGTTACGAGTCCAAGATGTTTAATCAGTTTATTACATGTAAAGATTGCTTGAAGATATTTTTTATATCACATGCGTCTATCAAAGCTGTCATAAGTGACAGTATAAATGCTTGGATGCCTCGTAGCCAGTAGATGGCTGGCATTGTTCTAGGCTATCCATCCTACCTGGTATGAATACAAATGCCCAGTTGGGAGCAGACTGAGGAGTGAGCACACACAAATAGGATTTGTATTCCATGCCACACGCCTGACCGATTTCCCCATAACAGTGCAAAGTGGTCACTTATTTAAACTCCATATCTATCAGTACTTTAATGTATTTTTCCACACAATATGGACTATGAGAATGTTGCATGTGAGTAATTTAATATAATAAGAATGCTATACTGTTTTGGGTGAGTATACATGCTCTTGTCAATCACGACTGTTACATGTACTGTTTCATGGGATTTTTGTTGAAGTGTTTTGCTGTCTTTTGAGAAAGAGCCTTTTCTTTTCACATGCTCGCCTAGAATGAACATCTTTGAGGGTTCAACAGATTTTGTTACACAATAGGACTCCCCGCATGCAATGGACAAATGGCCATTTAGATTCAGAGAGAATAATGAATCTGTTATTTTTTTTTTCTGCTTGTTTTCTCTATATGGGCCATGACAGTGATTGGGTTGCCCAGTCTTTAATGACCAGGTAGTCCCGATCCGCACAAGGCCGGCGTGCACACAAACACACCCTCACACGTATACTCTCACAGCCCGGGTCCTCACATTTGGCATTGATGAGGCTCATTGTTGCCAATCCCGTGGAGGTCAGGCCTTGTGCGGGTGTGGAAACTAAATTACCCTCTACCCTCAGTTGTAGGCACTCCCAAGGGAGCCTAGGTTGCCCTGTGAGTAAGCTTGTACCATGGCTGCCCTTGACATCCCCTCTCTGTGGACCGGGGGATGGCAGGTCTGTGCCAGCCCAGTGAATGGGCTTTCGCGTGCCAGATGGTACCAGCTGCGCTGGAGGTTTCACAACGGCGGACACCTGTCCACTCTGCACTGGGCTCCAGAAGCCATCAGCAGTGGCCCTAAAGAGCCGTCAGAAGGAAATGAGGCAGTAACCTAGAAGTGAAAGGCCTCGCGGCCCTCGCTGAGAAGTCTAATGAGTGCCGCTTCTTACGGCCAAGCCACGTTTACGGCCCCAACGCTGTTTACTCCATCATCATTCCCCCCAGCATGCATCTTGGCCTGTGGACATCAGCAGATTCTTATGACGTGGTGTTGGAGCAGATCTTTTGCTTTGTCCACTGGACATTAAAGCTGAGTAGGCCCACCTGGTACGGGTTAAGAAATCTTCTTTGGCTGCTACAAACAGGTCAGAAAGGACCTCTGAACCATTTGGAAAGGTACACACAGCTTGCCAAGTTGACCAGTTTTGTTTTTGTCACGATTGACTTAAGTGTGTCTTTTAAGAATATCGCTTACGGGAATCAATGCGGTGTAAACTCTTACAGTGAACACGATGTGGGAGGTATAACGAGTCAGCATCCTGCCTCGGAGAGATTCGGTATTTAATTGGCCACAGCTCGTAACGTGATATTAAAAAGTCATTAAACAGGGCCGCCCTTGGGGAATTGTTTAATATGTACTACTTGCAAGCCATGACCCCTGTTATTTGTGTATATGTGACACACACCTGAAGGATGTGACATGAATTAAACACAAGACACTGTGTAAGCGACGAGCCCTACAAGAGGTCACAGGCCCATACAGCCTCCTTCCCTTCTAATTTTTGAAAACATGACTTTTATGAATGAATTTCTTTTTGTTTTGTTTTTTAACATCACTGTGGTGTCATGTTGTTATCAAGGTAAAGGAAAAATGAATAAATGCATCTGTATTTTCCTCTCTCTGCAGGATCTGTCTTATGAAGATCAAGTTATGATTACAGGCATGCCAGGGGTCACACAGGTCACCTGAGAGAGCTGACCCACCTGGAAAGACCAGGCTGGGTGATGGGAGCTGCCTTTTGTGGGGCCAGAGCCAGTGTATTAAAATGTGCATATCCAAGGCTTATTAGTGATGTGACAGAATGTGCAGCCCATTGGAATATGGAAAAATCTGATTTGTTTTCACAGCAGGCTAGAGGGAGGGTATGGAGATGAAACGGGGAGGCCCACGGAGCAGAGTCAGGCCAGGCTGCTGCTCTGCCACAGTGCAAGGCTTTCAGATGTGAGCCCCGCGCAAACCTTTCTGTGACTCAGTGGCGATCACAACACAGGCCCCGAATACCATCCAAATGAGGAGGCCTGTTGAGATCAGTAGTAAGTCAAAAATGGCACCATGCTTTGGCAAATCATTTTAACAGTTTCTGTTTTTGTGAGCTGACTCTGGGTTAAGGAGGGGGGCGCTGCAGTTGTGCAAATTTGCTGCGTTTGGGGCCTGATTTGATTTGTGTGTAAGTGAAACACAGTTTCTCAAATCAAGACCATTCGAATTTTCCCGATTTTCCCACATCAGTATTTTAAATACATGCTGCACTAGTATAATATTCATGGTCTTGTAATACTCAGTCTTTTTTCCCATTATGTTTGACTGAGTACTTTGATAAAACATGAAGGTACTTGCTGTAATACTTTTTTTGTTATCCCGTTATCGATCAATAGTCCCCTGGAGAGTGACTTTCTGCTGGAGCCAATTATGAAGTCAGAACAAAGGGCTGGATAAAACAAGATATTACGCTCTCACAGTTGGTTGCATGTTCCATTCAACGGAGAATAGAATCTCATTCTTAATATTTGATGTTCTTTCACAGTTTGACAGAACCAGCAAACATAAAACATATGAATGTCGAAAACAGTACATGTCTATGACCATCACCATTCAGACATTTCTGATTTATAGTTGTATTTTCTTGACTGCAAGATTTTAAAGGATGTTAAAGTGTTATTGTTTTGTTCACCAATTGTCAGATGAAACTGAATGCCTGGAAATCTTATTTGCTCAAAGCAGTGAGTCTTTTAGGGTTAGTCTATGAGAAGAACTTCCAGGTACATGGCTTCCTTTCTCTTTAAATTCTGCACAAATCAGTCCGTCCCATGCCCTCTCCTGTCTGTGTCATACTGAAAACAAATTGTGTAGGGTTAACGTCAAAGTTAATCTGTGGGCCAGGAAACAGTAAACGAATGGCTAGAAATAAACCAGACATCCAGAACAGTCTTCTTTTTTTTTTATGGTTTTACAAAATATCTGGTTATTATAGGGCGAGAAATGCTATTTTCAGGAAAAGATACTTATTGTTGTTGAAGAGAACCAATAACACTTTCTTGAAGGAGCCCTATACCCTTTCCGAACAGTGGTATACCTCTCTTGTCTGTTGCAGATCTGTATTGGTTGAATCACAATAGTGTTACAATTGAAAAGTGACACATTGTCAAATCCGATTTGTAAGTGTTGCTATAATGGAGCAACACTGATCAATGGACAGGCCTAGCCAAATTCTGGGTCCATTTGTGATGTTTAACCCCCAGGTTATGGTGTTTGTGTATCACTCATCTGTCCGGTAATAGATTTTCCTCATTTGCGCGAGACATTGTGAATGATGTGCCGAGGCCTAGCGCATTGCTTTGACACCCAAGGCCCGTGGTCCGGCCTGGAGAGGCAGATAGTGACTCGATGATAGCTTCAGGATGGCGCTAGAAGCTGCTGGAGTTTCCACCTCTTGACAACATCCTAGCTGTAGACTAGCAATGGCAATCCTCTGGTGGCAGTTTTAATTATCAGCACTGGTGATACCATCAGCAAGTGTGTAATTACGTGTCAGTTTCCTGGCTGTTGGGTATGAAAAGCGGAAGCGTTGAAATGATGATTGTTGAAACTGTGAACTCATATTTAAACAATCCGAAAGGTGTAACTGGCAGTGTCATTAAACAGAGAGACTCTGACCCCGGCTGTCAGTTACGCGCTCTCACACTGGCTCCGTCTTCCCTCTGACTTTTATGCAAATTCTCTCTTTTTTTTTTATTTCTCACACTTTCCCTCTCCCTCTCTCTTGCTCTGCCTGCTGTCTGTCAAAAGTCTTAGCACTGTGGTAAGGGGACAGGGCAGGACGTGTGAGAAGCGCTGTGACGATCCTCGGCTCACCACTCACACTCACCCCGTGTGGTTCCTGTGTATACATGTTCACACGCCGCTGGCTGCCATTTACATCGCATCATTTCATTTCAGACTTCGAAAGAGCAACGAATCAGCCGGATAAAATAGCCCGGCTGATAGACTGTCTGACAAAAGGATTTGAGAGCATAGAGTGTTTGTTTAATACAGATGTACAATGTAAGTTCTGTCAAAACATCATCTACAAACAGCCATTTATGCTAATCGACTAACTTCCTAAATATGCTGTAAATGAGTTAATGTCATTCTCAGCTGCTCACTTCATCGGTAATAAGTGTTCAAAACAGTTTATGTGATGTTAAAAAAGGATTTCAGCATCACAGAGTATGGAGCATAGGCGCCTAGTCTGAGCAGAACGTAGGGTCTTCAGAGGTTTGTCACGTGGGTGCGGCAGTCTGCAATGAGCCTTGAGGTGTCGGGCGCTATTAGCTGAACAAAAATCACCTTTGATATGATGAAATGCAATAATATCCCCTTCTTTGCTTTCAGACTCCCCTCAATTACCAGGACAGGCACTACAGGCCTCTGTTCCCATATCCACATGAAACTCCCCACCAATGAAGCGGGGGGTCGGGGGGGCTAGGGGTGTGTGTGTTGGGTGGTGCGGGTGGGTGGGTGGAGTGTTCATGGCTTCTAAGATGTGGTGTCCCAAGGACAAGTAGGAAATATCCATATTGTAATGAAAGGCGGTATTAATTGTGGCTACACCTCTGTACTTGAAAGTAATGAGTAGGATCATGCGGGAACCTCCAAGGATTAATTTGTAGTAATATTTTATCAGCTGCGAGAGGGGGTAATTTATTTTCTTTTACATAACCAAACTTTAAAGGTGGCCCTGCTAAGACCCTCTTTTGGAAAATCAAGTCTACATATTTTTTAATTGCAAACATGCCTTTACAATTTAACTAGGTGTACTTCTAGGAACGAAAGCAGCAAGACACAGAGGCCTCACTGAGACCTCCTCTGCCCAGTGCATTTGAAGTGACACAGAGCCACACGCTTAAATTAAAGACAGCCATGTGCCCCAGAGAGTTTTATAATAAAGACATCTGACAATAGTAGTGCTTTAATTTATGGTCTGTCGCAATGCATTTAATTGATTTCCACCTTCCATACTGCTGTATTTCCCTATTAGCGTAAAGCATGAGGCAACTTATCTACAATTATGTGCCATACCACATTTATAGTTTCCATCATAATTCAGACAAAGTGCTGAAATATTCCACGATTGATTACTTTTCCTTATGTATGTATGCACTATAAAGGAATTTATAATGGGATATTTCATAGGGACTATATGATTATTTGAAACATTCTAATTATGCTAGCAGGGCTAATATGGATCAAGCTGAAGATGACATCCATAATTTACCCTGTCATAATATAAACTGCCTGTCACGTTATTGGTTTAAATGGATCAGCTTTCAGTAAGAATGACTTAGGCCAATTTTCCCATAAAACTGTATTTTGTGACTGCAGACAAAGAAAGACAAAGAAGAGAAAGAAACAGAAATCCACCATAAAATTGATGCTACAAAACCATTTCAAAGGGGTTTATAGAATCCTAAAGAAGAATGTGAGGTTTCTGAATTCCAGAATTTCCAGAATAAGGCTAATTCATACATATTCACACAAACCAATGATTCACCACTAAGAATTAATTGCAGTATATTCTGATGGACAATGCAATGAACAATGAAGTGTGCAACAAATGAATCCAATGTAATTAAATCAATGTTCGGTCAAGGTTTTTCAGCCAGTAAAATGACATTATCATGGCCTATTAGTTGCTAATGGTGGATATTTTTCGTCTTGAATGAATATTTGCCGTTTGAATGTGACAGTATTGCTCTCTGCCATATCACAATATGCTAGAGAAACAAGTGAAAACGGCACATAACACGAACAAAACCAAGTGAAAACAGCTGTTTTCTACTGGAAATGACACAAAGGACTAATAGAACATGCCTCAGATGAATTGTGAATTCAGTGTCTCTCATGTATGGGACCTTTGTGAAGTGTAGCCAGGATGTGTGGAACTTCTTTGTGCAAGTGATGACTCAGTCTCACAGATGAGCAGTGAAGCCATCTTTGATGTGCTTTTAATCAAATCACACAGTCTGTGTGGAAAGGCCACCTCTTCCGCCCCTCATAATTGTATAAAATGTTAGCAGTGATGTTATTACAGGCCAGAGTTTCTCTATTTCCCAGCCAGGCCCCGTGGAGCAGGATGCATTTGATTCCCACTCACTGCTTTCCTATTCGATCCTATGCAAGTGTTTTGATTTGCCGTTAATGTAAATATTATTCCTGTATTAGCTCAGGGCAGATACAATGACACGTTCCCCCCCTCTCTGTCAGATGACATAGCCTTATTAAAGCAGGACGCTTGTGTAAACATTTCATCCTGAGAGAAGTCGGCGCATTCCATAGGTCAATACGCCAGAGCACTAATTTGTTGACCCTGAGAGTAGTGGGGTCACAAGTTCAAAGCCCAGCTGTTGGGGCGGTGTCTGTGTGCTCTCTGAGTCCAGGCACTGGTCAGACGCAGCGGGGGTCACTTCCCCTCTGTGTGAGAGAACAGCTCCATTCACACAGAGGGGATGTGGCCCCTTCCCTAAATGATCTTCTGCCGTGTAGTACAGTGAGAAGGACTAAACAACACAAACTGAAATGATCCACTGTTTATCAACTGTTTTAACCATCAACACTGCTAATCGGAAGTGTAATTTGCTTTTTTTTTCATGATTCTACACACCTTCATAAAAACCACTTTCCGTATTTCTTTCTCTCTCTCGCTCACTGTCTTCTGCTCTCCCTCTCCTCCTCAATCATTTCAAATTCTAATGAGCTTTTAGTGCCATTATACTACGGGACTACTGAACAGAAAGATAAGACAATGACATTCCTTCTCTCGCTCTCACATACTTCAAACCAGACTACTTTCAGTTCAATGTTTCTAGTTCTGGAGACGTCCCATCTCACCCCATGTAATACTGCATATTATTATCAGAATATTCTTAAACCTTTATTAGTATTCAGATAGCCATAGGGTTATTCTCATGTATCTGCCAGAGCCTTCTTACAAGGACAGGATTAATTCAAAAGTACTGTAACAATCCAACTTCAAAAACAACTATGTCCACTGTCCTTTGGATCATTTTCATGTATATATATATGATTATTAGAATCCAATATGAATCCAAATTATAGCTTGACCAAAGCTTTGTGCGAGACAGATATGCTCTTTTATTCAGAAACATTCAGTAAAATGTCCATTGTTATATTTGCTGTAACTGAAGTATAAGCATTTTGTTTGGGTCCGTGTAGAGAGCTTTTATAACCCACAGATTTCCGCACGATGTTAATGGCAGGATCTATCGAACATTAGCAGGAATAGTACTTCCAATGTAATTAAGTGTTAATTACTTCCACATGCTAATAGAGGTTTTGGGACAGAGTTTTTTTTCCCCCTCATAAGCTATTGTTACAGTGCCTGAAATAATTTCCATGTGATCATTTTCCCGGATATCAAAATGTGAATAATTATGCACTAATTAAGAAAGTAGGGCCTGCTCCCAGAGTTAAGACTGAATTAATTTGAATGTTTTTACAGTTCTTTAATTGGGATAAGGGCAGTAAATTATGGGGTGCCTCAACACTCCACAAAGGCCTGGCTCCTCTGCACCAGTACTCAAGGTCAGTTAGCACAGTCCCCCTGCTCTTAAAGGGAAAAGTGAAATGCATTGTTGGCGAAGCATGCATCTATCATTCTGACAAGCATGTGCTCTCGTGTCTTCAATTATTAATTGCATTAAATACATTTTTTGAATCGCCGTGTGTTTTGAGAGAGTGGCCTCTCACTCTGCAATATTGTTGCCACACGTTTTGACACTCCATTTTGCCTCACGGTGAACACTCAGTGTAAACATGGAAGTGAACCAGGCCAAGGTGGTCAAGACATTACTGAGGAGTTGAAATATGACCACGGGCTACCTCTGCCAAGAGTAGCTCACTTTAGCCATCATTTGCTATTATGTAATGTGGGTCCACTACTTTAACCTGTATTTTTAAATGCATTTGGGGCATATAAAATTGGCTATCTATAAAGTGCCCTCATATTTAATTGGTCATGTAGCTTTTACATGGCACTTATTATCTTCTTTGACATCTGTTATTTAATTCAGCCCATCAAGAATTAGGGCTGATAAATATAATCTTGGAATGCTCTAAAATAGGGCATGTGATGCCTCATGGAATAGATTGTGGAATAATCTAGAATAAAGAACATCATGTGTCATGGAATCCAAGTCACTAGAAAGTCTTTTTTTTCCTGGATTTTTTTGACCATTTCTCATTTTTGACTTCCTGGAGACCAATATAGGCATGACTCACAATAAGAGAACACTTGAAAGGCTGGGTTTAAGTATTGCCTGTTTGGTCCCAGTGGACGCAAAGTGTTCTCCGTTTTATCAGATAGGGTGGCAGACGCTGTGTGCCTCCTCTGGACACTCATCCGTGATGTATAGGATCCTTTCATCCTGTGGAGAAATGCGGTATGGCACTTAACATGATTAGAGCACCTGCTGTTTTGGATAAAGGGAGCGTCACAAAGCAGAAGAGACAAATTGTAGGAAGGGAGATGGAGACATTTTTCAGACTCCATTCTTTTCCTCCCTCACACACATGCATAACCTTGGCGCTGCATAATATTTTTGAATTAATTACAATTTTTGCTAAATGACGTAAAGTGCTGCTAATTTTTTATTTCTGCCAGGAGAACAATTGCCCATTAGAAATAACAAATGGCTCAGCTTGCCCCTGAGTGCCTGTTGCAGATTTCCGAGCCCACATTATTTCTGACAAGCCAAAACAAATAGTTCAGGTTTGGCCAGATTCTACTGTCAGAGATTCAGCAAGCAAGGCAAATGATGTGATTTTCTCGCTGTGTCTTTCTCCACTGCTCCAGTCGTGGACTCCTTCCCTGGTTGTGAGACCTCATTAGAACTCACAAGCTCTTGTGGACTCCTGACGTGTTCTTTAGGTGAACCTTAATTTACATGGAGCGCGTTCCTGTCCCCCACTCCAGCCACAGCTCCCCCCTCCACTATCTTTCACACCCTATGAGAGAGCAGCGGGTATGGGCTAGCACTGAGATGAAATTTTTGCCTCTTGAAACCTGTCAAATCGCACAGTGAGGAGGCGTCCAAGCTCTCGGGGAACCAGGGAAGGGGAGGAGAGGAGGGGCCCAAGGTGCAAAAAATAGTATTTCCAAGCTGATAAATGAGGTCTTTCCCAACTGCA
Organism: Sprattus sprattus; assembly: GCF_963457725.1. Lineage (NCBI taxonomy): Eukaryota > Metazoa > Chordata > Actinopteri > Clupeiformes > Clupeidae > Sprattus > Sprattus sprattus. The sequence goes on along the minus strand of NC_137922.1, from coordinate 31,966,401 downwards.
TATGGTATGTGTTTTAAACTGGCTCCCCCCGGCCCTCGCTCTGGAGAGCCATCCTTCATGATGAGTAGAAGACCTTCTCCCTCATGTGGGGGCTCGTTCCGTTGCCAGGCAGCTGCCAGTAAGGAGGCAAGTAGGGTCGGTTACAGCCACATCTGTGCACCGCCACCTTCCCTACCAGAGTTGCTAAACTGTGCTTGTTTTGATTCACAAAATGATTTGATAAAAAACAAGGACTTTCTTTGTAAACCTGGCATCTTTGGCATTTCCGGGTTTTTAATAAACCCACATGATGCAAAATTTTAACCAGTTAGCCAGCTTGAGTAAGTATCTTCACAACAGTTTTATATACAGGAAGATGCAGTAGTCGGACGAATGTTCAAAGTGATGTTGCACTTTGATTGGGACATTTGTATCTGGCTTCGCCATTTCCTCAAAGGCTACCTGAATGTCCCTTGACAGGGTGGGCGGTAGGGTTTGAGGGGTGGATGGGAGGAGGGGGGATGTCTTACCAGTGTATGACCCAGAAACAATGAGACTGCCCAGCAGTCCTGCAGCGAACGGCCCCCTCTTGTCAGTAAATTATGTTATGTGGGTCAGAATTTATTACCAAGTTATTTGTCATTCAACTCCTGAACAGGAGAGAGCTGTAATGTGGAAGAATGGTGGGGGTGCTATCTTTATGCAGGAGGAGAGGTCCCAGCCCTGTCCATTATCTCCAATGGTGAAAGTTGGATCAGATGAACCATATGAACACCCTCTCCATTAATGAGCCCATTTGGACTTACAGAATGAACCCAATAATACAGCCTATAAAGGTTAATAATCATGTGTGCCAACATTGTGAAGACAGTGCTTTTAGGAGAAACGCCACTAACACCGGACATGGATAGATCATCCAAATTACATTCATAAAGGCTGACTTGACAAGGTTTATAATGAATTATAAGGGGCACAAGAGAAGTAATAATGAGGCATGAGAGGCAATGGTAACATTGTATCTTTGTAATTTAACTTAAGCCATGAGTCTATCATTGCTTTTAAAAAACAGGTAGAAAAAATAGGCGATTAAAATTCTGATTCATTTCTTCTTTGCTTAGCATTGCTAGCTTTTGTGGCTACGCTCATATTCCTAGCCCAGTGTGTTTTGAAAAAAAATGACTAGAATGTCCAAATGCAATGTGGTTTTATTGATTTTTTTGTTTTTTCAGCATACAGGAGTCTACTATTTAATAAATAAGTTAAAAACCTTAAAACCTCTAAAAACATATAAGATATATGTTCATTTCATAAGCCTGATGTGAAAACCTCCCAACCTAGATATCATGAGGTCTCCCACGAGTAGCAGCTCCAGGTTCTCACTTTTTCAGACATCGTCAAAGTCTAGTCAGGCTGTTACATTGATGGAGTCTCATGTCAGTTAACCATTAAGTTGTGAGTCTGTGGGCCTTAACAATCTCAGCAAAAATCATTTCTAGACAGGACTGTTCATTGTGTCTCAGCGACATTTGGTGACAGGTTAGCGGGTAATGCGATCAATTCATTACCCTGTTTATTTAACAAATTGGGAAACTGGTTTTCCCTGTCAAAAGTGCAGGAGAGCCAGTTATTTTATGGAAGTATGAAGAGGGCAGTACTCTGTCGCAGACTCTTTTTTATGTGTCGGTCTTCAGTCCCTCAGTGTGGAAACTTTATTGCTCATTACGTGTGGGTCCATGATGAAATGACAGATGATTTATTGGGAGCCCAAAACTGCTTCGGCTGTGGACATTTTTATCCTCATGTAGTGCTGGCTGTCAGCTCTTTCCAGCAAAGGTAACAATACAGGGAGAAATCTTAACTACCACCTATAACTGCAAGCCATAAATATCTTCTTGTTTGTACAGTTTCTCCGCATTATTTTACCTCCTCGCTGACACCCACACTTGCACTGGCCCCATTTAGTCTGTTTTGTCTTCTCTTTTTTGCATTTCGCTCGCAATTGGCGGCAACTTTTTAGTCTGAAGTCTGAATAATGACCCACCAAATGCATTGGAATAGAGGGTAGATCTGAAGAATGTGGACTTGGTGTAAATTGCATATGTGAGTTTTGTTAAGTCTGTATGTTTGTGGTTGAATCAGGAAATATGAACAGATTGTTTCTGTGTTCGTGATTTAAACCACTAGTGTTTGATGCTTCAATTAATTGAGTTATGTGTTTTCACAACTTGTCTTTACAGTTGACTCTGAAATTTGATGTTGGGAATACTGGGGAACAAAAGCATGTTAAAAATCATATATAATATCATATATCATGCACTTCTCCAGGGTATGCATACTTGATTAATAGATTTCACTATTCCATTCCATGCATATACTTTTTGCATGTGCAGCATAAATTTACCTAAAATAAGAGAAAATATTAATATTCATTGGATCTTTTTTTGTAAATTGCTTGGCATTTGTAATGACAAACAGAAGTCTTAAAATAGTGCTCAACACATAAATCCAGGACAACCTTTGGTAAAACAGTATAATAAGGCCCTCCCATAGTCCCGTGTGGTTAATAAAGACAGCTACTTGGAATTTACAGGAGGACTGTGAGGAAGTCTTAATTATTGGACAGAAGTTACCTGATTATGAATATTTTATTTTAGACACATTGCCTCACTGTGAATTATGCCAGTGCTGGTGCTGCACTGTGAATCATTATGTCCAGGTAAATGCCAAGATGATGACATAATTGGTTGCTGTGGAGAGCTGCGAAACCCCAGCAAAATGTTACCCAGGTAAAAGCCCTGGCCTTGTAATTCATTACGTACGGGTCCGCTTGTCAAGGGTATTCATCATTCTATAGCACTCAGAGAGACTTGGCCCAGCAACCTTAACTACACAACATTTGGCCAACAACCCCTTGGTTGGTCTTGCTTTTTCTCTTCTTCTTTGAATTCTGACTTCTTTGATGAGTTAGTTTGTAATTTCTCTCACAAAGTATCCAAATGATTCTATTGACTGACTGTAAAATAATGATGAAAAAAAAGAAGCAGAGAGAGAGACAGGGAGAGAGAAAGAGAGAGAGAAAGAGAAAGAGGGAGAGAGAGAGAGAGAGAGAGAGAGAAAGGGGGAGGGAGGGAGAGAAAGAAAGAAAGAGGGAGGGAGAGAGAGAGAGAGAAAAAGAGAGAGAGGGAGGGAGAGAGAGAGAGAAAAAGAGAGAGAGAGGGAAGGAGAGAGAGAAAGAGAGAGAGAGAGAAAGGAGCCTCATCTGCTAAAACAGTCCTCATTAAGCTGTGCGCCCTGTTCATGCACTGAAACATTTATGAATGTGGACGGAGAGGTCACAGGCACACTCCTGCCATTAAATTGCCCCCCATTTCACCATACCATTCACACTAACCTTACAGCGCTATTTTGAATTGGATGACTTCTAATATCCCCTGGAAAAGTCCATAAAAGAACATCCTGATTTACAATTGATCTCAGTGTCCACATCGGGACATGCACTCTTCCCAAGGACACTATTTTCCTACTCATGATCCCATAACTACATCATCTAAACAAGAAGCCATTATAAAGTGTCCTAACAAAATACATTTTTGCAGTTTTGGAAATGATGTAAAGAGAGACAATCCAGTAAACTATGAGTTAATTGGGTTTTGAGGGCCAGCCAAGGTCTCTGTGGTAAAGGGACAGCCCTGCCTCCGACCAGAAGAGATCTCCTTCTGCCTCACCTCACACATTGCAGGAGCATATTTTAGGTCCATTTTTGATGGCCCAAGTCCCCATTCATTATTAAAGTGTGCCATTCCTAAAACAGCCAGATCCCTTTTACCAGGCCCTGTCGTCAAATGCCACTGATCTATTAACAATTACATTAGACTGTTTCAGCATGAGACAATGATTTATCTCCAATGAAATATTTATTAATATTAAAATTCAGCATTGCGCTTTGGCCCTCATCTGAGCATTTAAGCGGAATAAAATGAAAAGGCCTTGAAATATTTACATGGGGAAAGATGATGAGGTTTAACATTACTCTACATCTGATCTCTCTTGGGACTCTTAGCCATAAGATGCTCCAAGCCTATGGTTTTCTTGTTCATTTTGTTATCTTTTGACCCTTCTTTACATCAGTTAGGGGTCAGAGGCACATTAACATAGATTGGGCCTTGGTTACTGACTGTAGCTCCCTTACTGCCAATACAGGTGGTGACTATTCTATAGCAACGAGAGTGCCAGGAGAGTCCTGTAGAACTAGATGGGAGTTAAACAAAGAAATCTCGAATATTAACCTCGAATATTATTGAATTTAACCTCCACATTGTTTTAAAAAGTCAAAATATGTATATTTTGGATCTAATTTGTAGTTATTATGAAATTATATTTTTAGAGCAAAGATTGACATCATATTCTCTGAAACTTTGAAAACCTCATTAAAGGGTTATTCATCACTTTCCCATCCATTTTACATTTGGACATTTTCACTACAATAATAGTTAGTGCAAGGTGGAGATTTCAGGCGGGTGCTGCTTGATTATAATCACAATCATCTGGGACTTAGAGCAAGATTTCTATGTTCTTCTGCAATTTACATGTTAAATTCTGTAACCCCTTGATAGTTGAGCCATTTGTGTGGAAACAGTGGGAGGTGTGATGTTCAAGCATTCAATGAATAATTTCATCTCAATTAGAAAATCAGGGCAACACAGATCTGCCCTTTAGCCACTCAGTAATATTTTCCCCTTTTGTTTACGTCAAATTCCATCTGATGCCATAAAGCGTAACATGAGAAATGTGTTGGTAATTAAATGGGTTTCAAGAACAACACCACCAGATTACTCGTGATTTTTGTCAGATGTTTCACAGATGAAATGTATTTGGCCATCTTTTTCTGTACCATTATGTGTGATACCATTAGCTGGTGCAGTAGAGAGATAAACACACTTATGGGATCCGTCAAAACAAATCTGCCTTCTTCTTCTTCTTCTTCTTCTTCTTCTTTTTCTTCAGTGTTACAATGAGAAGATACTAATGATCAAATAAGCCCATAGACGTTGACCAACCCTGGAATGTACGATAAATAGGGGCATATTGATGGCTGGTTGGGGCTGATGTGAGAAAGACTGAGGGTAAAAAGCTTTGGGTTTGTTTTTAATCTCTCTCCTCTCTTCATTAATTATTCACAAGGAGCTAGAGTAAAACCATCTCTGCCCAACTCATTAAAAGCCCAAACCTCTGAATGTCTAAAAACATCAAATGGACAAATAAAAAAAAAAGCCAAAGTCAATAGCTAAGTCTTCCTCTTTATTGCTGGTATGAATCATTAAGCAAGACAGGGGTGTAAAATGTGCAACACCTTTAAAGCCGTGTTCGCGACTGATGACATTTCACATCACTGGTACTTTGCATGTTGAAGCTGTTGTCATCTGTCAGCCGTAAAGATGTAAAGATGTAGCCATTTGCTGGTGGGGAGCGCGGAGCAGACACGCGACAGTGAAAGAGGTTACACCTCTGCGCACGAGCCAACAAGCCGTGCTCCACGCACATCCACTGCGGTACTACACAATCCCAATAACCCCTGCCCATTGTAGAGCCCTGGGGGGAGGGAGCCATCCTTTCGTTAGGCACTAGAGCCTAAAAGTGTGACAGCTAGAGCCTCTATTAGTACCACGCATATTTGGCTGTAGGGGTCACAGAACTATTTATATTCAACAGACCATTATAACCCATTATCCAGATGATGTTTGCATCTTCACAAGATAATATTTTGTCATACTAGGACATAGCTGTAGATACTGTTAGTTGCTGCAGAATTGGTCCCTGACATTCTGTATCTGTTGAAGACACACAGCGAAACACAGAAAATCTAAATATTCTATTTATTTGACACTTTTCTCATTCCAACATCTGCCTGAATTAATAACATTCAAATGGACTGCAACTGACTGAGCAAGTGGAACATTAATTCCAGTCAGTTTACAACAATACATAGAATCCCACTAGCATGTGAATCCTAGCAATTATTTCGGACTGTTGCAGCTGCGCTGAAAACATAAATGACCAACAAAAAATTAAATCGATTTCATTACAGTCTTTGTGTGTTTATTGATTGTAAGAAATGGCTTACAACTAAATGGTGACTACAACTTGGTAAGTGGCAAGCCATTATTTTGTTGGCAGTCTCTAATCCCTCTGAGGCCACCATACTTCAACGCATCCCAGTGTTAGATGAGGCCAAATGAAAGTCTACACCACACATAGTCTGAGGTCATTGTTAATAATCTTTGAAGAGGACCATTATTCATGGGATAAAATGTGGATATAAAAATACATTGTAATGATGTTAGCAGTGTTCCACCAATCTTTAAAGCACTTATGAGTTATGAACACATTTATGTAATTGGTTTAAATGATCATGTCTGGAGGTTACGTTCTGAAGAAGGATTCTGCTCCATGACAGAAAGCAATGCAGAGAAGTATGCTTTACATGTTGGCAGAATTATAGATCATGTACTCTGTCACTGTGTATGTTCACAAGCTGTCTGGCTGCTCACAACTGTTTGTAATAAGAATACAGCTCTTTCTACAGCTAAGAAGACACTGCACTACCAAACGTCAACAGGACTCCAAAAATAAGTAATGATCTGTAACACACATGCACATACATATCTATGTGTATAGATCAGCATGGTGGCCTTAGCATTAAAAAATAGATCTGGGTAATCTATGTGCTAAAATGCATCTGCCTCTTTTCCCCCCAAGAAAATGTGCAATTTGGTCAGGCAACCAAAGAGAGAGACAGAAAAAAAAATTGAACAGAGCCTTCCAAGCAATAAATCACTGGATTGCTGGTGACATTCATACAATACGGATATAGTGTTAACTGTGCGAGAGAGACAGGCCGTTCTGCTCCTGGGCTGTTCCTCCAGGGTGACCTTGCCATGCTGCCGTAATCAATCATTCTGGCACAGGACACACTGTTTTTGTTTAATATTACACTATTGGCATATACAGTAAACAAAGTGCAAAGGAAATTTGAACGTTTACATGATTCCAGACACAAGGTCCTACAGCACTGTCAACAAGACAAGGGTCAGTAGATCGCAAATGCAAACTTTAGTCAGTCGGTGATGATTTACTTGGTTTGGTAATGACCCATGGTCGACAGACTTGCACATTCACCATTGCCATGCTTTTTCATTTTATTGTCAAATGAGACATACGTACTAATATACACTGAAATTATGAAGTTTTTACATAGTCAGACCAATGAAATGTATGTAGTGATGCTTTGTGTCAAAAAATAAATAAGACAGATTCGTGAAATTCACAACTTTAATAACATTTTACCACTTTCTGTGAGCCAAAGGGGTGGTTCAAGTTCAGCAATCAGGTTTGACACTCGGCAGCCATAAATAATGCATTTCTGCCCAACCATTCATCCTTCTTTGTCTCCCTCACACACAAATAAATTATTGTAATTCACAAGCTGACACTTCTACTGACTCCTCCCCGATACGGACAAAGAAAAGACCCAGCATGGACGTGCTGTTTACACTTTGGTTTTTACCTAATGATAGAATTCAAATTCAGATGTCATTTAGGCATTTGAAAAAGAAAAAGAAAAAAAAAACAGTATTTGCACCTCTCTGTGGTGGTACCTTTAGTGATAATTAATGAACTGTCTATTCGAATTCACACCAGGAACCTCCAGCTCTGACTTGTTCCATTAGTCTCAGCCAAGTCAAACGGCACTTTTAATTCACATTATCAAATGACTGCAATATCTCAGCGCACCCCAGTTATATTGGCCATGGTCAGGATCATAGGCACTATATCCTGGGACTAATGACACGTTCTCCAAATCTCTCTTTTGTGACTGAGCATGATCATGCGAGGTCTAGGGGTCTCCACCTTGATCTGCCTTTTAATTTATTGCACTGACTAACTCATTCTCACCCGCCCATTCAGCAACTGCTCTCTCCATCTCCACCTTTCCCTCCCTCATTTCAATGTAAAAAAAAAAAAAATGCCTGGCACTACGAAATGGCTTTTTCTAGACGAGCTGCACAGGTAGGGCCCTTTGAGAACGGCAGATAAAGACAGTGTTCACGCAATCCCAAACAGGGGAATACAACTCAACTGTCTGTACACAAACACATCTGAGCAATATCCTAAGGTGTGACACAGCAGCCAAAACATTAGCTTTTAAACAAACAAGAGGAGGCATTGGACTGCCACTTGATATTCCAGTGCCAGACATGGCGAGGAAATGGTGTGATTTTCTCATGTAAATAGGGGTCAGCTGTGCTGTTTGGAATATACATTGGATACGTTGGGACTGTTTTTCTAGCCCCTCACCACTCTGTATGTTTTTTTTTTTTGTTTTGGTGATTATGTAGTACCTGGTGAAAAGTTGGTTATTTGTGTGTGTAAATTGGAGGTAGTATTTTCTGTAGCGTAGCCCCGGGCACAGTTGGAGATATTGATTGAGTTGGATGCAAGGTTAGGCACAGGAGGATTGTGGGGGGAAACTCAAGGCGGAAAACAGAGCTCTTATTGGCACTTTTTACTTCTTGAAAAAAAAAAAGAAGGAAAGAAATTCTCTAGTTGTGAAAAAAGTGGCAGAACAAACCAAATAGCTTCAGAGTGGCAGGTGATTCTTGTTGATAGGAAACTGTGTAAAATATATAGAGAACAGAGCAGCAGACTGACGTGATATTGGATAGAGGCTCAGATATGGGATAGTGCACCTCCACATATATGACAGGAACAATGGGAGATTTAGCTCAACCTTACACACTTCTTTGTGGACCGTGCTGATGTACAAAGGAAAAGAGCTAAATAAGATTACAGCTACATATCCTTATGTTTCATCAAGTTTTCAGAAGAAAAAAAAACAGATGGGGACTCCATAGTCATGTTATTGTAGCCCTAGTTTTTTTCCCTCCTTGTAGATAACAAAGAAACATCACTCTCATTTAGCTATTTTGAACATTATTTTTTGTACATATGTTACTTGATGTTTATAGCCTATAATGTTTGCAATTATGCCAAACATACAGTTTAGAGTCTATACTGAAAGTGAAAAACCAATAATCTGTGAAATTTAAGTAAGTTTAATTCAATTTAAGACTTACATGTAATCCTAGACACTTGGCAAACCATCTTCAGGTTTCAGAACTGTAGACAAATTTTACCTACTTTACCTACTTATTTTACCCCACTCTCCCCTGCACCTGAGAATACAGGTTTTATTTTTTATTCAAAACAAGAACTTAACTTCATTTAACAGACATCATTTACATTAGTCATTTAGCAGACACTTTTGTCCAAAGCGATGTACAAGGGACATAATGGCTGTCCAGTGGATTTAGAAATGGTGTAAAGGATTTGCTGATTTCTGAGATATGCCCAAGGATATCACTAAAGTTTTCTTAAAGTCTGAACCTAAACTTGCTATCCCACATGCCCTAGAACCTGGGTAGAGACATAGCATAGCACTGTCAAAGATTCAGTGGTTGCCTTTTTGTGAAAGTTTGACACTGTGTCAATACTGTTAATAAGTATGTGTTGGCAAAATGATGAAATATGCATGAAATTGATGCTGAAATGACATTTAAATGACTTTGTCTTTTGGAGATGGAACTCCATTCATGCTGTTCTATGGGATCTCGCAGTGTTCTGGGAGGGTAGGAGGTTGAGTTTCAAACAGAAAGATTTTCCACTGAGAGTAAGACATTACCTTATCCTTCACAGTGTCCTTACTTAGTGCTTCAGGTTTATCTTTCAAAGCCAGCCCTACAAATGGAGGGCGCAGAGTTCTGAGTTTAACTATAATTGTAAGAATTCAAAAAAATCTATGTGTCAAATGGCAGAGAAACTTCAATGAAGCAGCTCAGCTATATATCTTTTACTTTCAGTTATACATCTCTTACCTTGAACGAGTCTTCTTTATGCCTCCACAAGTATTGGAAAGCACTATTGAGAAGCTCCACAGCCGACTACTAGAGTATTCTGTGAATTACCTGTGAACTGGAACAGTGCCAGTAAGGATCACCGGTGTCTGTTTTTTTCCTTTCTTTTTTCACCTTCAGGAGGGGAAGCGAGTACATCATCTGTGTCCAAATGTGTGAGGAAGAAAGGACTGGAGGACTGATCTTTCTAAAGAAACATCATTAATAACATATTAATCAAATTTTTTTTTTTTTTTGAATAATATATTTTTTAGATGATGGGCAAATTAGGGATAGATGATTTCAGAATATCAAAACTGATCCACACTGCTTTTATGGTTCAGTATTTGAAACCCATTGGACAGTCAGTTTATCAGAACTTGTTTATTAGAATTAGAAGACTCATTTTATTAATTTGACTTGTCAACATTGTCACAATAGATGAGCTTGATCTAAACATGCATGCTTACATATTTAACTAACTTTTCCATCTAGTGACTTTCACACCATGCTGCTCTTTTAAATACTTTTGGTTGAAGCAGAGCATTCTTGAAAATGAATTATGTTTTGGCCAGGATCTTGAAAATAGCTAGATAACAGATAAAACATATTATTATTAATGTTAGAGGATGATGGGGAGGCTTGTGCCATCACTTTGTTAACTAGACCCAAGAGATGGGGAGTAAAACATTTCACATTAGTGTGAACAAAATCCCGAGTTTGATCTGACTGTGTCAAAAGCTCTGTCATAACATTTGGCTTTAACAGAAGACACATTTTATGACATGGGTTATATAATGCAGCTTGCAAACTAGCTAGTTAGCTGCTAGCTATTTCATAGAAATTAGTATTACATAGCTAGTCAACTATCTGACTTTGCACTAAAGAAAAGAGGACAGGTTAATTTACAGACACGTGCACAATAAATTAAAGTAGTTTACATTACATTTGAATTAGATATGATTAATTAAGATGATGAATAAACTCACACTTAACTATGAACTTAGCTACCTCTCACCAGACTACATAATGCTTTATGGCACCACCTCACACAGGACCAACTAGACCCTTCTGCTAGCTGTAAGAAGAAGCTAGCACATTATTCTCTGTATGGACATCATGGCAGAAGCGACTAAGAAACCGAGAAAGACGTTGTCGGAGGAAGAGAAAAAGTAACCATGCAAGAAACCGAACAAGAGTCAATCTTGGACTGGGTTTTACTCGTTGGCGAGAGCTAAAAGAGACCAACGGATCCAAGTCAGATGCTGAGCTGGCCTTCTTTCCGTTGGACTGGTCAGTAATATTAGCCATCTTGCTATGCCTTGTAATAAATTACACTGTTAATCGATATTATGCACAATATGTGCCTTTATCATGTCGCTACCAACAAACTCCACATTTGAAAGCTTGTATATTGTATAACAATATATATAGGCTGGAAATGTGAGCAGTATTTCAGCAAAACTAAAATGTGTAATTCCTCTGGTTATGTTAGCTTTCATATCCGATGTCACAATAAAAAAAATAGTCATATTTGTTTAAAATCAAGTAATGTAATAATTAGTGCTGTCAGTTTAATGCGTTATTAACGGCGTTAACGCAAACCCATTTTAACGCCGTAAAAAATGTTATTGCGCGATTAACACGGTGTAAAAAAAAAAAAAAACAACGTTCTTTTTGCCCTCCCAAACTGTGTAGTAGGCTAACGTTATGTTTGAGTGAATGGTGAGCGTGATAAGGGGAAATGGATTATAAAAAGCTTCTGAATAAAAAGTTTACCTTTAAAAGTTGTGTTGTGCAAAAGAAGCGAGCTTCACTGTTGTCTGAAAATGACAACAGGCAGCTGGCTGAAAGTGCAGAAGTAGTAGGCCTACCTTTTATTGGTAACCTAACTGTTACAGTTCATTGTTTTTGAAATAAGAGGCCTGACTTAATCGTTTGACAGCACTAGTAATAATAAGTCAACTTGTCAGTTGACATGCTTCTTTGGCTTCTGGTGTTGTCTTTGCCTGTTCCATATGCTACAGCTAGTCAACAAATCCATGTGTACTTCGGTCCATTAGGGGGTCTCAAAACACAATCTGTATTTACGACAGTGGTGTAAAAGTGAACTACACTCCGCAACTTTAGGGTGAGTTCAGTAGCAAAATATATCAATTCTCGCATAATGGAGCTTTAAGTTTTTAACCAGTCATTTATTTGGTTGTGGCATAAACCACAGTTATTATTATACTTGGTGGCTTGAATCTTTTTTAATCTTGTCTAACATGTTTAAGTATCATGTGTGATATGTACACTCTTGCTAGTACAAACAAGAACTAAGGAAAGTCACTTGTACCAGATCAGCTTTAAAATATGTCATTGACTGTGTAAGGTGGATGAGCTGAGCGAATCAGATTTCCTTTTGATCATGGCATCATTTATTTATTTATCTATGTTATTGGGTTTGACTTGTATTTGGCTCTCTTGTTCCCCGGGCAAGGGATTTTATCAGCCGAGAGGCTGGAGACAGTCATCCTCTGGTCACTTATTATTTTTCACACTTGACTGGATTTACTAGAAATAATGGGGTTAAGTTACCAGCGGTATTATGACCTGAATCCATTTATCACTCCTTGGGCTTGACATAAGGTGGACATGTTTATTGTTACCTCTGCATGACTGTATTTGTCGAGGACAATAAATAACCGTGTGCATTTCATGGCCTTGTTCCAGCAAAAGTGAGGAGGTCGACATTCAAAATGGCACACTACTGATGGGGTTTAGCAAAGATAACAGAGATATGGCCCTTTGGGTTGTGATATACCAGTATATAGTTTATTGGATAATACACTCTCTTTTTTTAAATTCTTACTTCATTATGTAAGCGCTGACAACTAAAGAGGCTGGCCAGATTTGGTGCATGTATAGATGTGTCTGGTAGGCACAGATGTGGTTAGGTGTATTATAGTGTGACCAAATGCATAGACTGTGCTCAGTCTCCCCTCCCTGCCACATGTTATGGTTAAATACACAGGCATTTATGTTTGATTCAGTAATTATCTTAAATGAATTTGAATGGGAGCAAGGGGAGAAATATATTTGAAATGGTCAATGATACCATGATAACAATGAAATATGAAAGCACTGATGTTATTCTTTAGAACGTGTGTTGGAAAATGTTCCCCAAGTCTGTACGGACCCCTGTGCCAAGCGCGTAAAAGTGTCACTATAGAAAATGTATGTTGCTCGTGTGAGCTTTGGTCGATGAAATACCATTTAACACTAAAGTCTTACATCATTGCATTAATAGCACACGAAAGAGTGAGAGACAAAGAGGGCAAGAATGAAGGCAAGAAGAAAATATTCACAACCAAATCATAAGGGTCACCAGGCTTTGCTGGGGAAGAATGATTACTGATGAATATGCATGGCTTGAGTCCTGCAGCCTTTTTCTCCTTCTCTCTGTCTCTCTCTCTCCTCTGGCCTCATGCATGTAAGTGTAAGGAGTGGATTTTAATCGACTTCTGATGGAGTTCCCATGTTAACGTTTTGAATCCAATACACAGCATGGGCATTCTAACCATGTTAGCATGCCCGTGTGTTGGAGGGCAAGGCGTTTGCTGCATTTGATCTTGGCAGCGTGCAGGCCCACCACATTCTGTGCCTGGCTCCAGGAAAGGAAGCGGCTGTCTATCGATTTTTACACATGCAGCTTGCCTTACAAAAAAAAAAAAAAACATTCAAAGGTGACATTTCTGCATGGGGGCTTTGTTTTTCAAGGTGGTGTTTTCTATGACAAGGTTTTGTGCCAAAGATTACATTGCTCCACTCATTGATGTGTTGTTTCTTTCGAGATTCTTTATCTTAAAGAATCTCATTAGTTTAACCCACAGACCCTATGGGATTATCGAGATGTTTTCAACAATATCTTAGGCAATTAACAATCTTATTGTCCCGCCAAATGTGCAAAGAAAAATAGACAAAATGCAATGATTTGATCTGGTCGTCTCCAAAAGAAGCCTGTGTGGTGTCTGGATCCACTTGTTAGTTGTATCGGCCCACCGACAGGCATGAGACGCCTCTTCTTTGTCGCCAGCAGTCCTCTGTTCAGCCTGTCTGCTTTCATGTAGCGTCTCTTCTCCTCACGCCTCCACCTCCTCCTCCTCCTCATCTTGTGAGTGAACACGATAAGACGTTAGTTAACGGATGTGGGCTGACTACCTACTGGGAGTGAGAGCCCGCGCTCCATGACCACGCCGTCTCCAGCTGAGAGGCACTGAGTTGTCACGGAGAAGAGGAGGCTTTTTTTCTGTTCCCATAATTGAGCATCCTGTGATGTGCTGGATAACTGCGACTAGCTTTTTAGCAAACCGCCACCCCCTCCTCGCTCGATGCCACCCCTCTTGGTTGCTTGCTTGCTCATTTTGTGTTTGTTTTCATCTTTTCCTTTTCACTTTTTCTTCAGACTGTGGGCTAATTGATAATTGTGCATTTACTGCCTTGCACACTGCTGTAACTGACATTGCCTTTTAGGCGGCCATCTTCAGTCAGTGGTAAATGCTGGAGAGTAAGGGAGTGTGTGTGTGAGAGAGAGAGGAACCGAACAGGCCAGGTTCATTATCGTTGTTGTTACTGTGTTGTTACGGCTGCTGCATACCTAAGCAAGATTTTTAAGTCCTGGATGGCCATTATGTGACACATGCTTTTAAATGGCCTTTAAGATCCCATGAAAAGACACCCAGTAAAGCTAGTGATGTCTTAGTTGTCCAGCCCTTTCTGAATAGCATAATGATGTAAGTAAAGCAAAATGTGAAGGTTGTTCAAATTTCATCTGAAATTGCCTCATTATTATGTTTAGCCAATATTGAAGTTGTCTCAAGTTGACTGCTCGTTAAATAAAGCAAAAGCGATCAACAATTCCTCCGCACTTTCTCCTAAGGGCTGTGCATCATCCTAATGATGTTGTTTTAATGGCTGATCTTATTCTCCCAAACTACCCAGGGAATATTCTTAATTTTAAGCCTTTTTTGGCTATGATTAATATTTCATAGCTTTGGGAGAACACAGGTATAATAAGGATGTTCTGTGGCTAAAACCTTGTCAAATGTTGTGTCATAGACAGCTTTGTATGAAAAATCTATGCATTTTGAAATATTGAAAGTTATTTCAGAACACCTGGAATACAATTATAAATTGAAGTGAATTTTGAAGCAACTTCCCCTGAAACTGAATCTTGCATCTAAAGTCCAACTGCAATTAGTGGATGATCCACAAGGTCCTCCTAATGCCTGGTACCTCACAACTTCACATATATTATAATGATTGCATTGTTAGTTAATCAAATTACTTGAGGGGTAATATTTACATCAATGTAAAAAGGTTCAAGATAATCATGTCATATATTTTCTGAAGATTTTTTTTTACCTCATTTGCACTCATTACATACTGTTATAATCAGCAATACCATTAACAATTTTTACAGGCTATTATATAAACTCAAACACGTATAAAATCCGAACAATGATGCATGGCTGATGTTTATGAATTAAATTAAAATCGTCTGTAAATACTTGGCTGAAGTGAATTGTCACAATATAGGCTGATTTCCTTTGGCAGTCAACATGAAGAAAGGGAGGACCATACACCAGAGGAGCGATGGAGCTGTGTGGCTGAAGGCTTTCTCTGGCCCTCCCCTCCTCTCCCCTCCCCTCTGTAGCTGCAGGTAGACCAGCACCGGCGCGCTCCTCTGTCTCCTGTGCTTTCTGCATGAGCAGTGAGCATCAAACAGCCAACACTGGGGCCTCTTCCCCTGCTCCCGTTCACACAAGTGACAAGCCATTTCTGTGATTTAATATTAGGAGCTCATTAAACCATGGGGGGGCTGGGTTGGGGGTTACAAAAAAATACAAGCGTTTTTAATTTGATTCACTAGGCACAACCCAGAGAGAGCTTTTTATTTCTGTCTTTGTACTTTTGTCCAATGTGTCTGCCCCTCACTCAACTGTGTCTTATTTCGGTCATTTAGAGTGAGCCCTGATGAGATGTGCTTCCCTGTTAAATGGGGTGCAGCAATGCAGGTGACCTCTACAAAGGTTACATGTGTTTCCTTGCTGAGGGAGGACAGCACAGTCACTGGAACATATATGCTGAATGTCCTTCACAATCGGCTCATATCAGGAATATGGAGGGTGCGTGATTGACAGTTTTCCTGAAAATATGGCTGAACTTCGTATTTACTTATTCAAGTACACACAAGCAATGAATTCCATCACAGACATACACAGTTATTATATAGCAGGAGCTGGTACTCCTTCTTTATCTCACATGTGATGTTGGTTCCCACTTGAAACAGTACATGATTGGGAAGGTCACCGTGTGTAACTAGCTGAAAATCCTCAGCACTACGCTTATTAACAGACACCCCGCGTGCAGCATCGGCAGTGGGATTGGTGGTGGTGGTGGTGGAGGTGGTGGTGGTGGCATAAGCATTCCAGTCACTGCCAGCACGCACCAATCTAATTAGAAACAAAAGACAATGAAGCCAGTCAGAAGGGTTTCAGAAGATAAGGCCTGCCATGTATGCCAAGTACCGCTCAGACACACAAAAAAGGAGGCCTGGCAGCTAATGAGGTTTGTATTTAAATCCTGCCAGAGTGAAGTGGCACTCAGGAAGGGGCACTGGAGTGGGCTCCTCTTCAGGAGTGAGTTAATGTGGGTTAAGGCAGAGAGGGTCAGGCTGGCGAGGAAGGGGTCAGTTGTGGTAATAGAATCCCACCCATCGGGCTTCCCCTCGAGTCTGGAACCCTACCGCTGGAGCCGAATCGGACGCTCTGATTGGCTACCGCCCCGCGGTCAATGCAAAGCGTAGGTGCTTACGCATTTATTTCCAGTATTATTCCAGTTAAAGCACAAGTGTTTACACTTGTGAGTGTGCACTTTCAATCTGACCCGGTCTGGCCTTCAGATAGAACAGAAAATCACCCCTCTTACTCCAGCCTGTGAAGGGTGAAGATGTGTGTGTGCAGGGCTTTGGTGGTCTTTTGGGTACTCAAGAGGTCCACAAGAGCAGGAGAGTCTTCATTTCATTTTTTTCTCAGAATACAGTTTCTATGGAAATTTGAATTTAATAAATCAATGTGAATGGCACGTATCAATTCGTCTCAGTTCAAGGTTTTTTGTTTTTATTTCACTCAAAATGATTAAAAGAAAAAGAACTTCTGTAATATGTTGTTCCTCCTTGAGAATACAGTTGAGCAGGGCTGCTGTGTGTGTGCGTATGTATGTGAGTGCGTATGTATGTGTGTGTGCCTTTGTGTGAGTGGGTGTGTGTCACCTCCAGGCTACTGAAACATAAATTCATGGCTTGGGTGCCATCCAGCACCTCTTATTTATTAGTACTAACATACACTGGAAGACTGTGCCCTATTTAAATGAGATGTCTTCAGTAGCTGTGTGTCCCCAGATACCTTTGCTGCTATCAAATCAAATCACCAGACATGGTGGTGTAGTGCAAATTTAATATGAGATGTGTCTGTTTTCCTGGATTCATGTTGACCCATACCTATGGCTACGCTGCCTTGGCCGTGACATGTTACTTTGTGGTGAATTCAGTCTGTTTAATCACAAACATTTGATGAATTGTATTGTTCCACCTGACAGATGTAAGCAGAGACACCATGAGGTCTATCATATTTTTGCAGTGTTGTTGGGTCTATATTGCCACCCAGCTGGAGCACTCATTATGTTCCTTATATGTGAGCAAGATGTCAACCCAAAATTGATCTCCTCCCCCCCCCTTTGAAAACATATATGCCAACACCTCAGTGATGTGACATAAACTAGAATCTCACAACACTATAATGATACATATCAGTCACCTGCCTGAGGTGGGGCATATGATAGCAAATAAATATATGTTCAATTTGTGCATTATTGGAACCTGGAAAAAAGCACAGCCCTTTTTTGTGGTACTGATAATTCACTCTCTGTCTGGGGTGGATGACAAAAGGAGTCTATAAAAGATGCTGTGGCTGTATTTCAGAGCTGTGATTTATTTCTCTGTGTTGTCAAGCCTTTCCCCCAAAACATCAAACAAATCAATGGATGTTGCACTTAAGATTCAAGATAGTGCTTAAGACCCCCCAACCCCCCATTCCCCTTTTTCTAACTCATGACCACTGGAACCAGAGACTGGGTTATGTTAACAATGCTTTTATTTCTGTTTGGACCTCTAGGCCTTTAATGAGCCTCGCTAGGCAATGGGAAATGGTAGGAAGCTGTCAGAAACATACTGACCTATGTGACCAGATATGTCACTTAACCACTTTAGTGAGATAATTACCCACCCAGTCTGATCAGCACTTTCCAAATTCACCAGGACTCTCACTGCTAATATTCCCTCCAATTTATTTCGGCAGTTGCTTTAAACTAATGGTCTTTTATAAGGCATATAACATTTTGCCCCCATACATTTATTTGCTTAAATACTATATTTTTTTTGTTTTGTACTTTTCTGAATATTTCAAAAATTGGATTTTGTTTTTTTCTATTTGTCACTTAAAGTCTGGAAAGTAAAGGGGAAAAAAAGTAATAAAGCATTCATGACTTGTAACAGACTGGAATTTCGTCGGACACTTCAGAAAAAAGCAACCTTAACACAAAGAGAGGGAGAGCGAGAGAGAAAGAGAAAGAGGGAGAGGGAGAGAGAGAGAGAGAGAGAGAGAGAGAGATAACGAATAGGAACCCAACACCAAAAAAAGAAGTGCCTGTGTGGGTGCAGAAGAAAGGACCCTGACATCACAGGTCCCAGTGTGTGACCCTGAAGGCTGACCTCTGACAGTATGTTTCCACAGGCAATTCCACAACTCTCCAGTCTACATTTACAGGCTTCCTGTCTGACAGGCAGGAGGGAGGAAGTTCCACGCCACTCCAAAGTCACGCCGTTCAGCAGCATGAGATGCCAGCGTGCTGGAACCGGGATAATATGTATTACATTTCATCACCTCCATGTACAAACACACATGGTGGAGCTCTTGTGAGTGTGCCGGTGTGTGTGTGTGTGTGTGTGTGTCTTTCTCTTTTCCTCCCCCCCACCCCTCTCTCTCTTCCTTTCTCTCTTTCTGTGGTGCGCTCTGTGCTGATAGCTGGTATTCGAGTCATCTCAGCAGAGGGGGCCAGCCGTGGTGCGCCAGAGTTAGTGACTGGCGAGATGCTTTCACTGGCGTGTTGTTATTGGAATGTGTGTGCTGGTGCGGACGGTGAAACTGATGAATGACCAAGCGTGGCAGATTCATAGTGCGGATCTTAGTGCAGCTGTAGAGGGAACTAATGGCTAGCAGGGACCACCGAGGTCTCTGAGCTAATACCTGCCTCCTCCATCAAAAAAAAAGTGAGGGCATTTTTTTACACCCTGCCAAATGAAAGCTTTTGCCCCCCACCCTCCCCCCCTACATCCAGAGGAACCCGGGGCACTGGTGGCAGACTTCTGGATGGTGTGGGTAGCATCTGTCGTCTGGGCATACTGCTGTCTTGGCTGGGTGGCAGGAGGGGCACGTCGTTGGGCATCCATCCCCCCTTGGCTGGTGGTTCTGACAGGACAGCAGAGCCCCATGCTGCTCGAGCTCCAGTCAGTTCGTGCTACCCTGCCTTCCTCTCTTTGTTAAGCATATGGTTTCACTTTTTACTCCCTTTCCTCTTCGTGGGGAATCAGGACAGTGGAGGTGTAAGACTGCTCCTCTTCGCCTCTCTTCTCTCCCTCGCTTTTCCTTCTTTTTTTTCCTTCCTTCCTTCAGTAAAGGTTGCATGCTAGGAGGAAGGTCCAAAAATAACATCGGTGTGATAAGTCATTAGTCATTTCTCACTCTACATATGTTAACTTGACCTGCCGTATGTTAATTCATGCAACATTGGCCCCACATATGGCTACGGTAGGATTCCCAACTGGTAGTGCCTCCTGCATGGTGCCTCATTACAGCCCAAACTTCCCAGAGCTCCGTCATTAACACAGAGGTGAAGTTCGAACTCCAAATGACTGTGTTGGCCTAAAGTCACCATAAGGGCATACAACACCAGTATAGCAGGAAACGGGGAGTTGTCCATCAAATCAATTATGCAGCCTTAAGGTTGATGAACATGTACTTTTCTCTTATTGGTATGAGGCTTACTTTCTAGAAGAGGCAAAGAAATTAGTCCATGGACTCTTAATTCTATATTAACTGATCTTTCATTCACTAACGGTGAATGTTTACAAGGTTCTGTTTGGGCTTGGCAAATGTGATGGTCTTCCCTAATGGTAATCTATTTTAAAGAAACTAAACAGCCTGAGTCAATGAAGCAGAAACAATGCCACCATGTAAATCTATGTTCATTGTGCCCTTAAAAGCACCATGTAAAGATAAAGAGGAGCAAGACCTTCATTTGCACGCTTTATAGAGCTCAGTGCTTAACATGTAAGTATACTTTATGTTTATGAGACAGTGTATTTAAAACAATGAGCAGGAATGTCTCTGTCTTTTTCATGCAGTGAACTGCAGCTTCTGCTACTTTTCTTGAACAACCACTGTGCCTCCGATGTGAAATAATTGTGATCATTGTAATTACATAAATATTTTGATTAGAAGTGTTTCCCCTCATCAAACTGGTGCAAATAAGCCAGAGTGAGATGACTTTCATGTGGTGTTCTCAAATTACACGGCGCCTATTGTTCTGATGTGGCAAGCCGTCTCTTCTGAGGAGCTGTATCTGCCCTGCTGTGCCGCCCGCTTTCTTCTGCCTCGCGTGACGTTGCTGCCTCACACCAGCAGTTTTCTGATGGAAGGCCTGATAGCGCCGGGGTGTTTTTTTTTTCTTCCTTTTTTTTGCAGGCGACCCTTTGATGAGGCAAGAACAAGCGGGACCTTAATAGAATTGGCAAGCAGCTCTCGTCGCAAGCCGTCATCCCCGTTTCTGAGCTCCTAGCACTTCCCTACAGCTCCCAAAGTCTAATTGTTATTAATCTAAACCAATTAAAAGTGGTGGCTTCCTGTCAGCTTTCCCCCCCTCTCCTTGCTTGACAAGCATGTACATTGTTGACACGCAAGGAGAGGTGTTGAGGAACGCTCTGTGGCAAATGTTGTCTCCTCTTCTTCCCTTTTGCCCCGGCTCTTAGCAATTCCAACAGCAATAGAGATAAAGCTCATATTTGAATAGGGCGCCTGTTATCAAATACATTCATTAGGTTACATGCTTCACTTGATTAATTATATGTAAAGAAATTGCAGGCACTTTGGATCTTTCGTCTCATAACATTACAGCATGCCACAGATCCCTAATTTCAAGAAGAAAAGGGGCTGAGGGCACATTTTTTTTTCAGCTATTCTGGACAGCCTGTGTGGATCCCTAAGGAGATGAATGTATTCAAATGTATCTCCATCAATGAGCACAGTAATTATGAATTCAGCACTAATTAGTATATACACTACTTTCCTTGCATATTTGATTTCCACTGTGAGATGGTAATAAGGGAAATGCCCATTTTTGTCCTATCTCATGAAAATTCCAGAATGTTAAAGGGGGGAGGGCAGATGGTAGAAAGAGACGGGGGATGCATTAAATATGAAAAAAAAAAAACTTTACAGATAATTGGTCTGGTTACTGAGGGGATAAAACAACACTCTTACCTAGCAGTGAACATTCTGCTGCCTAAATACGCCTTTTAGGGACACACTACTTAAGCTAAAAGCTCGGCTGTTATTTCTGTCTCCGTGTTATTTTCCATTTTAATAAATATACTATGTGTTTCTTCGTAGAGTTGCTTGGAGGCTTACAGCGTTTTTTCTTCTTTTGTTTCTCCTAACGACTTGTACAAATGTTGTATGATTTCAGTCAGGAACAACAGCCCATTACACGAGTTCGCTCCATGAATAACAAACCACATCCCTTAATATAGTAAATAAGAGGTAGTGATAGGCTTAGCACCAAGCATAAAAACATCTTGGGGTTGTCAAAGGGAGTCAAGCATATGTGCTGAGGTCCGAGGAGTGATTTAGATGCACACATCCATAGCGTGTGTCAGATTCTGCATGGCGTGGGCTTAATGGTGTGAAGTGGGCAGGTCTGTATCATCAGAGGAGATCATGGGGCAAGAGTAAGCAACACTTGACTCTCTGGCAGTGGAAGCCTCCAGGTCATTGCTGTCATATCACACAGACCACCAGGACTAGCTGAAACATGGCCTGCTTTGCTAAAAGAGCTAGTATCCACTTCATGGAGCACTCATCCAGCACATACTTATTCAGTAACACAAGTGGCTGTCTTGTCTGTAGTAAAACAAATAATATTTGGAGTTTATTCAGTGCTCAGGTATTCAATCGAAATAGTTCTTGGAAGTAGATGTAGAAGTGGAAACTAGCCATTTCTTTAAAAAAGTTATAGTGTATGTATGGATATTCCAACACCTCCATGTTTTGCAATGTTGTCTCTATGTGATGGCTGTTGAATATAAGATTTCAATGGATTAGCTGGAATTATGTAGTATAAAATGTTCCAGCTTTGACTACTTGGCCAGTACAATTCATTTTCTACTCAAATTAATTACATATTCCTTTTAATTTGGCATCAGCACTTCTTGATTGAACTTGCACTTTTTTTTTATCCCATGTTAATGGAGTATATGTTGTCTCATTTCTCATAAATACTCTACACTACTAAAATATGAAGTGAAATAAATATAAAACTAAAATATCATTGTGCCACAGAAATCACAAATAGACTTCCTCAACATTTAACATATTTCCTTTACAAGACATGACCCAGGGTAAGTGAATAAACTAAACATTCTATTGAAAACTTTAACCCTGTCCCCCTGTGTATTCTGTGCTGGAACAATGACGTACCCTTTACAGGATAAAGGCAATAAAATTTGGGAGGATATCCCATTCATAATTTTCTCCCTTAGGGCTTCTGCCCCTAAAAGCCCTTATAGCATTACACATAGATGGAGCAGTTGAACTCTATTAGTACAGTCCTTTGCATACATCACTGTGAAATATACTTTTCTTCTCTCTAGTTTACTATTATATTTCTCTTGGCGCTTTTTGAACCGGCAGTATCACCTTAGCTAAAGCCATAAGGACTGATTCAAACATTTTTATACAATTATGTGAACTAAGCCCAGCAGAGGAATTCCACCTAAATGTTTTTTTTTTACTATAGTTTGAAAGGGAAGGTTGGTCTTGGCATAATAGGCCATTATTGCTAAAGCCGTTTCCAAGTGAAAGTTTGGAAAGCCACCTGCACAATAAAAATGTCACAAGATATGAGGGGATTTTCTGTGTTCTCCGCGTTTGCTGGCCGTTCCTTCCCTCGTTTGCTCTCCGGGGTCATTATTGTTGGCGTGGGGCTGTGTTGAAGTGCAGCAGAAAACACACATATTCACGTGTTTTCATTCTGAAAAGCTGCAGCCCCATCGCCCTCCTCCTTCTCTCCCCTGACTAATGTCAGCAGATGCCTTCCCCTCCCATCCAGTGGACGCCATGCATTATGTCATTTCCTCTTGAAGGTCCAAGATAAACACTCATTTCCAGATCACCTGGGGTTGAGGCGTGAGTGACAGCTCAAGGATCCCTGTATTCCCTCACATAATTAGGGAATCCAGACATGGTCATAATCTCATTCTGTAAACTCATAAATGATGTGCCCTAGAAAGACAAGTTATTTCTATTGATTTATCGATTGATTTTTGTTTTACTCCTTTCCCACTGCCTGTAGTTTATACAATCAGAATCATCATGGATGAAGATGGAAAAAACTCTACTTTTCAGTTAAGTACACAAAGGCCACACAGTTAACTGTGCTACACATATGGCAGAATGCGTCAGAAAACAAAACAAAAAATGACTCATTTATTTATGTATTTAATGATTGACAGAAGAGCGGTACACCAAAGTTAGAACAGAACATGGTTTAGTAAAGGTTGATTATGTTTGATTGACACAAAGACAAAGATGTAGCTATATACCCTACAGGGAGTTAGTTCTCAGTTCTCTGTGTCAAAAGCTGTAATTAACATTTTTACAATGGTTGAAGCAGTATGTTGCCTGACTAAAATAGCCTACTAGATATGCACAGACAAATTCAGAATCTTTTACTGTTCGAATTCTTTGGGGCTAAAAGTTCATTTCAACCAGTCTAAGGTAGCAATGGACTTTGTTCTTTTTTTCAAGACGGACTTAAAGAGTATCTAGGTTTATGTGAGTTTCCTTTTTATTACAATTTTTAAGGGGGATTCATATCACTTGGGGGTAGCGAGAGGGAAGACACAACTGTCTGGGGGCAGTGAGTGTGTTAGTGTAGCTTTCCACGCCTATTACGCACTACAAACCAGATTAGGAAATGACTGTGCTGAGAGAATCCTGAGGGGAAATGGCAGCACTCTACCCAAGTTCACCTCAGGCACTCCCTACCTGCTGCAGCTCTTAGGAGGAGCCATTCTCCCCACCTCATACTGTGCACGTGTGACGTCAAATAAGGAGGGACCGGAGTGTGTGTGCGTGTGTTTTATACGTACATGCGTCTGCATATTATGCATGAGAGAGTGTTTTCATCAGCATGTCTACGCATACATGTGTGTGTGTACGTGTGTGCATGCGAGTACTTGTAAGATGATTATGTGAAAAATACAAAGGAACTTAGGAATGCTGTGTACCATGCTGGGTTTGTCCCTGAGAGAAAGTCTTGGAGGTTTCTGTGCTAAAGGTATTCTAGTCAAAGGATAATGGCAGCTCTAGTGTTTTTGTTATTTCAAGTCTTTGCTTCGGAAATATTTAGGTAACGAGTTAAATATATAGGACATATGAATAGGACTAATTTTGTGTTTTCTTTGCAGAATATATGTTGTGTGTACAGTGTGCATACATTTAAAATGTTTGTATACTGTAACCCTCTATGTGCAAGTGCATTTTCCATGCTTGCTTTCTCTGTTTCTCTGGTTCTCTCCCCTTTGATGATTTCCACATTCACTCGCAGTCCAAACTGACCTCCAAATGTATTTTAACTGGTGTTGGAGTAGGACACTTCTCTCTCTAATGCTGTATTCCCCCTGCAGTTCACAAATGCAGATGTTCCAAACTGCTGCCAAGAAACAAGGAGGCTCTTTTCTCTTCTGCTTTCCCACCAGTCCCACGACTAGGTCCCATGTCGGGCCCGTGCAATGCCACACTGTTTGAGCCTGTGTGTGTGTGCGTGCGTGTGTGTGTGTGTGTGTGTGTGTGTGTGTGTGTGTGTGTGTGTGTGTGTGTGTGTTTGTGTGTTTGTGTGGCATGTGTTTGTGTGTGTGCGCATGTTTTTGTGTGTGTTTTGTGTGTGTGTGTGTGTGTGTGTGTGTGTGTGTATGTGTGCACGTGCATGTTTTGTGTGTTTGTGTGTGTCTGTGTGTGTGTGTGCGTGCATGTTTTTGTGTGTGTGTGTGTGTGTGTGTGCACTCGCCCGTTTGTCCTCACCACGTAGCGCACAACTGCACATACTCATCCGATGAATGATTTCAGATGTACATCCTTTGTTTTATGCCTTTCCCCCTCCTCCCTGTTTTGTTCGTTTCTCAGCAAGTGCCATTGAAATGTGGAACAATTGAACAGCTATTGAATGCAGTCTGTGAAGAAAATTTTATCTGGAACATTTTAAAACTTTTTCCTTTTCTTTTTTGCAACGGGTGTGTGTGTGTGTGTGTGTGTGTGTGTGTGTGTGTGTGTGTGTGTCTGACATTCAAAAATGATTATTTGCATGAAAAATATTCTCATGTGATTCAGCACACAAACCTCAGCTAACAAGAAACACACATATCATGTGGTGGTCTGCTCTTAGTTACAGTTGGATAAGAGGTATTTCCTAACCTACAAATGCAGACCAGCTGCCTCAACTAACGTGGCCACAATTTCACAGTTGTACAGGGCTGGGTCAGAAGTACCCCAAATCATATGTTTGTGGTAAAAGATGTAATATTAATTCACATTAATGTCTCACAGCTTTAAAGAAGGTTCTCGTTGTATTATTGTAGGATGTGAACACCACGAGTGAGTGTTCAAACTAAAGTTAAAAGTACAGCTGGCATTTTTTCCCAACATTTCTTTCGTCTTTCCCCTTCCGTCTCTGACGGCATCTGGCATCATTTTTCTATTAAATTACTTTTGTATTCTCTTTATCAATCCATCCTTTAAAGGACCTTCTGAAAGTATTCCTCTGCCAGCAGCTTATCAATGGACAGTTCAGCTTCCCTTGCTCCCTGCTGTATTTGTTTAACACTTATCCATATTCTCAGTGGCCTTGCTGTCAACCTCTGTGTCCCTAGTCCCCTATCTGTGATCGGAAACCAGCCCAGCTTTCCCTCTCACTCAGTGGGAGTAAAACACTCCCATTTCTTTAACCTTTTCCTTTTTCGCCGATAATGATGAGCTTGAAGGCACCGAGTCACAGGCTCTCTGGCTGTACTGTTAAACTTTGTAGTTTGTAGTGAGAATGCAATTTTTGATCCCATTATGTGCAGATTTTACTTTCCAGGACAAGGCAGCATGACTTGACATGCATAGGTTTAATGTAATCTGTTTATCCTCTCGCCATAAGGGGGTGGGGTGTGGGTGAGAATGGGGTGGGGATGCTTGCCTCCTTCACTCGGCGTGTCTAGTTTGTATCATTCAGCGGTGCGGTGGGGGTGTTTGTATCCTTCAGCGGTGCGGTGGGGTGTTTGTCTGTGTCTCTCAGACTCTCTTGACCTTCTGACGGGGCTGCAGTGGAGTGGCTCGGCTCGGCGTCTGGTAATTAGTTTTCAGCTGGTTTCACTGTCTCGCCCCGTTTAGAGCACGGCACATCGAGGAGGGCAGCCAACGCATCACGCTGATTAAATATTTACTGTTCAAAGGAGATTCACCCAACTTTTTAAAATTAATGACCGGAACTCTTTGTTTGTATAGTGGCAGTTGCATTGAACTGTTTGCAAAGCCATTTTGCTAGAGCGTGTCACAGACGAGGCTTTCGCAACATTTCACAGACAAGTTGTTTTCACCACTCACATAAAGTCATGGGAGAAAAATGTGGTACAAAACTGTTTTGCTGTCTCCACCAGCCAACCACATGAGCCAGCAGCCAGTATATGGACTATATATTAAACTGTATTTGCAATGGATCGCTGCCATTGAGAAGTAGTTTTCTGAAAGCTTGGCTGCCGGCAACCAAGTGTGAGCTTCCTCTGAAGAAGTCCAATTACAGGCCTTTCTTCACATTGTCCCCCTCTTCAAAAATACACCCTTCAGTGAGAATAAAGAAGGCTACACTTTAATGGAACTAATCTCTTGTTCCAATTCAGGGTTTGAGATCAGCATCCTGTAAATAACTTATTAAAAGAAAAAAAATCCTATGTAAAAAACTGAAAAAAGGGGAAGGGAGGGTAGAAAAGAAGGATGCTAAACGGATTTGCTACTGTTAATCTTTCCATAGAGTAGATATCTGGGCTCTCTAGTCTCCCTCTTTGTTGACAGAAGTGGGCCCCATTGTAGCGGCTCCAGTGGCTCAGAGGCTGGTCTCTTTTGAAGGGCCTGCTATCGCCGCGCTGCATGCGTACCACCCTCGCCCTGCACGGGGGAGATAGGCTGGCCGCGGTGGCGGCGGAGGAAGATTGAATTTGAGTGTCACTTCCGAAGCGCATGGCGGGATCAGGCAGGGTGCGCGGCACACGGAGGTTGTGGCGAGTGAGCGGGGGTGGCGAGCGGCTGGATGACAATGGCAGAGTGTAACAGCCTCAGCAGCCTCGGCTGCCTCGCGCTCGCTGCCTCCTCATGCTCTTATTTGACTTTGTGTGCTTGGATGATTTTATTATGACAGCCTGAATGCTGAGGAGGGAATTAAACTGTTAAGCAGACATCAGAGGCTGTCTAATGTTTAATGCACGAGCCGGAGCATGTAAGAACTGATAATGAATACAAACAGGGCGACATCTTATTTGCTGTTTTTTTTTTTATTAGGATGACTGGAGAACCTGACATCCAGAGCTATCTCTTCTTAGGCTCTCTCTCTCTCTCTCCCTCTCTCCAGCCTCCCCCCACCCTCCCCTCATTTACGTCTTGAACCCCACCCTTTTTTGTAACAGCAAGAAGAGATGCGATTGTTTAAGGGTTAAGTAGACACCTGCAGTCAACAAGCTGGATTAAGAAGGGTGTATGCTCAAGGCTAATGGAGGCGAGGGGAGCGGGAGGGAGAAAGGGTGTGAAAGAGAGAGAGGAGGAGAGAGATTTGGAGTGTGAGAGACAGTAATCGCGGGAAATCATCACCTATGATAATTATGTATAGATAGGAGGTAGTCAGGGCTGTTTAAAGGTCACCCAGTGAGATGTAATTGCCTTTTTCATACTCCACTACATTTACTAGGACAGAGCCATGACCCTGCTGGCAGGAACAGTAAATATGCCATCTTGAGAATGTAGTGATACATGCCAACCCGTCTTGGCTTCCGTTTTGCTGGCTGGAGACTTCTCCAGTAGGGACAGCCACGGAAATGGGGTGTCAGTTTGGAACACAGCAAAGAGGGCCCACTTTGGTCATTGCTAGGTGTAAATGGGCAACAGCTCGTGTGAGGACCCAGGAGATGCCATGTGTCAATTGTGTTTTTTTTTTTTTTTTACATGTGTTGAATAGTGCACCTTTACAGATAAAGCCCTGTCTCTGTACGAAAAATGAGCTTTGACAGTTTTTTAACTACTATTATTATGATGAGGTATCATCAAAAGGATTCAGTCATTAAACGTGCTCCGTGCCCCCCCCCCACCCCCCCAAACCCCCCATTTTAATGCAACCCTGCGCCTTGCAGTGTGTGAGGCATGCCAGAGCTGCTTAGTTTCCCTGAGACAAGAGAACATGAACACAAATAGAAAACACCTTGCAGTGATAGCCCGGGGTTGACAGACAACTCCTGCGCCTGACGCGTCTCAAGCTAAAGAGGAAACACCGTGGGAATGGTGCCGCACTGATCAAGTTACCGCACCAGGGACCCGGAGTCGCTAACTTGTGGTTTTAAGGATGCTTTCATTTACTCCTCCTGCTGAACTCCACGTTCTTGGAGAACTATGTGGGCACAGACAAACACTGGTTGCTTGGTAGTTAATCAATCTTTTCAAACTCCTCGTAACATATTTGGTGATTATAAATACATTTCGTGAATATGATTACTGCTAAATGAATTATACACTGTCATAATAAAGAGAAAATAAAACTTTTTGACAGTTTTGAGATGTTTAATTTATGACAGTTATCATATTTGAAAGCTTATCAGGAAATAAGGGAGCGCATATCTGTATCACTTGACTGTAGACTGTTTAACACCAAGTTAGACATTCCAGATAACATAAACCAGGTCTACTCCAGGATAGAAATCATATGCTGAATTCCAACTGTTTCAGTTGCTTTTTTTGTAATCAACATTGCCTTGGAAATGACCAGTGTCTGTGCCCATTCCTAACACATGGATATGAAACCACACACAGATCTGTTCTTGTTCCATTACAATAGAATGAGGCATCAAGGCCTCTGATAAGCCATTCATATTGGAATGAGCCAAACATAATTATATCTATGTCTCGTGGCCCTGCATGGTCTCAGTTGTATTAAACCAAGATCTTGAGGGGTCCTTCTCAACCCTTCCTATGGATACATTACTTATTTTCTCATTCTTTCCTTATTATTGTTGCATCAATATTAGGTCCTCATGTCAGTAATTTTATGAAGGAGAGCAGAATCAATACATATCAACCACTTTAGCTTAGAGTCCAACTTCTCAATGAAGAGAGGACTGTGAGGAGCAGTTGAGTTGTACAATTCACCTTAATGTTTGTATGTGTGTGTGTGTGTGTGCACGCGTGTGTGTTTGTGTGTGTGTGTTTGTGTGTGTGTGTGTATGTGTGTGTGTGTGTGTGTGTGTGTTTATGTGTGTGCATGTCTCTTTGTATGCATATGTCTATGTGCATGTGAGCTAGTGTGAATGAGGAAAGGAACACAGATTGGGAAAGAGAGAGGGAGATAGAGAGAGAGAGAGAGAGGCTCCTTTGTGAGCGGTTGCTGTGTGTGTGATGGAGGCAGACCCACAGCTCCTCCCTGTGGCACTCAGGCTGGATTACTTCAGCTTCACTGGCTCCACTTCACTCCACACTCACTCACTCACACACACACACACACACACAATCAATCACATGCATGCACGCTCTCGCTCTCTCTCACACACACACACACACACTCACACACATATGTGCATACATATGCATATGCAAAAATAAATGCCCACATTTGCATCCCACTGCCCACCCCCCTCCTAAACCATTTAGCCACTACTGTTTAAATAAGAAGTACTACCCATTACTATAGTGGCCACAAGTACAAGTGCAAAGACTTGTAGGAAAAATCCATGACCGCACACCATTGAACAGAAAGAGAAGGGATGAATATGCAAGGGTCTAACAAAACAGAAACAAAATATGTAGAGGTGGATATTTTTTCTTTAAGTTCTTTTTGTGTATTTAAACATTTAAAGAATGCTATGCATATGTAACTCTAGATGTGAGTCAGGTCCCGACATTGTCCTGAGATAAACAAATCTCCATTCTTGACTGAGAACTTTGGCCATCATAATCCTTTAAACGTCCTGCAGTCAATCGCCTCAACTTAGAAATGCTCTAGCCAAATTCTTTTCATTGTTTGCACTCTTACACATGGAAATTATAATAACAGTTTTTTTTAACATTTTACTTTTTTGCTTGAAATCATATCAGGGGGTTTCCCGTTCCTTTCACCTTGTGGTCAACCTCCCTGTTCCAGCTGTAAGAGAATCACTTCAGGGCCTCTATGAAGACCATGGTCTACACACACACACACCCCGAACACACACACACACACACACACACACACACACACACACACACACACACACACACACTCACACGCACACACATAGTCACACACATGCACAGAGACACACACAATCCGCATGTTCACATACAGAAACACGCAGAGTGGTCCTCCCCAATCTCTTCGGAGCACATTTCGACTCCACTTCTTTCTCTAAATGTTGTTGCTGTTGTGCCACCTGTGTACTGGTCTCTCATACGTCGTCCTGACCTACTCTCATTCTTCTTCCTTAGCAAGGGAGTAGAAAAAGAGACAGGGAAAAAAGGAAAAAAGGAAATATGACATTTAGAAGAGATTGGTGGGAAAAGCAATCTTAGATCATTGAGTCCCCATAGATCACAGCTTACTAGGGAGCAAGTCTCCCGTGCCGTGAGTTGAACCTGTAGCTTCTTTACAGCTCAAACGGCGCAGCCTCTGATATTTCTCCCCTTGTCCTCTCCTTCTCTCCCTTAATGGGTGAGTGGCTCTATTCAGCGGTGGGTACTTGTGACACTCGCTCAGAGGATGTGTCTATGATGCACTTCAGCTCCGAGGCTCCTAACTCCCCCGCCATATGTTTTCTCACCGGAACACCTCGTCTTGCAGAATTACAGGAACCCAAGCCTAAAAACACAATTAGGTGGGTTTAAAAATAAAATATTAAATGGATATGAACATAGAAGCACCCACCAGCAGGTCCTTTAAAAAAAAAAGGGGTAAACATAACCTTGACATATAATGACATGTTGTGCAGCGTCTGTCCCTCAAAGTTTACAAGGAGAAATACTCGCTAAACCACACAATGTTTCTTTGGGCATTTCACTCTCTACATTTCCATTTTTGAAGTTGTTTTGTTATTTCAGGCAGGTTTAATAAAAGTTCATATTGCTAAAATTAACATTGTTTTTCCAAATTTGAGGACATGTGATTAATCACTTACAGCCCAGTCAAATCTCTTGTGGATGCTGCAGTATTTTCCGTTTTTTTCTGTTCCATAGATGCTGGTGTTTTTTGTTGTAGATACTGCAGCATTAAAGACCTTTAGGGTTGAATAAGTTATTTTGCTACAGACAAAATGCGATTCCAATCAATATTATTTAATTTATAAGCATAAAAAAATCATATTTAGGTACAAGCTATACAAGTGTTATTTTGGTGGACACAGAAATTGGTAATATACACACTAAATTACCATGGGTGCTAATTACAGGGACAGTAGTTTGCAAAACAAATCTTTACTTTAACATCAAACGTGACAATGTAGAACAAAACATTTGCAATATGTGCAGCTCTTCTACAAAGGTGTGCAAGCAAGCTATCATGACATCCAATTGGTTCTTCCTGGCAATAACTAAATGAAATGCTCTACAGGGTCATTTTAAACCTTTTCAATATACAATTGTCTTTGATATACTTTATAAATACCAGTCAGTACACTCACTAAACAAATAGATAATGAAAGAATGTCTCTTGGATTGCATGTAGATTATGATTCTCTGTTTTGCAACCAGGTATACTGTGTGTTCCTCTCACAATGGTGCTTCCTGTCCTGTAGGCCCCGTTTCTGTGTTGTTTTAGGTAAGAGTTAGCTCATGATGTTTTACAACCCTGTATGACAAATTCCTCATTTCCTTGCTCACATGTTCAAGTGAAACAGACAGGTTATTCTCTTTATTTATAGACTCCAGTGATAACATACATTGCCCCCTTTGAAATGATTATTTCCAGTCCCCTTTTCTTGCTCATGAATATATATTTTTATTGCTTCCTGCATCCCTGCAACCTGCCCAAAGGGTCTATTTCCTGCTGCTCTTCGCTATGACTCTTCTGTCATTCCCTTCTTTCCTCCTCGGTTTCAGCGGCGGCTGCGTTTGGTTTCGGTGGCTGAACAGGGAGAGGGCTTTCAAACGCAGAGAAGCTCTCAGCAGCGATTGGTTGGGTTTGGTTAAGGGCAGCCTCTGAGCAAAGTGAACTTTGCCTCTCTACGCTCCTTACACTAATACCTCCCTCACTATTACAGCTTAGAGGCAAGCGGGAGAGAGTAAGATAGATAGAGAGAGAAGGGGAGAGAGACAGAGAGTGAGAGGAAGTCAGAGAGAGAGAGAGTGAGAGAGAGACGTGGACATAGAGAGCAGAGGAGAGGGGGGCACTTGAAAAACAGCCCGGGGCCCTACAGCTGATTATTTCACCAAATTTGCATCTTTTACAGGC
Source organism: Sprattus sprattus (assembly GCF_963457725.1). Classification (NCBI taxonomy): domain Eukaryota; kingdom Metazoa; phylum Chordata; class Actinopteri; order Clupeiformes; family Clupeidae; genus Sprattus; species Sprattus sprattus. Next base: position 31,933,384 of record NC_137922.1, on the reverse strand, counting down.
AGTAATAGGGATGGCTTTTCCGAATGCTCTCAGGCCCTGGGCTGATATTACACAGTCATCTTATGCCCTCCCCCTCTGCCTCTCTCGGCTCTCCCCCCTCAGCCTGTGCCGTACCCCGCGGGAACACACCGTCCTCTCCCAACTACCCACCGCACTCCGTGGGAAGGCCTGTGGCAGCTGGGCACTCCTCCTGGCATCTGGCACACCCCAAGGAGTGGGGGATAAAATCAGCACCTAGGCCAAATTACTGTGCCCCCCGCACCTCCACCCGCCACACACACACACACACACACAAACACGCACACACCTACAAACAAACACACGGACACACACCTACTCACACACACACACCATACACACACACACACACACACACACACACACACACACACACTCACACTCTTTCTCTCTATCCCCTCTCTCTCCAGGGAGAGGCCTTCTCCACCCATCGTTGCCTGCCAGGATGAGAGGCGATGGCAATCCTTATCCTCAGAGCAGGTCGACAATTAACACTGATGGAGGTGACTTTAACTGGCAGGTGAGTTGGGGGCTGATTAGCCAGCACACCCAGCCCCCTGTCTAACGCAGGGACACTTAGAGGGAAAACATCCTGTTGCCAATCCATACTGTTTTACATCAGTTTAGTCATGCGTTTCCTTTGAAATGGGGGTATTGACCTACACTGGGCCACTTTTACCTGTTTTGTGTCTTTTATATGAAAAATAAATAATTAAATGAAAACAAATAAATCAGTGCTTAGATAGGGCACAGTGATCTGTGGTCACAACAAGCAATACTTATTTGTATTGTGTGGGTTGTGAAGATGGATAAAGTGCCAGAGCTGTGAGACACTGAGGGGAGATGACTTTCCCGGAGTATCTCAGGACACTTCTGGAGATGAGAGTGAGGAGATGGCATCCTCTATTTCTGGAAGTTGCTGGAGCCTGTATTCTTGCTTTCTTAGTTTGTCTAAGGCCACAGCACGAAGCAGGGTAATTTTTCAAAAGTAGGTTAACCACTGCCCAAATTAACCACAAATCTGACTGAAGTTAAAATAGCCATAATGAATGTTCTGCCAATTTCCTGGAACAAAAGAGTGATTAACTGCTATTGTCTCCAACAACGCTGTTTTAACCTTGCAATTTAAAATAGAAAGTATGTGGTCTCTTATCAAAGTTACCCCTGAACTGAAATGATATTTTTTTTTGCATTAAGCCATAATCATTGCGTTAATGTGATCTTTTATGCTTGCTTGTTCTGCCATTTAAAATGTCATTAACAGCGTCTTGTTAAAAGATCATCCTGACTTTCTGTCATGCCAAACATGGTTTGTGTTTTTCTTTCCATGTCTAGACAAAAAGGTCCTTACCAGCATGACTATGTACTTCAATGCCATCTATCCCAGAGAAAGGAAAAAATGAGGTAAGCCGGCCTCGGGTCTTTTAGAAACGCATCCAAATGGAGAGATTTTAAATTGCCTGTAGGTAAATTCACATTGTGCCAGCCTCACTCTAATGGTGCTCATGCCTTTGCATTCGTAACAGCCAGCCAAAGGCCTGCTTGTGTGATCCAGCGCTGGGCTGTTGTGTTTTGTTTTCCTGTAGGGTGTAGAGGTGTGGAGAAGCCTCAGTAAGGGAGAGTAGGCTCTGACCTAGTCACAGTCTGCCGGAACTGTAAATGGGGTGAACGCCTCGGCCCACTTAAGTCAGTTGATTCATTAGTTGCTTTGGGCAGAGAAACCTACAATTTAAAAAGGAGAGAGAAATGAGGAGAGAAAAAAAAGACCTTTACTTTGACATTTTTTCCACCTAAGATGTTATGGAGGAAGGGAAAAAAACACTAAAACATGCTTCTTTTTGAAGAGAAAAAAGACTTTCTCCACAGCAGAGTTTTAGTAAAATATGTGCTTCATAATTCGCAGATGAATTCGATACTCTTTATGGGTCTATAATCAGCCAGTGTATGACTGATTTATTCTAAAAAGGTCATCCACTATATAAATACATACAGTGAAGCATTTAACCACACCATGTATCCGCCTGCTGGAGAGAGAACGGCATACATTAACATTTCTCTCCGGGTGCAAAGTAGTTCCAGAGACTTGTATGACATCAATCAGAAGGTTTGTTTAGTTTTTTCCCTTTACCCCATTTCCCTATTTTATGGTTAACAAGCATTATTATTTCGTGGGGATCTGGGGTGGTTGTGGTGAGTTGTTTTGCAGCTGTACAGCTGTAAATCCTGTTTCAAATCATAACAGTCACTTGCTCTATGGTGCTGGCCTGGGGAAGTGGAGCTAGGGCTGATGTGGGTGGCTGGGGGACAGGGGGTTATCAGGGGTACACTCAGGGGTTTTTGGGCGGGCTGCTGGGCAGGCATAAGGGTAGGGGGAGCCCTGCTCTGATGAGGTAATCACTGGTTTGAATTACAGAGGTGACTCGTGAATACAGCTGCTCCTTTTCAAGCGACGGGTCTGTACTTTCACTGCCGACAGTGCGTCACTCAGCGACAGGGAGCGCAGCCGCAGCCCTGGAGCCAAACACACCAGGCCAACGTCATACGCACCTCCACATCCAGGCAGGCCACTTCAGCCATCAACAGCAGCCCTCAAACAGAGGGGATGAGGGGGGTGGGGGGGGGGGGGGGGGGCATGAAAGTGCGGTGCAGGATGATTTTAGGAGAAGAAGTCGGAAACAGAGTATGACTGATTGAAAGACCTTAGCTGTTGAATGCAGTGGCTTACTGGGAGAAGTTAGGAGGAGAGGACGGAGAAGAAGAGATGAGGAACAGAGAAGGAAATTGCAGCATTCCAGCCAAAAAAGCGTGGGCCTGGGCCAAAGCATCCCCACCCCCCACCCCCCTCTTTGCACGCTCCCACACCAATTACCATGACAGTGGCCTCATGTGATGCTCATGACACTCCAAACAGACCCAGCGCCCCTACCTCACAGGACGAATTAGTGAGGCTCCCTGCCCTAGGCACTGGCAGCACCATGGAGGGTATCATAGGGGGATTTTGCACCAGGAGGGGGTAGATATGGGTAAATATCCATACTCTCCTCAGAGAAGAGCCTTAGGTCAAATGTGTTGCCGAGGAGGAAGGCATATGGTGCTTTGCACTTCATGTACATAGAGTCTGTGTGAGTGGATGGCACCTCCGGCCCCAGAGAGAGAGAGAGAGAGAGAGAGGGAGAGAGAGGGTGGAAGGGGTTCCCTGCCGGTGGTCCCTCTGACATGGCTGGGTTAAGGGCCCACCGGGGCCACAGCTAGCCACACCAGTTCAATGATTCATTCAGAGATGAATGGGATGGAGGGAAAGAGGGAGGGAGGGTGAAAAGAAGGAGCGAAACAGAGAAAGAGAGAGAGAGAGAGAGAGAGAGAGAGAGGGAAGATACAGTAG